>NC_133146.1:10277810-10577810 GCF_048418815.1 Hemitrygon akajei
TCCCTGCCCTGGGAGTGTGTGATGGGACAGTGGAGAGGGAGCCTCACTCTGTATCTTACCCGTGCTGTACCTGCCCTGGGAGTGTGTGATGGGACAGTGTAGAGGGCGATTCACTCTGTATCTAACCCAAAATCATTAACATCTTTTCCAGATACTGCCAGGGCTTCTGAGTTCGTCCTGCATTTTGTACAGATACACACACTCACACACACACACACTCACACACACACACACACACACACACACACACACACACACACACACACACACACACACACACACACACACACACACACACACACACACACACCCCTAAATGAGCGCAGATAAACATTTCTCTCAGTCTCTCAGCTCCCTCTGCTGACAGTGTCACAGAATAGCAGAGCTAATGGTTAAACAAGAAATAAACTGTTTTTTTCCTCTTCCTTTCTTCTTCTTTTATTTATCGTTTGTCCCTGCCTTTGTAATCTGTTATGGGACAGTGTAGAGGGAGATTCACTCTGTATTTAACCTCGGCTGCCGCTGTCCTGGGGGTGTGTGATGGGACAGTGCAGAGGGAGATTCACTCTGTATCTATCCCGTACTGTCCCTGTCCTTAGAGTGTGTGATGGGACAGTGTAGAGGGAGATTCACTCTGTATCTAACCCTTGCTCTCCCTGTCCTGGGTGTGTGTGATGGGACAGTGTAGCGGGAGCTTCACTCTGTATCTAACCCCTGCTGTCCCAGTCCTGGGAGTGTGTGATGGGACAGTGTAGAGGGAGCTTCACTCTGTATCTAACCCGTGGTTTCTTTGTCCTGGGAGTGTGTGATGGGACAGTGTAGAGGGAGCTTCACTCTGTATTTAACCAGTGCTGTCCCTGTCCTGGGAGTATGTGATGGGACAGTGTAGAGGGAGCTTCACTCTGTATCTAACCCGTGCTGTCCCTGTCCTGGGAGTGTGTGATGGGACAGTGTAGAGGGAGTTTCACTCTGTATCTAACCCGTGCTGTCCCTGCCCTGGGAGTGTGTGATGGGACAGTGTAGAGGGAGCTTAACTCTATATCTAACCCGTGCTGTCCCTGCCCTGGGAGTGTGTGATGGGACAGTGTAGAGGGAGTTTCACTCTGTATCTAACCCATGCTGTACCTGCCCTGGCAGTGTGTGATGGGACAGTGTAGAGGGAGCTTCACTCTGTATCTAACCAGTGCTGTACATGCCCTGGGAGTGTGTGATGGGACAGTGTAGAGGGAGATTCACTCTGTATCTAACCCGTGCTGTCCCTGTCCTGGGAGTGTGTGATGGGACAGTGTAGAGGGAGATTCACTCTGTATCTAAACCGTGCTGTCCCTGTCCTGGGAGTCTGTGATGGGACAGTTGGTGGGAGCTTAACTCTGTATCTAACCCGTGCTGTCCCTGCCTTGGGAGTGAGTGTTGGGACAGTGTAGAGGGAGATTCACTCTGTATCTATCCCATACTGTCCCTGTCCTGAGAGTGTGTGATGGGACAGTGTAGAGGGAGATTCATTCTGTATCTAACCCGTGCTGTCCCTGTCCTGGGAGTGTGTGATGGGACAGTGTAGAGGGAGCTTCGCTCTGTATCTAACCCGTGCTGTCCCTGTCCCAGGAGTGTGTGATGGGACAGTGCAGAGGGATCTTCACTCTGTATCTAACCCGTGCTGTCCCTGTCCTGGGGTTGTGTGATGGGACAGTGTAGAGGGAGCTTCACTCTTTATCTAACCCGAGCTGTCCCTGTCCTGGGAGTGTGTGATGGGACAGTGTAGAGGGAGCTTTACTCGGTATCTAACCTGTGCTGTCCCTGTCCTGGGAGTGTGTGATGGGACAGTGTAGAGGGAGATTCACTCTGTATCTAACCCGTGCTGTCCCTGTCCTGGGAGTCTGTGATGGGACAGTGGGTGGGAGCTTAGCTCTGTATCTAACCCGTGCTGTCGCTGTCCTGGTAGTGTGTGATGGGACAGTGTAGAGGGCGATTCACTCTGTATCTAACCCGTGTTGTCCCTGTCCTGGGAGTGTGTGATGGGACAGTGTAGAGGAAGATTCACATCTGTATCTAACCCGTGCTATCCCTGTCCTGGGAGTGTGTGATGGGACAGTGTAGAGGGAGCTTCACTCTGTACCTAACCCGTGCTGTCCCTGTCCTGGGAGTGTGTGAAGGGACAGTGTAGAGGGAGCTTCACTCTGTATCTAACCCGTGCTGTCCCTGCCCTGGGATTGTGTGATGGGACAGTGTAGAGGGAGCTTCACTCTGTATCTAGCCTGTGCTGTCCCGGCCCTGGGAATGTGTGATGGGACAGTGTAGAGGGAGCTTCACTCTGTATCTAACCCGTGCTGTCCCTGCCCTGGGAGTGTTTGATGGGACAGTGTAGAGGGAACTTCACTCTGTACCTAACCCGTGCTGTCCCTGCCCTGGGAGTGTGTGATGGGACAGTGTAGAGGGAGCTTCACTCTGTATCTAACCCGTGCTGTCCCTGTCCTGGGAGTGTGTGATGGGACAGTGTAGAGGGAGATTCACATCTGTATCTAACCCAAAATCATTTACATCTTTTCCAGATACTGCCAGGGCTTCTGAGTTCGTCCTGCATTTTGTACAGATACACACACACACACACACACACACACACACACACACACACACACACACACACACACACACACACACAGACACACACACACACACACACACACACACACACACACACACACACACACACCCCCCTAAATGAGCGCAGATTAACATTTCTCTCAGTCTCTCAGCTCCCTCTGCTGACAGTGTCACAGAATAGCAGAGCTAATGGTTAAACAAGAAATAAACTGTTTTTTTCCTCTTCCTTTCTTCTTCTTTTATTTATCGTTTGTCCCTGCCTTTGTAATCTGTTATGGGACAGTGTAGAGGGAGATTCACTCTGTATTTAACCTCGGCTGCCGCTGTCCTGGGGGTGTGTGATGGGACAGTGCAGAGGGAGATTCACTCTGTATCTATCCCGTACTGTCCCTGTCCTTAGAGTGTGTGATGGGACAGTGTAGAGGGAGATTCACTCTGTATCTATCCCGTGCTGTCCCTGCCCTCGGAGTGTGTGATGGGACAGTGTAGAGGGAGATTCACATCTGTATCGAACCCGTGCTGTCCCTGTCCTGGGAGTGTGTGATGGGACAGTGTTGAGGGAGCTTCACTCTGTATCTAACCCATGCTGTCCCTGTCCTGGGAGTGTGTGATGGGACAGTGTAGAGGGAGCTTCACTCTGTACCTAACCCGTGCTGTCCCTGTCTTGGGTGTGTGTGATGGGACAGTGTAGAGGGAGCTTCACTCTGTATCTAGCCCGTGCTGTCCCTGCCCTGGGAGTGTGTGATGGGACAGTGTAGAGGGATCTTCGCTCTGTATCTAACCTGTGCTGTCCCGGCCCTGGGAGTGTGTAATGGGACAGTGGAGAGGGAGCTTCACTCTGTATCTAACCCGTGATGTCCCTGCCCTGGGAGTGTGTGATGGGACAGTGGAGAGGGAGCCTCACTCTGTATCTTACCCGTGCTGTACCTGCCCTGGGAGTGTTTGATGGGACAGTGTAGAGGGCGATTCACTCTGTATCTAACCCAAAATCATTTACATCTTTTCCAGATACTGCCAGGGCTTCTGAGTTCGTCCTGCATTTTGTACAGATACACACACACACTCACACACACACACACACACACACACACACACACACACACACACACACACACACACACACACACACACACACACACACACACACACACACACACACACACACACACCCTAAATGAGCGCAGATAAACATTTCTCTCAGTCTCTCAGCTCCCTCTGCTGACAGTGTCACAGAATAGCAGAGCTAATGGTTAAACAAGAAATAAACTGTTTTTTTCCTCTTCCTTTCTTCTTCTTTTATTTATCGTTTGTCCCTGCCTTTGTAATCTGTTATGGGACAGTGTAGAGGGAGATTCACTCTGTATTTAACCTCGGCTGCCGCTGTCCTGGGGGTGTGTGATGGGACAGTGCAGAGGGAGATTCACTCTGTATCTATCCCGTACTGTCCCTGTCCTTAGAGTGTGTGATGGGACAGTGTAGAGGGAGATTCACTCTGTATCTAACCCTTGCTCTCCCTGTCCTGGGTGTGTGTGATGGGACAGTGTAGCGGGAGCTTCACTCTGTATCTAACCCCTGCTGTCCCAGTCCTGGGAGTGTGTGATGGGACAGTGTAGAGGGAGCTTCACTCTGTATCTAACCCGTGGTTTCTTTGTCCTGGGAGTGTGTGATGGGACAGTGTAGAGGGAGCTTCACTCTGTATTTAACCAGTGCTGTCCCTGTCCTGGGAGTATGTGATGGGACAGTGTAGAGGGAGCTTCACTCTGTATCTAACCCGTGCTGTCCCTGTCCTGGGAGTGTGTGATGGGACAGTGTAGAGGGAGTTTCACTCTGTATCTAACCCGTGCTGTCCCTGCCCTGGGAGTGTGTGATGGGACAGTGTAGAGGGAGCTTAACTCTATATCTAACCCGTGCTGTCCCTGCCCTGGGAGTGTGTGATGGGACAGTGTAGAGGGAGTTTCACTCTGTATCTAACCCGTGCTGTACCTGCCCTGGCAGTGTGTGATGGGACAGTGTAGAGGGAGCTTCACTCTGTACCTAACCCGTGCTGTACATGCCCTGGGAGTGTGTGATGCGACAGTGTAGAGGGAGATTCACTCTGTATCTAACCCGTGCTGTCCCTGTCCTGGGAGTGTGTGATGGGACAGTGTAGAGGGAGATTCACTCTGTATCTAACCCGTGCTGTCCCTGTCCTGGGAGTCTGTGATGGGACAGTTGGTGGGAGCTTAACTCTGTATCTAACCCGTGCTGTCCCTGCCTTGGGAGTGAGTGTTGGGACAGTGTAGAGGGAGATTCACTCTGTATCTATCCCATACTGTCCCTGTCCTGAGAGTGTGTGATGGGACAGTGTAGAGGGAGATTCATTCTGTATCTAACCCGTGCTGTCCCTGTCCTGGGAGTGTGTGATGGGACAGTGTAGAGGGAGCTTCGCTCTGTATCTAACCCGTGCTGTCCCTGTCCCAGGAGTGTGTGATGGGACAGTGCAGAGGGAGCTTCACTCTGTATCTAACCCGTGCTGTCCCTGTCCTGGGGTTGTGTGATGGGACAGTGTAGAGGGAGCTTCACTCTTTATCTAACCCGAGCTGTCCCTGTCCTGGGAGTGTGTGATGGGACAGTGTAGAGGGAGCTTTACTCTGTATCTAACCTGTGCTGTCCCTGTCCTGGGAGTGTGTGATGGGACAGTGTAGAGGGAGATTCACTCTGTATCTAACCCGTGCTGTCCCTGTCCTGGGAGTCTGTGATGGGACAGTGGGTGGGAGCTTAGCTCTGTATCTAACCCGTGCTGTCGCTGTCCTGGTAGTGTGTGATGGGACAGTGTAGAGGGCGATTCACTCTGTATCTAACCCGTGTTGTCCCTGTCCTGGGAGTGTGTGATGGGACAGTGTAGAGGAAGATTCACATCTGTATCTAACCCGTGCTATCCCTGTCCTGGGAGTGTGTGATGGGACAGTGTAGAGGGAGCTTCACTCTGTACCTAACCCGTGCTGTCCCTGTCCTGGGAGTGTGTGAAGGGACAGTGTAGAGGGAGCTTCACTCTGTATCTAACCCGTGCTGTCCCTGCCCTGGGATTGTGTGATGGGACAGTGTAGAGGGATCTTCACTCAGTATCTAGCCTGTGCTGTCCCGGCCCTGGGAATGTGTGATGGGACAGTGTAGAGGGAGCTTCACTCTGTATCTAACCCGTGCTGTCCCTGCCCTGGGAGTGTTTGATGGGACAGTGTAGAGGGAGCTTCACTCTGTACCTAACCCGTGCTGTCCCTGCCCTGGGAGTGTGTGATGGGACAGTGTAGAGGGAGATTCACATCTGTATCTAACCCGTGCTGTCCCTGTCCTGGGAGTGTGTGATGGGACAGTGTAGAGGGAGCTTCACTCTGTATCTAACCCGTGCTGTCCCTGCCCTGGGAGTGTGTGATGGGACAGTGTAGAGGGAGCTTCACTCTGTATCTAACCCGTGCTGTCCCTGTCCTGGGAGTGTGTGATGGGACAGTGTAGAGGGAGATTCACATCTGTATCTAACCCAAAATCATTTACATCTTTTCCAGATACTGCCAGGGCTTCTGAGTTCGTCCTGCATTTTGTTCAGATACACACACACACACACACACACACACACACACACACACACACACACACACACACACACACACACACAGACACACACACACACACACACACACACACACACACACACACACACACACACACACCCCTAAATGAGCGCAGATTAACATTTCTCTCAGTCTCTCAGCTCCCTCTGCTGACAGTGTCACAGAATAGCAGAGCTAATGGTTAAACAAGAAATAAACTGTTTTTTTCCTCTTCCTTTCTTCTTCTTTTATTTATCGTTTGTCCCTGCCTTTGTAATCTGTTATGGGACAGTGTAGAGGGAGATTCACTCTGTATTTAACCTCGGCTGCCGCTGTCCTGGGGGTGTGTGATGGGACAGTGCAGAGGGAGATTCACTCTGTATCTATCCCGTACTGTCCCTGTCCTTAGAGTGTGTGATGGGACAGTGTAGAGGGAGATTCACTCTGTATCTAACCCGTGCTGTCCCTGCCCTCGGAGTGTGTGATGGGACAGTGTAGAGGGAGATTCACATCTGTATCTAACCCGTGCTGTCCCTGTCCTGGGAGTGTGTGATGGGACAGTGTTGAGGGAGCTTCACTCTGTATCTAACCCATGCTGTCCCTGTCCTGGGAGTGTGTGATGGGACAGTGTAGAGGGAGCTTCACTCTGTACCTAACCCGTGCTGTCCCTGTCTTGGGTGTGTGTGATGGGACAGTGTAGAGGGAGCTTCACTCTGTATCTAGCCCGTGCTGTCCCTGCCCTGGGAGTGTGTGATGGGACAGTGTAGAGGGATCTTCGCTCTGTATCTAACCTGTGCTGTCCCGGCCCTGGGAGTGTGTAATGGGACAGTGCAGAGGGAGCTTCACTCTGTATCTAACCCGTGATGTCCCTGCCCTGGGAGTGTGTGATGGGACAGTGGAGAGGGAGCCTCACTCTGTATCTTACCCGTGCTGTACCTGCCCTGGGAGTGTGTGATGGGACAGTGTAGAGGGCGATTCACTCTGTATCTAACCCAAAATCATTAACATCTTTTCCAGATACTGCCAGGGCTTCTGAGTTCGTCCTGCATTTTGTACAGATACACACACTCACACACACACACACTCACACACACACACACACACACACACACACACACACACACACACACACACACACACACACACACACACACACACACACACACACACACACACACACACACACACACACCCCTAAATGAGCGCAGATAAACATTTCTCTCAGTCTCTCAGCTCCCTCTGCTGACAGTGTCACAGAATAGCAGAGCTAATGGTTAAACAAGAAATAAACTGTTTTTTTCCTCTTCCTTTCTTCTTCTTTTATTTATCGTTTGTCCCTGCCTTTGTAATCTGTTATGGGACAGTGTAGAGGGAGATTCACTCTGTATTTAACCTCGGCTGCCGCTGTCCTGGGGGTGTGTGATGGGACAGTGCAGAGGGAGATTCACTCTGTATCTATCCCGTACTGTCCCTGTCCTTAGAGTGTGTGATGGGACAGTGTAGAGGGAGATTCACTCTGTATCTAACCCTTGCTCTCCCTGTCCTGGGTGTGTGTGATGGGACAGTGTAGCGGGAGCTTCACTCTGTATCTAACCCCTGCTGTCCCAGTCCTGGGAGTGTGTGATGGGACAGTGTAGAGGGAGCTTCACTCTGTATCTAACCCGTGGTTTCTTTGTCCTGGGAGTGTGTGATGGGACAGTGTAGAGGGAGCTTCACTCTGTATTTAACCAGTGCTGTCCCTGTCCTGGGAGTATGTGATGGGACAGTGTAGAGGGAGCTTCACTCTGTATCTAACCCGTGCTGTCCCTGTCCTGGGAGTGTGTGATGGGACAGTGTAGAGGGAGTTTCACTCTGTATCTAACCCGTGCTGTCCCTGCCCTGGGAGTGTGTGATGGGACAGTGTAGAGGGAGCTTAACTCTATATCTAACCCGTGCTGTCCCTGCCCTGGGAGTGTGTGATGGGACAGTGTAGAGGGAGTTTCACTCTGTATCTAACCCGTGCTGTACCTGCCCTGGCAGTGTGTGATGGGACAGTGTAGAGGGAGCTTCACTCTGTATCTAACCCGTGCTGTACATGCCCTGGGAGTGTGTGATGGGACAGTGTAGAGGGAGATTCACATCTGTATCTAACCCAAAATCATTTACATCTTTTCCAGATACTGCCAGGGCTTCTGAGTTCGTCCTGCATTTTGTACAGATACACACACACACACACACACACACACACACACACACTCACACACACACACACACACACACACACACACACACACACACACACACACACACACACAGACACACACACACACACACACACACACACACACACAGACACACACACACACACACACACACACACACACACCCCTAAATGAGCGCAGATTAACATTTCTCTCAGTCTCTCAGCTCCCTCTGCTGACAGTGTCACAGAATAGCAGAGCTAATGGTTAAACAAGAAATAAACTGTTTTTTTCCTCTTCCTTTCTTCTTCTTTTATTTATCGTTTGTCCCTGCCTTTGTAATCTGTTATGGGACAGTGTAGAGGGAGATTCACTCTGTATTTAACCTCGGCTGCCGCTGTCCTGGGGGTGTGTGATGGGACAGTGCAGAGGGAGATTCACTCTGTATCTATCCCGTACTGTCCCTGTCCTTAGAGTGTGTGATGGGACAGTGTAGAGGGAGATTCACTCTGTATCTAACCCGTGCTGTCCCTGCCCTCGGAGTGTGTGATGGGACAGTGTAGAGGGAGATTCACATCTGTATCTAACCCGTGCTGTCCCTGTCCTGGGAGTGTGTGATGGGACAGTGTTGAGGGAGCTTCACTCTGTATCTAACCCATGCTGTCCCTGTCCTGGGAGTGTGTGATGGGACAGTGTAGAGGGAGCTTCACTCTGTACCTAACCCGTGCTGTCCCTGTCTTGGGTGTGTGTGATGGGACAGTGTAGAGGGAGCTTCACTCTGTATCTAGCCCGTGCTGTCCCTGCCCTGGGAGTGTGTGATGGGACAGTGTAGAGGGATCTTCGCTCTGTATCTAACCTGTGCTGTCCCGGCCCTGGGAGTGTGTAATGGGACAGTGGAGAGGGAGCTTCACTCTGTATCTAACCCGTGATGTCCCTGCCCTGGGAGTGTGTGATGGGACAGTGGAGAGGGAGCCTCACTCTGTATCTTACCCGTGCTGTACCTGCCCTGGGAGTGTTTGATGGGACAGTGTAGAGGGCGATTCACTCTGTATCTAACCCAAAATCATTTACATCTTTTCCAGATACTGCCAGGGCTTCTGAGTTCGTCCTGCATTTTGTACAGATACACACACTCACACACACACACACTCACACACACACACACACACACACACACACACACACACACACACACACACACACACACACACACACACACACACACACACACACACACACACACCCCTAAATGAGCGCAGATAAACATTTCTCTCAGTCTCTCAGCTCCCTCTGCTGACAGTGTCACAGAATAGCAGAGCTAATGGTTAAACAAGAAATAAACTGTTTTTTTCCTCTTCCTTTCTTCTTCTTTTATTTATCGTTTGTCCCTGCCTTTGTAATCTGTTATGGGACAGTGTAGAGGGAGATTCACTCTGTATTTAACCTCGGCTGCCGCTGTCCTGGGGGTGTGTGATGGGACAGTGCAGAGGGAGATTCACTCTGTATCTATCCCGTACTGTCCCTGTCCTTAGAGTGTGTGATGGGACAGTGTAGAGGGAGATTCACTCTGTATCTAACCCTTGCTCTCCCTGTCCTGGGTGTGTGTGATGGGACAGTGTAGCGGGAGCTTCACTCTGTATCTAACCCCTGCTGTCCCAGTCCTGGGAGTGTGTGATGGGACAGTGTAGAGGGAGCTTCACTCTGTATCTAACCCGTGGTTTCTTTGTCCTGGGAGTGTGTGATGGGACAGTGTAGAGGGAGCTTCACTCTGTATTTAACCAGTGCTGTCCCTGTCCTGGGAGTATGTGATGGGACAGTGTAGAGGGAGCTTCACTCTGTATCTAACCCGTGCTGTCCCTGTCCTGGGAGTGTGTGATGGGACAGTGTAGAGGGAGTTTCACTCTGTATCTAACCCGTGCTGTCCCTGCCCTGGGAGTGTGTGATGGGACAGTGTAGAGGGAGCTTAACTCTATATCTAACCCGTGCTGTCACTGCCCTGGGAGTGTGTGATGGGACAGTGTAGAGGGAGTTTCACTCTGTATCTAACCCGTGCTGTACCTGCCCTGGCAGTGTGTGATGGGACAGTGTAGAGGGAGCTTCACTCTGTATCTAACCCGTGCTGTACATGCCCTGGGAGTGTGTGATGCGACAGTGTAGAGGGAGATTCACTCTGTATCTAACCCGTGCTGTCCCTGTCCTGGGAGTGTGTGATGGGACAGTGTAGAGGGAGATTCACTCTGTATCTAACCCGTGCTGTCCCTGTCCTGGGAGTCTGTGATGGGACAGTTGGTGGGAGCTTAACTCTGTATCTAACCCGTGCTGTCCCTGCCTTGGGAGTGAGTGTTGGGACAGTGTAGAGGGAGATTCACTCTGTATCTATCCCATACTGTCCCTGTCCTGAGAGTGTGTGATGGGACAGTGTAGAGGGAGATTCATTCTGTATCTAACCCGTGCTGTCCCTGTCCTGGGAGTGTGTGATGGGACAGTGTAGAGGGAGCTTCGCTCTGTATCTAACCCGTGCTGTCCCTGTCCCAGGAGTGTGTGATGGGACAGTGCAGAGGGAGCTTCACTCTGTATCTAACCCGTGCTGTCCCTGTCCTGGGGTTGTGTGATGGGACAGTGTAGAGGGAGCTTCACTCTTTATCTAACCCGAGCTGTCCCTGTCCTGGGAGTGTGTGATGGGACAGTGTAGAGGGAGCTTTACTCTGTATCTAACCTGTGCTGTCCCTGTCCTGGGAGTGTGTGATGGGACAGTGTAGAGGGAGATTCACTCTGTATCTAACCCGTGCTGTCCCTGTCCTGGGAGTCTGTGATGGGACAGTGGGTGGGAGCTTAGCTCTGTATCTAACCCGTGCTGTCGCTGTCCTGGTAGTGTGTGATGGGACAGTGTAGAGGGCGATTCACTCTGTATCTAACCCGTGTTGTCCCTGTCCTGGGAGTGTGTGATGGGACAGTGTAGAGGAAGATTCACATCTGTATCTAACCCGTGCTATCCCTGTCCTGGGAGTGTGTGATGGGACAGTGTAGAGGGAGCTTCACTCTGTACCTAACCCGTGCTGTCCCTGTCCTGGGAGTGTGTGAAGGGACAGTGTAGAGGGAGCTTCACTCTGTATCTAACCCGTGCTGTCCCTGCCCTGGGATTGTGTGATGGGACAGTGTAGAGGGATCTTCACTCTGTATCTAGCCTGTGCTGTCCCGGCCCTGGGAATGTGTGATGGGACAGTGTAGAGGGAGCTTCACTCTGTATCTAACCCGTGCTGTCCCTGCCCTGGGAGTGTTTGATGGGACAGTGTAGAGGGAGCTTCACTCTGTACCTAACCCGTGCTGTCCCTGCCCTGGGAGTGTGTGATGGGACAGTGTAGAGGGAGATTCACATCTGTATCTAACCCGTGCTGTCCCTGTCCTGGGAGTGTGTGATGGGACAGTGTAGAGGGAGCTTCACTCTGTATCTAACCCGTGCTGTCCCTGCCCTGGGAGTGTGTGATGGGACAGTGTAGAGGGAGCTTCACTCTGTATCTAACCCGTGCTGTCCCTGTCCTGGGAGTGTGTGATGGGACAGTGTAGAGGGAGATTCACATCTGTATCTAACCCAAAATCATTTACATCTTTTCCAGATACTGCCAGGGCTTCTGAGTTCGTCCTGCATTTTGTACAGATACACACACACACACACACACACACACACACACACACACACACACACACACACACACACACACACAGACACACACACACACACACACACACACACACACACACACACACACACACACACACACACACCCCTAAATGAGCGCAGATTAACATTTCTCTCAGTCTCTCAGCTCCCTCTGCTGACAGTGTCACAGAATAGCAGAGCTAATGGTTAAACAAGAAATAAACTGTTTTTTTCCTCTTCCTTTCTTCTTCTTTTATTTATCGTTTGTCCCTGCCTTTGTAATCTGTTATGGGACAGTGTAGAGGGAGATTCACTCTGTATTTAACCTCGGCTGCCGCTGTCCTGGGGGTGTGTGATGGGACAGTGCAGAGGGAGATTCACTCTGTATCTATCCCGTACTGTCCCTGTCCTTAGAGTGTGTGATGGGACAGTGTAGAGGGAGATTCACTCTGTATCTAACCCGTGCTGTCCCTGCCCTCGGAGTGTGTGATGGGACAGTGTAGAGGGAGATTCACATCTGTATCTAACCCGTGCTGTCCCTGTCCTGGGAGTGTGTGATGGGACAGTGTTGAGGGAGCTTCACTCTGTATCTAACCCATGCTGTCCCTGTCCTGGGAGTGTGTGATGGGACAGTGTAGAGGGAGCTTCACTCTGTACCTAACCCGTGCTGTCCCTGTCCTGGGGTTGTGTGATGGGACAGTGTAGAGGGAGCTTCACTCTGTATCTAGCCCGTGCTGTCCCTGCCCTGGGAGTGTGTGATGGGACAGTGTAGAGGGATCTTCGCTCTGTATCTAACCTGTGCTGTCCCGGCCCTGGGAGTGTGTAATGGGACAGTGCAGAGGGAGCTTCACTCTGTATCTAACCCGTGATGTCCCTGCCCTGGGAGTGTGTGATGGGACAGTGGAGAGGGAGCCTCACTCTGTATCTTACCCGTGCTGTACCTGCCCTGGGAGTGTGTGATGGGACAGTGTAGAGGGCGATTCACTCTGTATCTAACCCAAAATCATTAACATCTTTTCCAGATACTGCCAGGGCTTCTGAGTTCGTCCTGCATTTTGTACAGATACACACACTCACACACACACACACTCACACACACACACACACACACACACACACACACACACACACACACACACACACACACACACACACACACACACACACACACACACACACACACACACCCCTAAATGAGCGCAGATAAACATTTCTCTCAGTCTCTCAGCTCCCTCTGCTGACAGTGTCACAGAATAGCAGAGCTAATGGTTAAACAAGAAATAAACTGTTTTTTTCCTCTTCCTTTCTTCTTCTTTTATTTATCGTTTGTCCCTGCCTTTGTAATCTGTTATGGGACAGTGTAGAGGGAGATTCACTCTGTATTTAACCTCGGCTGCCGCTGTCCTGGGGGTGTGTGATGGGACAGTGCAGAGGGAGATTCACTCTGTATCTATCCCGTACTGTCCCTGTCCTTAGAGTGTGTGATGGGACAGTGTAGAGGGAGATTCACTCTGTATCTAACCCTTGCTCTCCCTGTCCTGGGTGTGTGTGATGGGACAGTGTAGCGGGAGCTTCACTCTGTATCTAACCCCTGCTGTCCCAGTCCTGGGAGTGTGTGATGGGACAGTGTAGAGGGAGCTTCACTCTGTATCTAACCCGTGGTTTCTTTGTCCTGGGAGTGTGTGATGGGACAGTGTAGAGGGAGCTTCACTCTGTATTTAACCAGTGCTGTCCCTGTCCTGGGAGTATGTGATGGGACAGTGTAGAGGGAGCTTCACTCTGTATCTAACCCGTGCTGTCCCTGTCCTGGGAGTGTGTGATGGGACAGTGTAGAGGGAGTTTCACTCTGTATCTAACCCGTGCTGTCCCTGCCCTGGGAGTGTGTGATGGGACAGTGTAGAGGGAGCTTAACTCTATATCTAACCCGTGCTGTCCCTGCCCTGGGAGTGTGTGATGGGACAGTGTAGAGGGAGTTTCACTCTGTATCTAACCCGTGCTGTACCTGCCCTGGCAGTGTGTGATGGGACAGTGTAGAGGGAGCTTCACTCTGTATCTAACCCGTGCTGTACATGCCCTGGGAGTGTGTGATGGGACAGTGTAGAGGGAGATTCACATCTGTATCTAACCCAAAATCATTTACATCTTTTCCAGATACTGCCAGGGCTTCTGAGTTCGTCCTGCATTTTGTACAGATACACACACACACACACACACACACACACACACACACTCACACACACACACACACACACACACACACACACACACACACACACACACAGACACACACACACACACACACACACACACACACACACAGACACACACACACACACACACACACACACACACCCCTAAATGAGCGCAGATTAACATTTCTCTCAGTCTCTCAGCTCCCTCTGCTGACAGTGTCACAGAATAGCAGAGCTAATGGTTAAACAAGAAATAAACTGTTTTTTTCCTCTTCCTTTCTTCTTCTTTTATTTATCGTTTGTCCCTGCCTTTGTAATCTGTTATGGGACAGTGTAGAGGGAGATTCACTCTGTATTTAACCTCGGCTGCCGCTGTCCTGGGGGTGTGTGATGGGACAGTGCAGATGGAGATTCACTCTGTATCTATCCCGTACTGTCCCTGTCCTTAGAGTGTGTGATGGGACAGTGTAGAGGGAGATTCACTCTGTATCTAACCCGTGCTGTCCCTGCCCTCGGAGTGTGTGATGGGACAGTGTAGAGGGAGATTCACATCTGTATCTAACCCGTGCTGTCCCTGTCCTGGGAGTGTGTGATGGGACAGTGTTGAGGGAGCTTCACTCTGTATCTAACCCATGCTGTCCCTGTCCTGGGAGTGTGTGATGGGACAGTGTAGAGGGAGCTTCACTCTGTACCTAACCCGTGCTGTCCCTGTCCTGGGAGTGTGTGATGGGACAGTGTTGAGGGAGCTTCACTCTGTATCTAACCCATGCTGTCCCTGTCCTGGGAGTGTGTGATGGGACAGTGTAGAGGGAGCTTCACTCTGTACCTAACCCGTGCTGTCCCTGTCTTGGGTGTGTGTGATGGGACAGTGTAGAGGGAGCTTCACTCTGTATCTAGCCCGTGCTGTCCCTGCCCTGGGAGTGTGTGATGGGACAGTGTAGAGGGATCTTCGCTCTGTATCTAACCTGTGCTGTCCCGGCCCTGGGAGTGTGTAATGGGACAGTGGAGAGGGAGCTTCACTCTGTATCTAACCCGTGATGTCCCTGCCCTGGGAGTGTGTGATGGGACAGTGGAGAGGGAGCCTCACTCTGTATCTTACCCGTGCTGTACCTGCCCTGGGAGTGTTTGATGGGACAGTGTAGAGGGCGATTCACTCTGTATCTAACCCAAAATCATTTACATCTTTTCCAGATACTGCCAGGGCTTCTGAGTTCGTCCTGCATTTTGTACAGATACACACACTCACACACACACACACTCACACACACACACACACACACAGACACACACACACACACACACACACACACACACACACACACACACACACACACACACACCCCTAAATGAGCGCAGATAAACATTTCTCTCAGTCTCTCAGCTCCCTCTGCTGACAGTGTCACAGAATAGCAGAGCTAATGGTTAAACAAGAAATAAACTGTTTTTTTCCTCTTCCTTTCTTCTTCTTTTATTTATCGTTTGTCCCTGCCTTTGTAATCTGTTATGGGACAGTGTAGAGGGAGATTCACTCTGTATTTAACCTCGGCTGCCGCTGTCCTGGGGGTGTGTGATGGGACAGTGCAGAGGGAGATTCACTCTGTATCTATCCCGTACTGTCCCTGTCCTTAGAGTGTGTGATGGGACAGTGTAGAGGGAGATTCACTCTGTATCTAACCCTTGCTCTCCCTGTCCTGGGTGTGTGTGATGGGACAGTGTAGCGGGAGCTTCACTCTGTATCTAACCCCTGCTGTCCCAGTCCTGGGAGTGTGTGATGGGACAGTGTAGAGGGAGCTTCACTCTGTATCTAACCCGTGGTTTCTTTGTCCTGGGAGTGTGTGATGGGACAGTGTAGAGGGAGCTTCACTCTGTATTTAACCAGTGCTGTCCCTGTCCTGGGAGTATGTGATGGGACAGTGTAGAGGGAGCTTCACTCTGTATCTAACCCGTGCAGTCCCTGTCCTATGAGTGTGTGATGGGACAGTGTAGAGGGAGTTTCACTCTGTATCTAACCCGTGCTGTCCCTGCCCTGGGAGTGTGTGATGGGACAGTGTAGAGGGAGCTTAACTCTATATCTAACCCGTGCTGTCCCTGCCCTGGGAGTGTGTGATGGGACAGTGTAGAGGGAGTTTCACTCTGTATCTAACCCGTGCTGTACCTGCCCTGGCAGTGTGTGATGGGACAGTGTAGAGGGAGCTTCACTCTGTATCTAACCCGTGCTGTACATGCCCTGGGAGTGTGTGATGCGACAGTGTAGAGGGAGATTCACTCTGTATCTAACCCGTGCTGTCCCTGTCCTGGGAGTGTGTGATGGGACAGTGTAGAGGGAGATTCACTCTGTATCTAACCCGTGCTGTCCCTGTCCTGGGAGTCTGTGATGGGACAGTTGGTGGGAGCTTAACTCTGTATCTAACCCGTGCTGTCCCTGCCTTGGGAGTGAGTGTTGGGACAGTGTAGAGGGAGATTCACTCTGTATCTATCCCATACTGTCCCTGTCCTGAGAGTGTGTGATGGGACAGTGTAGAGGGAGATTCATTCTGTATCTAACCCGTGCTGTCCCTGTCCTGGGAGTGTGTGATGGGACAGTGTAGAGGGAGCTTCGCTCTGTATCTAACCCGTGCTGTCCCTGTCCCAGGAGTGTGTGATGGGACAGTGCAGAGGGAGCTTCACTCTGTATCTAACCCGTGCTGTCCCTGTCCTGGGGTTGTGTGATGGGACAGTGTAGAGGGAGCTTCACTCTTTATCTAACCCGAGCTGTCCCTGTCCTGGGAGTGTGTGATGGGACAGTGTAGAGGGAGCTTTACTCTGTATCTAACCTGTGCTGTCCCTGTCCTGGGAGTGTGTGATGGGACAGTGTAGAGGGAGATTCACTCTGTATCTAACCCGTGCTGTCCCTGTCCTGGGAGTCTGTGATGGGACAGTGGGTGGGAGCTTAGCTCTGTATCTAACCCGTGCTGTCGCTGTCCTGGTAGTGTGTGATGGGACAGTGTAGAGGGCGATTCACTCTGTATCTAACCCGTGTTGTCCCTGTCCTGGGAGTGTGTGATGGGACAGTGTAGAGGAAGATTCACATCTGTATCTAACCCGTGCTATCCCTGTCCTGGGAGTGTGTGATGGGACAGTGTAGAGGGAGCTTCACTCTGTACCTAACCCGTGCTGTCCCTGTCCTGGGAGTGTGTGAAGGGACAGTGTAGAGGGAGCTTCACTCTGTATCTAACCCGTGCTGTCCCTGCCCTGGGATTGTGTGATGGGACAGTGTAGAGGGATCTTCACTCTGTATCTAGCCTGTGCTGTCCCGGCCCTGGGAATGTGTGATGGGACAGAGTAGAGGGAGCTTCACTCTGTATCTAACCCGTGCTGTCCCTGCCCTGGGAGTGTTTGATGGGACAGTGTAGAGGGAGCTTCACTCTGTACCTAACCCGTGCTGTCCCTGCCCTGGGAGTGTGTGATGGGACAGTGTAGAGGGAGATTCACATCTGTATCTAACCCGTGCTGTCCCTGTCCTGGGAGTGTGTGATGGGACAGTGTAGAGGGAGCTTCACTCTGTATCTAACCCGTGCTGTCCCTGCCCTGGGAGTGTGTGATGGGACAGTGTAGAGGGAGCTTCACTCTGTATCTAACCCGTGCTGTCCCTGTCCTGGGAGTGTGTGATGGGACAGTGTAGAGGGAGATTCACATCTGTATCTAACCCAAAATCATTTACATCTTTTCCAGATACTGCCAGGGCTTCTGAGTTCGTCCTGCATTTTGTACAGATACACACACACACACACACACACACACACACACACACACACACACACACACACACACACACACACACACACACACACACACACACACACACACACACACACACACACACACACACCCCTAAATGAGCGCAGATTAACATTTCTCTCAGTCTCTCAGCTTCCTCTGCTGACAGTGTCACAGAATAGCAGAGCTAATGGTTAAACAAGAAATAAACTGTTTTTTTCCTCTTCCTTTCTTCTTCTTTTATTTATCGTTTGTCCCTGCCTTTGTAATCTGTTATGGGACAGTGTAGAGGGAGATTCACTCTGTATTTAACCTCGGCTGCCGCTGTCCTGGGGGTGTGTGATGGGACAGTGCAGAGGGAGATTCACTCTGTATCTATCCCGTACTGTCCCTGTCCTTAGAGTGTGTGATGGGACAGTGTAGAGGGAGATTCACTCTGTATCTAACCCGTGCTGTCCCTGCCCTCGGAGTGTGTGATGGGACAGTGTAGAGGGAGATTCACATCTGTATCTAACCCGTGCTGTCCCTGTCCTGGGAGTGTGTGATGGGACAGTGTTGAGGGAGCTTCACTCTGTATCTAACCCATGCTGTCCTTGTCCTGGGAGTGTGTGATGGGACAGTGTAGAGGGAGCTTCACTCTGTACCTAACCCGTGCTGTCCCTGTCTTGGGTGTGTGTGATGGGACAGTGTAGAGGGAGCTTCACTCTGTATCTAGCCCGTGCTGTCCCTGCCCTGGGAGTGTGTGATGGGACAGTGTAGAGGGATCTTCGCTCTGTATCTAACCTGTGCTGTCCCGGCCCTGGGAGTGTGTAATGGGACAGTGCAGAGGGAGCTTCACTCTGTATCTAACCCGTGATGTCCCTGCCCTGGGAGTGTGTGATGGGACAGTGGAGAGGGAGCCTCACTCTGTATCTTACCCGTGCTGTACCTGCCCTGGGAGTGTGTGATGGGACAGTGTAGAGGGCGATTCACTCTGTATCTAACCCAAAATCATTAACATCTTTTCCAGATACTGCCAGGGCTTCTGAGTTCGTCCTGCATTTTGTACAGATACACACACTCACACACACACACACTCACACACACACACACACACACACACACACACACACACACACACACACACACACACACACACACACACACACACACACACACACACACACACACACACACACCCCTAAATGAGCGCAGATAAACATTTCTCTCAGTCTCTCAGCTCCCTCTGCTGACAGTGTCACAGAATAGCAGAGCTAATGGTTAAACAAGAAATAAACTGTTTTTTTCCTCTTCCTTTCTTCTTCTTTTATTTATCGTTTGTCCCTGCCTTTGTAATCTGTTATGGGACAGTGTAGAGGGAGATTCACTCTGTATTTAACCTCGGCTGCCGCTGTCCTGGGGGTGTGTGATGGGACAGTGCAGAGGGAGATTCACTCTGTATCTATCCCGTACTGTCCCTGTCCTTAGAGTGTGTGATGGGACAGTGTAGAGGGAGATTCACTCTGTATCTAACCCTTGCTCTCCCTGTCCTGGGTGTGTGTGATGGGACAGTGTAGCGGGAGCTTCACTCTGTATCTAACCCCTGCTGTCCCAGTCCTGGGAGTGTGTGATGGGACAGTGTAGAGGGAGCTTCACTCTGTATCTAACCCGTGGTTTCTTTGTCCTGGGAGTGTGTGATGGGACAGTGTAGAGGGAGCTTCACTCTGTATTTAACCAGTGCTGTCCCTGTCCTGGGAGTATGTGATGGGACAGTGTAGAGGGAGCTTCACTCTGTATCTAACCCGTGCTGTCCCTGTCCTGGGAGTGTGTGATGGGACAGTGTAGAGGGAGTTTCACTCTGTATCTAACCCGTGCTGTCCCTGCCCTGGGAGTGTGTGATGGGACAGTGTAGAGGGAGCTTAACTCTATATCTAACCCGTGCTGTCCCTGCCCTGGGAGTGTGTGATGGGACAGTGTAGAGGGAGTTTCACTCTGTATCTAACCCGTGCTGTACCTGCCCTGGCAGTGTGTGATGGGACAGTGTAGAGGGAGCTTCACTCTGTATCTAACCCGTGCTGTACATGCCCTGGGAGTGTGTGATGGGACAGTGTAGAGGGAGATTCACATCTGTATCTAACCCAAAATCATTTACATCTTTTCCAGATACTGCCAGGGCTTCTGAGTTCGTCCTGCATTTTGTACAGATACACACACACACACTCACACACACACACACACACTCACACACACACACACACACACACACACACACACACACACACACACACACACACAGACACACACACACACACACACACACACACACACACACAGACACACACACACACACACACACACACACACACCCCTAAATGAGCGCAGATTAACATTTCTCTCAGTCTCTCAGCTCCCTCTGCTGACAGTGTCACAGAATAGCAGAGCTAATGGTTAAACAAGAAATAAACTGTTTTTTTCCTCTTCCTTTCTTCTTCTTTTATTTATCGTTTGTCCCTGCCTTTGTAATCTGTTATGGGACAGTGTAGAGGGAGATTCACTCTGTATTTAACCTCGGCTGCCGCTGTCCTGGGGGTGTGTGATGGGACAGTGCAGAGGGAGATTCACTCTGTATCTATCCCGTACTGTCCCTGTCCTTAGAGTGTGTGATGGGACAGTGTAGAGGGAGATTCACTCTGTATCTAACCCGTGCTGTCCCTGCCCTCGGAGTGTGTGATGGGACAGTGTAGAGGGAGATTCACATCTGTATCTAACCCGTGCTGTCCCTGTCCTGGGAGTGTGTGATGGGACAGTGTTGAGGGAGCTTCACTCTGTATCTAACCCATGCTGTCCCTGTCCTGGGAGTGTGTGATGGGACAGTGTAGAGGGAGCTTCACTCTGTACCTAACCCGTGCTGTCCCTGTCTTGGGTGTGTGTGATGGGACAGTGTAGAGGGAGCTTCACTCTGTATCTAGCCCGTGCTGTCCCTGCCCTGGGAGTGTGTGATGGGACAGTGTAGAGGGATCTTCGCTCTGTATCTAACCTGTGCTGTCCCGGCCCTGGGAGTGTGTAATGGGACAGTGGAGAGGGAGCTTCACTCTGTATCTAACCCGTGATGTCCCTGCCCTGGGAGTGTGTGATGGGACAGTGGAGAGGGAGCCTCACTCTGTATCTTACCCGTGCTGTACCTGCCCTGGGAGTGTTTGATGGGACAGTGTAGAGGGCGATTCACTCTGTATCTAACCCAAAATCATTTACATCTTTTCCAGATACTGCCAGGGCTTCTGAGTTCGTCCTGCATTTTGTACAGATACACACACTCACACACACACACACTCACACACACACACACACACACACACACACACACACACACACACACACACACACACACACACACACACACACACACACACACACACACACACACACACACCCCTAAATGAGCGCAGATAAACATTTCTCTCAGTCTCTCAGCTCCCTCTGCTGACAGTGTCACAGAATAGCAGAGCTAATGGTTAAACAAGAAATAAACTGTTTTTTTCCTCTTCCTTTCTTCTTCTTTTATTTATCGTTTGTCCCTGCCTTTGTAATCTGTTATGGGACAGTGTAGAGGGAGATTCACTCTGTATTTAACCTCGGCTGCCGCTGTCCTGGGGGTGTGTGATGGGACAGTGCAGAGGGAGATTCACTCTGTATCTATCCCGTACTGTCCCTGTCCTTAGAGAGTGTGATGGGACAGTGTAGAGGGAGATTCACTCTGTATCTAACCCTTGCTCTCCCTGTCCTGGGTGTGTGTGATGGGACAGTGTAGCGGGAGCTTCACTCTGTATCTAACCCCTGCTGTCCCAGTCCTGGGAGTGTGTGATGGGACAGTGTAGAGGGAGCTTCACTCTGTATCTAACCCGTGGTTTCTTTGTCCTGGGAGTGTGTGATGGGACAGTGTAGAGGGAGCTTCACTCTGTATTTAACCAGTGCTGTCCCTGTCCTGGGAGTATGTGATGGGACAGTGTAGAGGGAGCTTCACTCTGTATCTAACCCGTGCTGTCCCTGTCCTGGGAGTGTGTGATGGGACAGTGTAGAGGGAGTTTCACTCTGTATCTAACCCGTGCTGTCCCTGCCCTGGGAGTGTGTGATGGGACAGTGTAGAGGGAGCTTAACTCTATATCTAACCCGTGCTGTCCCTGCCCTGGGAGTGTGTGATGGGACAGTGTAGAGGGAGTTTCACTCTGTATCTAACCCGTGCTGTACCTGCCCTGGCAGTGTGTGATGGGACAGTGTAGAGGGAGCTTCACTCTGTATCTAACCCGTGCTGTACATGCCCTGGGAGTGTGTGATGGGACAGTGTAGAGGGAGATTCACTCTGTATCTAACCCGTGCTGTCCCTGTCCTGGGAGTGTGTGATGGGACAGTGTAGAGGGAGATTCACTCTGTATCTAACCCGTGCTGTCCCTGTCCTGGGAGTCTGTGATGGGACAGTTGGTGGGAGCTTAACTCTGTATCTAACCCGTGCTGTCCCTGCCTTGGGAGTGAGTGTTGGGACAGTGTAGAGGGAGATTCACTCTGTATCTATCCCATACTGTCCCTGTCCTGAGAGTGTGTGATGGGACAGTGTAGAGGGAGATTCATTCTGTATCTAACCCGTGCTGTCCCTGTCCTGGGAGTGTGTGATGGGACAGTGTAGAGGGAGCTTCGCTCTGTATCTAACCCGTGCTGTCCCTGTCCCAGGAGTGTGTGATGGGACAGTGCAGAGGGAGCTTCACTCTGTATCTAACCCGTGCTGTCCCTGTCCTGGGGTTGTGTGATGGGACAGTGTAGAGGGAGCTTCACTCTTTATCTAACCCGAGCTGTCCCTGTCCTGGGAGTGTGTGATGGGACAGTGTAGAGGGAGCTTTACTCTGTATCTAACCTGTGCTGTCCCTGTCCTGGGAGTGTGTGATGGGACAGTGTAGAGGGAGATTCACTCTGTATCTAACCCGTGCTGTCCCTGTCCTGGGAGTCTGTGATGGGACAGTG
The DNA here is from genome assembly GCF_048418815.1 of Hemitrygon akajei. Lineage (NCBI taxonomy): Eukaryota > Metazoa > Chordata > Chondrichthyes > Myliobatiformes > Dasyatidae > Hemitrygon > Hemitrygon akajei. The sequence continues at coordinate 10,300,768 of NC_133146.1, forward strand.
GGTGGGAGCTTAGCTCTGTATCTAACCCGTGCTGTCGCTGTCCTGGTAGTGTGTGATGGGACAGTGTAGAGGGCGATTCACTCTGTATTTAACCCGTGTTGTCCCTGTCCTGGGAGTGTGTGATGGGACAGTGTAGAGGAAGATTCACATCTGTATCTAACCCGTGCTATCCCTGTCCTGGGAGTGTGTGATGGGACAGTGTAGAGGGAGCTTCACTCTGTACCTAACCCGTGCTGTCCCTGTCCTGGGAGTGTGTGAAGGGACAGTGTAGAGGGAGCTTCACTCTGTATCTAACCCGTGCTGTCCCTGCCCTGGGATTGTGTGATGGGACAGTGTAGAGGGATCTTCACTCTGTATCTAGCCTGTGCTGTCCCGGCCCTGGGAATGTGTGATGGGACAGTGTAGAGGGAGCTTCACTCTGTATCTAACCCGTGCTGTCCCTGCCCTGGGAGTGTTTGATGGGACAGTGTAGAGGGAGCTTCACTCTGTACCTAACCCGTGCTGTCCCTGCCCTGGGAGTGTGTGATGGGACAGTGTAGAGGGAGATTCACATCTGTATCTAACCCGTGCTGTCCCTGTCCTGGGAGTGTGTGATGGGACAGTGTAGAGGGAGCTTCACTCTGTATCTAACCCGTGCTGTCCCTGCCCTGGGAGTGTGTGATGGGACAGTGTAGAGGGAGCTTCACTCTGTATCTAACCCGTGCTGTCCCTGTCCTGGGAGTGTGTGATGGGACAGTGTAGAGGGAGATTCACATCTGTATCTAACCCAAAATCATTTACATCTTTTCCAGATACTGCCAGGGCTTCTGAGTTCGTCCTGCATTTTGTACAGATACACACACACACACGCACACACACACACACACACACACACACACACACACACACACACACACACACACACAGACACACACACACACACACACACACACACACACACACACACACACACACACACACACACACACACACACACACACCCCTAAATGAGCGCAGATTAACATTTCTCTCAGTCTCTCAGCTCCCTCTGCTGACAGTGTCACAGAATAGCAGAGCTAATGGTTAAACAAGAAATAAACTGTTTTTTTCCTCTTCCTTTCTTCTTCTTTTATTTATCGTTTGTCCCTGCCTTTGTAATCTGTTATGGGACAGTGTAGAGGGAGATTCACTCTGTATTTAACCTCGGCTGCCGCTGTCCTGGGGGTGTGTGATGGGACAGTGCAGAGGGAGATTCACTCTGTATCTATCCCGTACTGTCCCTGTCCTTAGAGTGTGTGATGGGACAGTGTAGAGGGAGATTCACTCTGTATCTAACCCGTGCTGTCCCTGCCCTCGGAGTGTGTGATGGGACAGTGTAGAGGGAGATTCACATCTGTATCTAACCCGTGCTGTCCCTGTCCTGGGAGTGTGTGATGGGACAGTGTTGAGGGAGCTTCACTCTGTATCTAACCCATGCTGTCCCTGTCCTGGGAGTGTGTGATGGGACAGTGTAGAGGGAGCTTCACTCTGTACCTAACCCGTGCTGTCCCTGTCTTGGGTGTGTGTGATGGGACAGTGTAGAGGGAGCTTCACTCTGTATCTAGCCCGTGCTGTCCCTGCCCTGGGAGTGTGTGATGGGACAGTGTAGAGGGATCTTCGCTCTGTATCTAACCTGTGCTGTCCCGGCCCTGGGAGTGTGTAATGGGACAGTGGAGAGGGAGCTTCACTCTGTATCTAACCCGTGATGTCCCTGCCCTGGGAGTGTGTGATGGGACAGTGGAGAGGGAGCCTCACTCTGTATCTTACCCGTGCTGTACCTGCCCTGGGAGTGTGTGATGGGACAGTGTAGAGGGCGATTCACTCTGTATCTTACCCAAAATCATTAACATCTTTTCCAGATACTGCCAGGGCTTCTGAGTTCGTCCTGCATTTTGTACAGATACACACACTCACACACACACACACTCACACACACACACACACACACACACACACACACACACACACACACACACACACACACACACACACACACACACACACACACACACACACACCCCTAAATGAGCGCAGATAAACATTTCTCTCAGTCTCTCAGCTCCCTCTGCTGACAGTGTCACAGAATAGCAGAGCTAATGGTTAAACAAGAAATAAACTGTTTTTTTCCTCTTCCTTTCTTCTTCTTTTATTTATCGTTTGTCCCTGCCTTTGTAATCTGTTATGGGACAGTGTAGAGGGAGATTCACTCTGTATTTAACCTCGGCTGCCGCTGTCCTGGGGGTGTGTGATGGGACAGTGCAGAGGGAGATTCACTCTGTATCTATCCCGTACTGTCCCTGTCCTTAGAGAGTGTGATGGGACAGTGTAGAGGGAGATTCACTCTGTATCTAACCCTTGCTCTCCCTGTCCTGGGTGTGTGTGATGGGACAGTGTAGCGGGAGCTTCACTCTGTATCTAACCCCTGCTGTCCCAGTCCTGGGAGTGTGTGATGGGACAGTGTAGAGGGAGCTTCACTCTGTATCTAACCCGTGGTTTCTTTGTCCTGGGAGTGTGTGATGGGACAGTGTAGAGGGAGCTTCACTCTGTATTTAACCAGTGCTGTCCCTGTCCTGGGAGTATGTGATGGGACAGTGTAGAGGGAGCTTCACTCTGTATCTAACCCGTGCTGTCCCTGTCCTGGGAGTGTGTGATGGGACAGTGTAGAGGGAGTTTCACTCTGTATCTAACCCGTGCTGTCCCTGCCCTGGGAGTGTGTGATGGGACAGTGTAGAGGGAGCTTAACTCTATATCTAACCCGTGCTGTCCCTGCCCTGGGAGTGTGTGATGGGACAGTGTAGAGGGAGTTTCACTCTGTATCTAACCCGTGCTGTACCTGCCCTGGCAGTGTGTGATGGGACAGTGTAGAGGGAGCTTCACTCTGTATCTAACCCGTGCTGTACATGCCCTGGGAGTGTGTGATGGGACAGTGTAGAGGGAGATTCACTCTGTATCTAACCCGTGCTGTCCCTGTCCTGGGAGTGTGTGATGGGACAGTGTAGAGGGAGATTCACTCTGTATCTAACCCGTGCTGTCCCTGTCCTGGGAGTCTGTGATGGGACAGTTGGTGGGAGCTTAACTCTGTATCTAACCCGTGCTGTCCCTGCCTTGGGAGTGAGTGTTGGGACAGTGTAGAGGGAGATTCACTCTGTATCTATCCCATACTGTCCCTGTCCTGAGAGTGTGTGATGGGACAGTGTAGAGGGAGATTCATTCTGTATCTAACCCGTGCTGTCCCTGTCCTGGGAGTGTGTGATGGGACAGTGTAGAGGGAGCTTCGCTCTGTATCTAACCCGTGCTGTCCCTGTCCCAGGAGTGTGTGATGGGACAGTGCAGAGGGAGCTTCACTCTGTATCTAACCCGTGCTGTCCCTGTCCTGGGGTTGTGTGATGGGACAGTGTAGAGGGAGCTTCACTCTTTATCTAACCCGAGCTGTCCCTGTCCTGGGAGTGTGTGATGGGACAGTGTAGAGGGAGCTTTACTCTGTATCTAACCTGTGCTGTCCCTGTCCTGGGAGTGTGTGATGGGACAGTGTAGAGGGAGATTCACTCTGTATCTAACCCGTGCTGTCCCTGTCCTGGGAGTCTGTGATGGGACAGTGGGTGGGAGCTTAGCTCTGTATCTAACCCGTGCTGTCGCTGTCCTGGTAGTGTGTGATGGGACAGTGTAGAGGGCGATTCACTCTGTATTTAACCCGTGTTGTCCCTGTCCTGGGAGTGTGTGATGGGACAGTGTAGAGGAAGATTCACATCTGTATCTAACCCGTGCTATCCCTGTCCTGGGAGTGTGTGATGGGACAGTGTAGAGGGAGCTTCACTCTGTACCTAACCCGTGCTGTCCCTGTCCTGGGAGTGTGTGAAGGGACAGTGTAGAGGGAGCTTCACTCTGTATCTAACCCGTGCTGTCCCTGCCCTGGGATTGTGTGATGGGACAGTGTAGAGGGATCTTCACTCTGTATCTAGCCTGTGCTGTCCCGGCCCTGGGAATGTGTGATGGGACAGTGTAGAGGGAGCTTCACTCTGTATCTAACCCGTGCTGTCCCTGCCCTGGGAGTGTTTGATGGGACAGTGTAGAGGGAGCTTCACTCTGTACCTAACCCGTGCTGTCCCTGCCCTGGGAGTGTGTGATGGGACAGTGTAGAGGGAGATTCACATCTGTATCTAACCCGTGCTGTCCCTGTCCTGGGAGTGTGTGATGGGACAGTGTAGAGGGAGCTTCACTCTGTATCTAACCCGTGCTGTCCCTGCCCTGGGAGTGTGTGATGGGACAGTGTAGAGGGAGCTTCACTCTGTATCTAACCCGTGCTGTCCCTGTCCTGGGAGTGTGTGATGGGACAGTGTAGAGGGAGATTCACATCTGTATCTAACCCAAAATCATTTACATCTTTTCCAGATACTGCCAGGGCTTCTGAGTTCGTCCTGCATTTTGTACAGATACACACACACACACGCACACACACACACACACACACACACACACACACACACACACACACACACACACACACACACACACACACACACACACACACACACACACACACACACACACACACACACCCCTAAATGAGCGCAGATTAACATTTCTCTCAGTCTCTCAGCTCCCTCTGCTGACAGTGTCACAGAATAGCAGAGCTAATGGTTAAACAAGAAATAAACTGTTTTTTTCCTCTTCCTTTCTTCTTCTTTTATTTATCGTTTGTCCCTGCCTTTGTAATCTGTTATGGGACAGTGTAGAGGGAGATTCACTCTGTATTTAACCTCGGCTGCCGCTGTCCTGGGGGTGTGTGATGGGACAGTGCAGAGGGAGATTCACTCTGTATCTATCCCGTACTGTCCCTGTCCTTAGAGTGTGTGATGGGACAGTGTAGAGGGAGATTCACTCTGTATCTAACCCGTGCTGTCCCTGCCCTCGGAGTGTGTGATGGGACAGTGTAGAGGGAGATTCACATCTGTATCTAACCCGTGCTGTCCCTGTCCTGGGAGTGTGTGATGGGACAGTGTTGAGGGAGCTTCACTCTGTATCTAACCCATGCTGTCCCTGTCCTGGGAGTGTGTGATGGGACAGTGTAGAGGGAGCTTCACTCTGTACCTAACCCGTGCTGTCCCTGTCTTGGGTGTGTGTGATGGGACAGTGTAGAGGGAGCTTCACTCTGTATCTAGCCCGTGCTGTCCCTGCCCTGGGAGTGTGTGATGGGACAGTGTAGAGGGATCTTCGCTCTGTATCTAACCTGTGCTGTCCCGGCCCTGGGAGTGTGTAATGGGACAGTGGAGAGGGAGCTTCACTCTGTATCTAACCCGTGATGTCCCTGCCCTGGGAGTGTGTGATGGGACAGTGGAGAGGGAGCCTCACTCTGTATCTTACCCGTGCTGTACCTGCCCTGGGAGTGTGTGATGGGACAGTGTAGAGGGCGATTCACTCTGTATCTAACCCAAAATCATTAACATCTTTTCCAGATACTGCCAGGGCTTCTGAGTTCGTCCTGCATTTTGTACAGATACACACACTCACACACACACACACTCACACACACACACACACACACACACACACACACACACACACACACACACACACACACACACACACACACACACACACACACACACACACACACACACACACACCCCTAAATGAGCGCAGATAAACATTTCTCTCAGTCTCTCAGCTCCCTCTGCTGACAGTGTCACAGAATAGCAGAGCTAATGGTTAAACAAGAAATAAACTGTTTTTTTCCTCTTCCTTTCTTCTTCTTTTATTTATCGTTTGTCCCTGCCTTTGTAATCTGTTATGGGACAGTGTAGAGGGAGATTCACTCTGTATTTAACCTCGGCTGCCGCTGTCCTGGGGGTGTGTGATGGGACAGTGCAGAGGGAGATTCACTCTGTATCTATCCCGTACTGTCCCTGTCCTTAGAGTGTGTGATGGGACAGTGTAGAGGGAGATTCACTCTGTATCTAACCCTTGCTCTCCCTGTCCTGGGTGTGTGTGATGGGACAGTGTAGCGGGAGCTTCACTCTGTATCTAACCCCTGCTGTCCCAGTCCTGGGAGTGTGTGATGGGACAGTGTAGAGGGAGCTTCACTCTGTATCTAACCCGTGGTTTCTTTGTCCTGGGAGTGTGTGATGGGACAGTGTAGAGGGAGCTTCACTCTGTATTTAACCAGTGCTGTCCCTGTCCTGGGAGTATGTGATGGGACAGTGTAGAGGGAGCTTCACTCTGTATCTAACCCGTGCTGTCCCTGTCCTGGGAGTGTGTGATGGGACAGTGTAGAGGGAGTTTCACTCTGTATCTAACCCGTGCTGTCCCTGCCCTGGGAGTGTGTGATGGGACAGTGTAGAGGGAGCTTAACTCTATATCTAACCCGTGCTGTCCCTGCCCTGGGAGTGTGTGATGGGACAGTGTAGAGGGAGTTTCACTCTGTATCTAACCCGTGCTGTACCTGCCCTGGCAGTGTGTGATGGGACAGTGTAGAGGGAGCTTCACTCTGTATCTAACCCGTGCTGTACATGCCCTGGGAGTGTGTGATGCGACAGTGTAGAGGGAGATTCACTCTGTATCTAACCCGTGCTGTCCCTGTCCTGGGAGTGTGTGATGGGACAGTGTAGAGGGAGATTCACTCTGTATCTAACCCGTGCTGTCCCTGTCCTGGGAGTCTGTGATGGGACAGTTGGTGGGAGCTTAACTCTGTATCTAACCCGTGCTGTCCCTGCCTTGGGAGTGAGTGTTGGGACAGTGTAGAGGGAGATTCACTCTGTATCTATCCCATACTGTCCCTGTCCTGAGAGTGTGTGATGGGACAGTGTAGAGGGAGATTCATTCTGTATCTAACCCGTGCTGTCCCTGTCCTGGGAGTGTGTGATGGGACAGTGTAGAGGGAGCTTCGCTCTGTATCTAACCCGTGCTGTCCCTGTCCCAGGAGTGTGTGATGGGACAGTGCAGAGGGAGCTTCACTCTGTATCTAACCCGTGCTGTCCCTGTCCTGGGGTTGTGTGATGGGACAGTGTAGAGGGAGCTTCACTCTTTATCTAACCCGAGCTGTCCCTGTCCTGGGAGTGTGTGATGGGACAGTGTAGAGGGAGCTTTACTCTGTATCTAACCTGTGCTGTCCCTGTCCTGGGAGTGTGTGATGGGACAGTGTAGAGGGAGATTCACTCTGTATCTAACCCGTGCTGTCCCTGTCCTGGGAGTCTGTGATGGGACAGTGGGTGGGAGCTTAGCTCTGTATCTAACCCGTGCTGTCGCTGTCCTGGTAGTGTGTGATGGGACAGTGTAGAGGGCGATTCACTCTGTATCTAACCCGTGTTGTCCCTGTCCTGGGAGTGTGTGATGGGACAGTGTAGAGGAAGATTCACATCTGTATCTAACCCGTGCTATCCCTGTCCTGGGAGTGTGTGATGGGACAGTGTAGAGGGAGCTTCACTCTGTACCTAACCCGTGCTGTCCCTGTCCTGGGAGTGTGTGAAGGGACAGTGTAGAGGGAGCTTCACTCTGTATCTAACCCGTGCTGTCCCTGCCCTGGGATTGTGTGATGGGACAGTGTAGAGGGATCTTCACTCTGTATCTAGCCTGTGCTGTCCCGGCCCTGGGAATGTGTGATGGGACAGTGTAGAGGGAGCTTCACTCTGTATCTAACCCGTGCTGTCCCTGCCCTGGGAGTGTTTGATGGGACAGTGTAGAGGGAGCTTCACTCTGTACCTAACCCGTGCTGTCCCTGCCCTGGGAGTGTGTGATGGGACAGTGTAGAGGGAGATTCACATCTGTATCTAACCCGTGCTGTCCCTGTCCTGGGAGTGTGTGATGGGACAGTGTAGAGGGAGCTTCACTCTGTATCTAACCCGTGCTGTCCCTGCCCTGGGAGTGTGTGATGGGACAGTGTAGAGGGAGCTTCACTCTGTATCTAACCCGTGCTGTCCCTGTCCTGGGAGTGTGTGATGGGACAGTGTAGAGGGAGATTCACATCTGTATCTAACCCAAAATCATTTACATCTTTTCCAGATACTGCCAGGGCTTCTGAGTTCGTCCTGCATTTTGTACAGATACACACACACACACACACACACACACACACACACACACACACACACACACACACACACACACACACACACACACACACACACACACACACACACACACACACACACACACACACACACACACACACACACACACACCCCTAAATGAGCGCAGATTAACATTTCTCTCAGTCTCTCAGCTCCCTCTGCTGACAGTGTCACAGAATAGCAGAGCTAATGGTTAAACAAGAAATAAACTGTTTTTTTCCTCTTCCTTTCTTCTTCTTTTATTTATCGTTTGTCCCTGCCTTTGTAATCTGTTATGGGACAGTGTAGAGGGAGATTCACTCTGTATTTAACCTCGGCTGCCGCTGTCCTGGGGGTGTGTGATGGGACAGTGCAGAGGGAGATTCACTCTGTATCTATCCCGTACTGTCCCTGTCCTTAGAGTGTGTGATGGGACAGTGTAGAGGGAGATTCACTCTGTATCTAACCCGTGCTGTCCCTGCCCTCGGAGTGTGTGATGGGACAGTGTAGAGGGAGATTCACATCTGTATCTAACCCGTGCTGTCCCTGTCCTGGGAGTGTGTGATGGGACAGTGTTGAGGGAGCTTCACTCTGTATCTAACCCATGCTGTCCCTGTCCTGGGAGTGTGTGATGGGACAGTGTAGAGGGAGCTTCACTCTGTACCTAACCCGTGCTGTCCCTGTCTTGGGTGTGTGTGATGGGACAGTGTAGAGGGAGCTTCACTCTGTATCTAGCCCGTGCTGTCCCTGCCCTGGGAGTGTGTGATGGGACAGTGTAGAGGGATCTTCGCTCTGTATCTAACCTGTGCTGTCCCGGCCCTGGGAGTGTGTAATGGGACAGTGCAGAGGGAGCTTCACTCTGTATCTAACCCGTGATGTCCCTGCCCTGGGAGTGTGTGATGGGACAGTGGAGAGGGAGCCTCACTCTGTATCTTACCCGTGCTGTACCTGCCCTGGGAGTGTGTGATGGGACAGTGTAGAGGGCGATTCACTCTGTATCTAACCCAAAATCATTAACATCTTTTCCAGATACTGCCAGGGCTTCTGAGTTCGTCCTGCATTTTGTACAGATACACACACACACACACTCACACACACACACACACACACACACACACACACACACACACACACACACACACACACACACACACACACACACACACACACACACACACACACACACACACACCCCTAAATGAGCGCAGATAAACATTTCTCTCAGTCTCTCAGCTCCCTCTGCTGACAGTGTCACAGAATAGCAGAGCTAATGGTTAAACAAGAAATAAACTGTTTTTTTCCTCTTCCTTTCTTCTTCTTTTATTTATCGTTTGTCCCTGCCTTTGTAATCTGTTATGGGACAGTGTAGAGGGAGATTCACTCTGTATTTAACCTCGGCTGCCGCTGTCCTGGGGGTGTGTGATGGGACAGTGCAGAGGGAGATTCACTCTGTATCTATCCCGTACTGTCCCTGTCCTTAGAGTGTGTGATGGGACAGTGTAGAGGGAGATTCACTCTGTATCTAACCCTTGCTCTCCCTGTCCTGGGTGTGTGTGATGGGACAGTGTAGCGGGAGCTTCACTCTGTATCTAACCCCTGCTGTCCCAGTCCTGGGAGTGTGTGATGGGACAGTGTAGAGGGAGCTTCACTCTGTATCTAACCCGTGGTTTCTTTGTCCTGGGAGTGTGTGATGGGACAGTGTAGAGGGAGCTTCACTCTGTATTTAACCAGTGCTGTCCCTGTCCTGGGAGTATGTGATGGGACAGTGTAGAGGGAGCTTCACTCTGTATCTAACCCGTGCTGTCCCTGTCCTGGGAGTGTGTGATGGGACAGTGTAGAGGGAGTTTCACTCTGTATCTAACCCGTGCTGTCCCTGCCCTGGGAGTGTGTGATGGGACAGTGTAGAGGGAGCTTAACTCTATATCTAACCCGTGCTGTCCCTGCCCTGGGAGTGTGTGATGGGACAGTGTAGAGGGAGTTTCACTCTGTATCTAACCCGTGCTGTACCTGCCCTGGCAGTGTGTGATGGGACAGTGTAGAGGGAGCTTCACTCTGTATCTAACCCGTGCTGTACATGCCCTGGGAGTGTGTGATGGGACAGTGTAGAGGGAGATTCACTCTGTATCTAACCCGTGCTGTCCCTGTCCTGGGAGTGTGTGATGGGACAGTGTAGAGGGAGATTCACTCTGTATCTAACCCGTGCTGTCCCTGTCCTGGGAGTCTGTGATGGGACAGTTGGTGGGAGCTTAACTCTGTATCTAACCCGTGCTGTCCCTGCCTTGGGAGTGAGTGTTGGGACAGTGTAGAGGGAGATTCACTCTGTATCTATCCCATACTGTCCCTGTCCTGAGAGTGTGTGATGGGACAGTGTAGAGGGAGATTCATTCTGTATCTAACCCGTGCTGTCCCTGTCCTGGGAGTGTGTGATGGGACAGTGTAGAGGGAGCTTCGCTCTGTATCTAACCCGTGCTGTCCCTGTCCCAGGAGTGTGTGATGGGACAGTGCAGAGGGATCTTCACTCTGTATCTAACCCGTGCTGTCCCTGTCCTGGGGTTGTGTGATGGGACAGTGTAGAGGGAGCTTCACTCTTTATCTAACCCGAGCTGTCCCTGTCCTGGGAGTGTGTGATGGGACAGTGTAGAGGGAGCTTTACTCGGTATCTAACCTGTGCTGTCCCTGTCCTGGGAGTGTGTGATGGGACAGTGTAGAGGGAGATTCACTCTGTATCTAACCCGTGCTGTCCCTGTCCTGGGAGTCTGTGATGGGACAGTGGGTGGGAGCTTAGCTCTGTATCTAACCCGTGCTGTCGCTGTCCTGGTAGTGTGTGATGGGACAGTGTAGAGGGCGATTCACTCTGTATCTAACCCGTGTTGTCCCTGTCCTGGGAGTGTGTGATGGGACAGTGTAGAGGAAGATTCACATCTGTATCTAACCCGTGCTATCCCTGTCCTGGGAGTGTGTGATGGGACAGTGTAGAGGGAGCTTCACTCTGTACCTAACCCGTGCTGTCCCTGTCCTGGGAGTGTGTGAAGGGACAGTGTAGAGGGAGCTTCACTCTGTATCTAACCCGTGCTGTCCCTGCCCTGGGATTGTGTGATGGGACAGTGTAAAGGGAGCTTCACTCTGTATCTAGCCTGTGCTGTCCCGGCCCTGGGAATGTGTGATGGGACAGTGTAGAGGGAGCTTCACTCTGTATCTAACCCGTGCTGTCCCTGCCCTGGGAGTGTTTGATGGGACAGTGTAGAGGGAGCTTCACTCTGTACCTAACCCGTGCTGTCCCTGCCCTGGGAGTGTGTGATGGGACAGTGTAGAGGGAGATTCACATCTGTATCTAACCCGTGCTGTCCCTGTCCTGGGAGTGTGTGATGGGACAGTGTAGAGGGAGCTTCACTCTGTATCTAACCCGTGCTGTCCCTGCCCTGGGAGTGTGTGATGGGACAGTGTAGAGGGAGCTTCACTCTGTATCTAACCCGTGCTGTCCCTGTCCTGGGAGTGTGTGATGGGACAGTGTAGAGGGAGATTCACATCTGTATCTAACCCAAAATCATTTACATCTTTTCCAGATACTGCCAGGGCTTCTGAGTTCGTCCTGCATTTTGTACAGATACACACACACACACACACACACACACACACACACACACACACACACACACACACACACACACAGACACACACACACACACACACACACACACACACACACACACACACACACACACACACACACACACACACACCCCTAAATGAGCGCAGATAAACATTTCTCTCAGTCTCTCAGCTCCCTCTGCTGACAGTGTCACAGAATAGCAGAGCTAATGGTTAAACAAGAAATAAACTGTTTTTTTCCTCTTCCTTTCTTCTTCTTTTATTTATCGTTTGTCCCTGCCTTTGTAATCTGTTATGGGACAGTGTAGAGGGAGATTCACTCTGTATTTAACCTCGGCTGCCGCTGTCCTGGGGGTGTGTGATGGGACAGTGCAGAGGGAGATTCACTCTGTATCTATCCCGTACTGTCCCTGTCCTTAGAGTGTGTGATGGGACAGTGTAGAGGGAGATTCACTCTGTATCTAACCCTTGCTCTCCCTGTCCTGGGTGTGTGTGATGGGACAGTGTAGCGGGAGCTTCACTCTGTATCTAACCCCTGCTGTCCCAGTCCTGGGAGTGTGTGATGGGACAGTGTAGAGGGAGCTTCACTCTGTATCTAACCCGTGGTTTCTTTGTCCTGGGAGTGTGTGATGGGACAGTGTAGAGGGAGCTTCACTCTGTATTTAACCAGTGCTGTCCCTGTCCTGGGAGTATGTGATGGGACAGTGTAGAGGGAGCTTCACTCTGTATCTAACCCGTGCTGTCCCTGTCCTGGGAGTGTGTGATGGGACAGTGTAGAGGGAGTTTCACTCTGTATCTAACCCGTGCTGTCCCTGCCCTGGGAGTGTGTGATGGGACAGTGTAGAGGGAGCTTAACTCTATATCTAACCCGTGCTGTCCCTGCCCTGGGAGTGTGTGATGGGACAGTGTAGAGGGAGTTTCACTCTGTATCTAACCCGTGCTGTACCTGCCCTGGCAGTGTGTGATGGGACAGTGTAGAGGGAGCTTCACTCTGTATCTAACCCGTGCTGTACATGCCCTGGGAGTGTGTGATGGGACAGTGTAGAGGGAGATTCACTCTGTATCTAAACCGTGCTGTCCCTGTCCTGGGAGTGTGTGATGGGACAGTGTAGAGGGAGATTCACTCTGTATCTAACCCGTGCTGTCCCTGTCCTGGGAGTCTGTGATGGGACAGTTGGTGGGAGCTTAACTCTGTATCTAACCCGTGCTGTCCCTGCCTTGGGAGTGAGTGTTGGGACAGTGTAGAGGGAGATTCACTCTGTATCTATCCCATACTGTCCCTGTCCTGAGAGTGTGTGATGGGACAGTGTAGAGGGAGATTCATTCTGTATCTAACCCGTGCTGTCCCTGTCCTGGGAGTGTGTGATGGGACAGTGTAGAGGGAGCTTCGCTCTGTATCTAACCCGTGCTGTCCCTGTCCCAGGAGTGTGTGATGGGACAGTGCAGAGGGATCTTCACTCTGTATCTAACCCGTGCTGTCCCTGTCCTGGGGTTGTGTGATGGGACAGTGTAGAGGGAGCTTCACTCTTTATCTAACCCGAGCTGTCCCTGTCCTGGGAGTGTGTGATGGGACAGTGTAGAGGGAGCTTTACTCGGTATCTAACCTGTGCTGTCCCTGTCCTGGGAGTGTGTGATGGGACAGTGTAGAGGGAGATTCACTCTGTATCTAACCCGTGCTGTCCCTGTCCTGGGAGTCTGTGATGGGACAGTGGGTGGGAGCTTAGCTCTGTATCTAACCCGTGCTGTCGCTGTCCTGGTAGTGTGTGATGGGACAGTGTAGAGGGCGATTCACTCTGTATCTAACCCGTGTTGTCCCTGTCCTGGGAGTGTGTGATGGGACAGTGTAGAGGAAGATTCACATCTGTATCTAACCCGTGCTATCCCTGTCCTGGGAGTGTGTGATGGGACAGTGTAGAGGGAGCTTCACTCTGTACCTAACCCGTGCTGTCCCTGTCCTGGGAGTGTGTGAAGGGACAGTGTAGAGGGAGCTTCACTCTGTATCTAACCCGTGCTGTCCCTGCCCTGGGATTGTGTGATGGGACAGTGTAAAGGGAGCTTCACTCTGTATCTAGCCTGTGCTGTCCCGGCCCTGGGAATGTGTGATGGGACAGTGTAGAGGGAGCTTCACTCTGTATCTAACCCGTGCTGTCCCTGCCCTGGGAGTGTTTGATGGGACAGTGTAGAGGGAGCTTCACTCTGTACCTAACCCGTGCTGTCCCTGCCCTGGGAGTGTGTGATGGGACAGTGTAGAGGGAGATTCACATCTGTATCTAACCCGTGCTGTCCCTGTCCTGGGAGTGTGTGATGGGACAGTGTAGAGGGAGCTTCACTCTGTATCTAACCCGTGCTGTCCCTGCCCTGGGAGTGTGTGATGGGACAGTGTAGAGGGAGCTTCACTCTGTATCTAACCCGTGCTGTCCCTGTCCTGGGAGTGTGTGATGGGACAGTGTAGAGGGAGATTCACATCTGTATCTAACCCAAAATCATTTACATCTTTTCCAGATACTGCCAGGGCTTCTGAGTTCGTCCTGCATTTTGTACAGATACACACACACACACACACACACACACACACACACACACACACACACACACACACACACACACACACACACACACACACACACACACACACACACACACACACACACACACACACACACACACACACACACACACACACACACCCCTAAATGAGCGCAGATTAACATTTCTCTCAGTCTCTCAGCTCCCTCTGCTGACAGTGTCACAGAATAGCAGAGCTAATGGTTAAACAAGAAATAAACTGTTTTTTTCCTCTTCCTTTCTTCTTCTTTTATTTATCGTTTGTCCCTGCCTTTGTAATCTGTTATGGGACAGTGTAGAGGGAGATTCACTCTGTATTTAACCTCGGCTGCCGCTGTCCTGGGGGTGTGTGATGGGACAGTGCAGAGGGAGATTCACTCTGTATCTATCCCGTACTGTCCCTGTCCTTAGAGTGTGTGATGGGACAGTGTAGAGGGAGATTCACTCTGTATCTATCCCGTGCTGTCCCTGCCCTCGGAGTGTGTGATGGGACAGTGTAGAGGGAGATTCACATCTGTATCGAACCCGTGCTGTCCCTGTCCTGGGAGTGTGTGATGGGACAGTGTTGAGGGAGCTTCACTCTGTATCTAACCCATGCTGTCCCTGTCCTGGGAGTGTGTGATGGGACAGTGTAGAGGGAGCTTCACTCTGTACCTAACCCGTGCTGTCCCTGTCCTGGGTGTGTGTGATGGGACAGTGTAGAGGGAGCTTCACTCTGTATCTAGCCCGTGCTGTACATGCCCTGGGAGTGTGTGATGGGACAGTGTAGAGGGAGATTCACTCTGTATCTAACCCGTGCTGTCCCTGTCCTGGGAGTGTGTGATGGGACAGTGTAGAGGGAGATTCACTCTGTATCTAACCCGTGCTGTCCCTGTCCTGGGAGTCTGTGATGGGACAGTTGGTGGGAGCTTAACTCTGTATCTAACCCGTGCTGTCCCTGCCTTGGGAGTGAGTGTTGGGACAGTGTAGAGGGAGATTCACTCTGTATCTATCCCATACTGTCCCTGTCCTGAGAGTGTGTGATGGGACAGTGTAGAGGGAGATTCATTCTGTATCTAACCCGTGCTGTCCCTGTCCTGGGAGTGTGTGATGGGACAGTGTAGAGGGAGCTTCGCTCTGTATCTAACCCGTGCTGTCCCTGTCCCAGGAGTGTGTGATGGGACAGTGCAGAGGGAGCTTCACTCTGTATCTAACCCGTGCTGTCCCTGTCCTGGGGTTGTGTGATGGGACAGTGTAGAGGGAGCTTCACTCTTTATCTAACCCGTGCTGTCCCTGTCCTGGGAGTGTGTGATGGGACAGTGAAGAGGGAGCTTTACTCTGTATCTAACCTGTGCTGTCCCTGTCCTGGGAGTGTGTGATGGGACAGTGTAGAGGGAGATTCACTCTGTATCTAACCCGTGCTGTCCCTGTCCTGGGAGTCTGTGATGGGACAGTGGGTGGGAGCTTAGCTCTGTATCTAACCCGTGCTGTCGCTGTCCTGGTAGTGTGTGATGGGACAGTGTAGAGGGCGATTCACTCTGTATCTAACCCGTGTTGTCCCTGTCCTGGGAGTGTGTGATGGGACAGTGTAGAGGAAGATTCACATCTGTATCTAACCCGTGCTATCCCTGTCCTGGGAGTGTGTGATGGGACAGTGTAGAGGGAGCTTCACTCTGTACCTAACCCGTGCTGTCCCTGTCCTGGGAGTGTGTGAAGGGACAGTGTAGAGGGAGCTTCACTCTGTATCTAACCCGTGCTGTCCCTGCCCTGGGATTGTGTGATGGGACAGTGTAGAGGGAGCTTCACTCTGTATCTAGCCTGTGCTGTCCCGGCCCTGGGAATGTGTGATGGGACAGTGTAGAGGGAGCTTCACTCTGTATCTAACCCGTGCTGTCCCTGCCCTGGGAGTGTTTGATGGGACAGTGTAGAGGGAGCTTCACTCTGTACCTAACCCGTGCTGTCCCTGCCCTGGGAGTGTGTGATGGGACAGTGTAGAGGGAGATTCACATCTGTATCTAACCCGTGCTGTCCCTGTCCTGGGAGTGTGTGATGGGACAGTGTAGAGGGAGCTTCACTCTGTATCTAACCCGTGCTGTCCCTGCCCTGGGAGTGTGTGATGGGACAGTGTAGAGGGAGCTTCACTCTGTATCTAACCCGTGCTGTCCCTGTCCTGGGAGTGTGTGATGGGACAGTGTAGAGGGAGATTCACATCTGTATCTAACCCAAAATCATTTACATCTTTTCCAGATACTGCCAGGGCTTCTGAGTTCGTCCTGCATTTTGTACAGATACACACACACACACACACACACACACACACACACACACACACACACACACACACACACACACACACACACACACACACACACACACACACACACACACACACCCCTAAATGAGCGCAGATAAACATTTCTCTCAGTCTCTCAGCTCCCTCTGCTGACAGTGTCACAGAATAGCAGAGCTAATGGTTAAACAAGAAATAAACTGTTTTTTTCCTCTTCCTTTCTTCTTCTTTTATTTATCGTTTGTCCCTGCCTTTGTAATCTGTTATGGGACAGTGTAGAGGGAGATTCACTCTGTATTTAACCTCGGCTGCCGCTGTCCTGGGGGTGTGTGATGGGACAGTGCAGAGGGAGATTCACTCTGTATCTATCCCGTACTGTCCCTGTCCTTAGAGTGTGTGATGGGACAGTGTAGAGGGAGATTCACTCTGTATCTATCCCGTGCTGTCCCTGCCCTCGGAGTGTGTGATGGGACAGTGTAGAGGGAGATTCACATCTGTATCTAACCCGTGCTGTCCCTGTCCTGGGAGTGTGTGATGGGACAGTGTTGAGGGAGCTTCACTCTGTATCTAACCCATGCTGTCCCTGTCCTGGGAGTGTGTGATGGGACAGTGTAGAGGGAGCTTCACTCTGTACCTAACCCGTGCTGTCCCTGTCCTGGGTGTGTGTGATGGGACAGTGTAGAGGGAGCTTCACTCTGTATCTAGCCCGTGCTGTCCCTGCCCTGGGAGTGTGTGATGGGACAGTGTAGAGGGATCTTCGCTCTGTATCTAACCTGTGCTGTCCCGGCCCTGGGAGTGTGTAATGTGACAGTGGAGAGGGAGCTTCACTCTGTATCTAACCCGTGATGTCCCTGCCCTGGGAGTGTGTGATGGGACAGTGGAGAGGGAGCCTCACTCTGTATCTAACCCGTGCTGTACCTGCCCTGGGAGTGTGTGATGGGACAGTGTAGAGGGCGATTCACTCTGTATCTAACCCAAAATCATTTACATCTTTTCCAGATACTGCCAGGGCTTCTGAGTTCGTCCTGCATTTTGTACAGATACACACACACACACACACACACACACACACACACACACACACACACACACACACACACACACACACACACACACACACACACACACACACACACACACCCCTAAATGAGCGCAGATAAACATTTCTCTCAGTCTCTCAGCTCCCTCTGCTGACAGTGTCACAGAATAGCAGAGCTAATGGTTAAACAAGAAATAAACTGTTTTTTTCCTCTTCCTTTCTTCTTCTTTTATTTATCGTTTGTCCCTGCCTTTGTAATCTGTTATGGGACAGTGTAGAGGGAGATTCACTCTGTATTTAACCTCGGCTGCCGCTGTCCTGGGGGTGTGTGATGGGACAGTGCAGAGGGAGATTCACTCTGTATCTATCCCGTACTGTCCCTGTCCTTAGAGTGTGTGATGGGACAGTGTAGAGGGAGATTCACTCTGTATCTAACCCTTGCTCTCCCTGTCCTGGGTGTGTGTGATGGGACAGTGTAGCGGGAGCTTCACTCTGTATCTAACCCCTGCTGTCCCAGTCCTGGGAGTGTGTGATGGGACAGTGTAGAGGGAGCTTCACTCTGTATCTAACCCGTGGTTTCTTTGTCCTGGGAGTGTGTGATGGGACAGTGTAGAGGGAGCTTCACTCTGTATTTAACCAGTGCTGTCCCTGTCCTGGGAGTATGTGATGGGACAGTGTAGAGGGAGCTTCACTCTGTATCTAACCCGTGCTGTCCCTGTCCTGGGAATGTGTGATGGGACAGTGTAGAGGGAGCTTAACTCTATATCTAACCCGTGCTGTCCCTGTCCTGGGAGTGTGTGATGGGACAGTGTAGAGGGAGCTTCACTCTGTATCTAACCCGTGCTGTACCTGCCCTGGCAGTGTGTGATGGGACAGTGTAGAGGGAGCTTCACTCTGTATCTAACCCGTGCTGTACATGCCCTGGGAGTGTGTGATGGGACAGTGTAGAGGGAGATTCACTCTGTATCTAACCCGTGCTGTCCCTGTCCTGGGAGTGTGTGATGGGACAGTGTAGAGGGAGATTCACTCTGTATCTAACCCGTGCTGTCCCTGTCCTGGGAGTCTGTGATGGGACAGTGGGTGGGAGCTTAACTCTGTATCTAACCCGTGCTGTCCCTGCCTTGGGAGTGAGTGATGGGACAGTGTAGAGGGAGATTCACTCTGTATCTATCCCATACTGTCCCTGTCCTGAGAGTGTGTGATGGGACAGTGTAGAGGGAGATTCATTCTGTATCTAACCCGTGCTGTCCCTGTCCTGGGAGTGTGTGATGGGACAGTGTAGAGGGAGCTTCGCTCTGTATCTAACCCGTGCTGTCCCTGTCCCAGGAGTGTGTGATGGGACAGTGCAGAGGGAGCTTCACTCTGTATCTAACCCGTGCTGTCCCTGTCCTGGGGTTGTGTGATGGGACAGTGTTGAGGGAGCTTCACTCTTTATCTAACCCGTGCTGTCCCTGTCCTGGGAGTGTGTGATGGGACAGTGTAGAGGGAGCTTTACTCTGTATCTAACCTGTGCTGTCCCTGTCCTGGGAGTGTGTGATGGGACAGTGTAGAGGGAGATTCACTCTGTATCTAACCCGTGCTGTCCCTGTCCTGGGAGTGTGTGATGGGACAGTGTAGAGGGAGCTTTACTCTGTATCTAACCCGTGCTGTCCCTTTCCTGGGAATGTGTGATGGGACAGTGTAGAGGGAGCTTCACTGTTTATCTAACCCGTGCTGTCCCTGTCCTGGGAGTGTGTGATGGGACAGTGTAGAGGGAGCTTTACTCTGTATCTAACCTGTGCTGTCCCTGTCCTGGGAGTGTGAGATGGGACAGTGTAGAGGGAGATTCACTCTGTATCTAACCCGTGCTGTCCCTGTCCTGGGAGTGTGTGATGGGACAGTGTGGAGGGAGCTTCACTCTGTATCTAACCCGTGCTGTCCCTTTCCTGGGAGTGTGTGATGGGACCGTGTAGAATGAGTTTCACTCTGTATCTAACCCGTGGTCCACTCCAACTCTGGTGAGCTGTGTCGGGCCTTGCCCCAGTAGGAGTGATTGACTTTCTGAGTATGAACCTTGTGTGGGACGTCGACAATCCCTCTCCTCCCACAGTTGTTGCTCGACCCACTGAGTTCCTCAAGAACATTGCTTGTTCTTGCAGATTCCAGTGTTTGTCAACTGTTGTGCCTTCACTTGATCCCCGGTGACTGGAGCTCTACGATCACTTCTTGGATGGACCATAGGACTCCCATGAGCCCTGGGAGCCTGTGCAGTGAGCCGTAAAGCTTTGGGCTAGGAAGTTTCTAGAGCAACTATTTGTTAATTGTTGTCGTACTAGAGTCATTAAGCCCATGTGCTTTCTGTATAATCTTGTCATGGTGATTTTGACCGGCATGGGTTTTCCTCATACTGTGACTAGTTAAAGTGGACTCCTGATTAGCCCTTATTGCAGTTGTGATTTATAATGTTAAAGAGAACAAACAATCCCCTATCCCCTAGATAAGTTACGTTATGTTATCTAATTTGAGTGGGAATGGGAAGGAAGTTATTTAACCATGTATGGGAAAAAAGGAAAACTTCCAAAGGAATGGTAAAAGCAATTATAGTTCCAAGACATAAACCAGGCAAAAATCCTAACAGTCCAACAAGTTATAGACCAATAGCACTAACCTCATATTTATGTAAAATTATGGTAAAATGTATGATAATATATTGACATATTACATTGAAACGAGATGCGGTATTTTTAAATATCAAAGGAAGAGGACCCAGAGACCCAATTTTATATCTATAGCATGAGGTGAGGAGAGCACAACTGAACAGAGAAAGCATAGGAACAGTCTTGTCTGATGTAGAGTAAGTATGTGATATGGTATGGAATGAAGGTTTGACCATCAAATTATATACATCAGGAATTAAGTTTGAATGCCAAATTGGATAAAAGATTTTTAAATTGATATATCTATCATGCTGCAGGTAGGGAAATCTATGTCAAGTAAAGAAATTGTGGAAAATTTAACCCCTCGGGAAATTTATTATTTCAAAATAATAAACATATGTAACACTTGCTTTGCCTAGTGGCTTAATATCGGGGGTGATAACCCCCTGCCCGGCCAAACTTAAGAAATCTCGTTTGGGTGAATACTGAATGATGTGTCCCCATTACAAATCAGTACCCCAAAATAACCAACAGTGCACAATATGCAATTAAACGATTAAGCTTTATAACTCTTACTTTGACTACAGGTATATGGTTAGTAGAGAAACAAAATATAAACGAAAAAGGGCCCAAATCATGATATTTAATAATAAACAGTCTGTGCACAAAGTTGGAGCTCATTCAGAAGTCCTCCTTCCATCATCGGTCTCCTCGGAGTGTCGCTGACCTTCGGACCCCCGCTCCGAGTCCACTCCGTCCGGCGGTCTGCCAGATCTCTCCATTAGCTTCTTCTCTCTTCATCTCTCTCTCACCCGCTGGCAAAAGCCCGTGAAATCAACTGCTTCCAGAATCACAAAGCAAGGCAACAAAACCCTAATTGGCTAACATGCATCCAGAGTCCTGTTATCTCCAGCCATAACACAAACATTGCTGCGACCGAGAAACCGTTACCTCACAGTGAACATTACAGAGAAGCCATTACATTAGTCTGAGCAGTGAATCATTACAAAGAAGCCTTTACACATATATTTTCTAATATATTAGTATCGGAGTAGCGTTACCTGTGGATGATGGATCAATGTGGAAAATGGGTGGGAATGTGAATTTATAACATGGAAACTTCAAGAGGCAATAAAAGACTCTCATAGTCAACACATATTAAGAAAATAATAACCAAAAGTAAGAAAGTGTTGAATGTTCTGAGATGTTTAATAGGAAAGGAATGGGGAGCTGATGGGAAATCCTTGAAAGCGACTTGTATAGGAGTAATAAGATCAATACTGGACTGTAGAAGTGTGGTATGTGGATCAGCATCACACTGTGTGCTCAATAAAGTGGATATAATTCAAAGTCCAGCATGAAGGTTAACCAGTGGGGCAATAAGGACAAGACCGGTGGCGGCAATGCAGGTGGAGTTGGGAGCCACACCTCTGGATCTCAGCAGAACACAGCTTGCGTTAACATATTGGGTAAACCCACAGGGGCCTGGAGAAAATCATCAGACTAACAGCTTTTAGATCCATGCTAAAGAGAGGAAATCTGAAGTTTTTGCACAGACCATTGAAGGAAAAACAGAAAGGAAATTAACTAGTAACAAGACAAGTGTGACAGAGCCTTTTCCTGGGCTGCCTCCATTGCTGCGTGAAGCACCAGAGGTGGAACTTAATTTATTCAATAGGAGGCGGAAAAATAGAGAAATGATGTTAAATCAAGATATAGTTGCAACATGTGTAAATAATAATCATTATGGATGTTTACACAGTTGCTACAACAATTACTAACTGTAGATTAGGGGTTTCCCGTTCGGTGAGACTTGAGGAACGGCCCGCCGGTGGCGGCTACAACCCGGACTCGACAAGAGGAGGTGAACAAAGAGTTAAGGCTGAAGTGGGTGCGAGTCTCTGAGGCGAGAGCTGGACAGAGACTGGTTGCTGTAATAACCCAGTTTATCCAGCCGCACCTTCTGCATTGTCATCTTGGGAGTTTTCCTCCCAGATCTCCTGCAATTCCTCCAAGCGCTGGTCAAATTCTTCCTCTTCTATGGGGTCGGACCCACTGATATTTGGTTTAATGATCTCAGAGTAAGTCAGTGGAGGGAATCCAGGGGGTACCGGGAATCCCGGGCATTCTCCGGGCAGGTGGAAAGCGAAACCGACATGAACCCACGGGCGGTAAGCAGGCTTCAAGTGTGTTGTGTCTCCGGTAGAATCAGGTCTCCACGTCCAGCCCTGGTCTGATTTCGAAAGGACCGCCTCGGGATCACTGGGGATGTCGGGGCAGTCACTGAACAGGGAGGTTCCCGGACAGCAGACCACCACAGCATGCATCACCTCTTGCTTGTATTTGAACGTACCCAACACCCGCACCTCCGGCGGCTCCCCAGCGCACACGGAATCTTGGTACATGTCCATCAGACTCGAAATATCGTAGGTGAACTTGAAATTGCCATATCGGGATCCACGCTGGAAAGCGGGAGAGCTGAAACAATGGGACAATACGTCCGTGCTTTGGGCTTTGCTATCGATGATCTCTCGGTACTTGTTTCGCTCTCTCTCTATCTCAGGCTGGTCTATTTCGAAACTCCACCAGGAGAAACGTTCTGTCACCTTTTCTCCAATCTTCTTCCCCTGCTGGCTCGTGAATCTCCCGCTGGAGAAGATTTCTTTGGCAGCGTCTAAGTTGGTGACATGAGAGAGCTGTGTGGGCTGGAACTCGGGTCGGTCTGTCTCATCGGTGTCGAGTAAGGTACAGTCAGTCTGTACTGGGTAATTTGTACTCACGCTGCGCAGATGAACTCTGGGGTAAAATGATTCCTCTCCAAACCTGGCTGATCCCGTCCGGTGCCATTCACTTTGGCTAAACATGGTTCTGTTTGCCCACCTACCGAGTGATACGACGCTGTTGAGAGAGACTTCTATATACTCGTGGGTGTTCCCCTGGAACTAGACAGGCAGACACGCAAGAGCGGGACTGGGGAAATGAAACTGAAAATATTTTATATATCATCTCACTAGTTGATGAGGAAGGAGTTGACAGATCTTGGCGTCATCATATACGTGAACTAGAAAGTTTGATGAGGCGTCTTGGTGGCTGCGGATCAGCTCGCAGAAGGGCCGGTTTCCATGATGTTTCCATGACTCTATGACCCTGTCTACGAAATCATTTGACTTTTCACCCTGAAACATCTGGACAGCAAAGCTGCAAACATCGGGATGCTTGTTATTGCCTACAGTTCAGCATGCAATACCATCGTCCCCTCAAATATTTAAATTCCACGATGTTAATAATTCTTTGGCTTGTGCTGGACCCGCATGTACGTGCAATGCCGAAGAAAGCATGGGGGCGCCTCTACTTCCTTAAGAGCCTGCAGAGATCCAGCGTGACACCTAAAACTGACAGAGGTCTATAGATGTCCAGTGGCGATCATGTGACCGGCTGCATCACACCTGGTGTGGAAACACCAATGCCCTTGCATGGAAAATCCTACATAAAGTAGAGGATACGGCACAGTCCATCACGGGTAAAGCCCTCCTCACCAATGAGCACATCCACACCACACCTTGTTGCAGGAAAGACAACATCCATCATCAAGTACCCCTCCACCCAGGACGTGCTCTCTTATCATTGATGCCATCAGGAAGAAGGTACGGGAGCCTCAGGACTCACACCACCAGGCTTAGGAACAGTTATCACCCCTCAACCATCAGGTTCTTGAACCAAAGGAGATAACTTCACTCAGCTTCACTTGCCCCATGATTTAAATGTTCCCACACCTATGAACTCACTTTCAAGGACCCTTCATCTCACATTCTCAACTTTTTTTGCTTACTTATTTATCCTTATTATTTCTTTCTTTCTGTATTTGCAGTTTGTCATCTTTTTCAACAAACGACAACAATTTGTCTTAAATGGTTAAACAGCCAAATTGGTGTGGTCTTTCATTGATTGTCTTTTGGTTATTGTTCTATTATAGATTTATTGAGTATGCTCACATGAAAACAAATCTCAGGGTTGTATATGATGGCATATATGCACTTTGATAATAAACTTACTCTGAACTTTGAACAGTCTATCACCTTGCCTGTGACTGGAAGAGGCTCCAGAGGGTAGGTGCAATAGATTATAACTCAAAAATAACCCTTCCTACCTACAAAGCCCTCCAGATTTATCTATCATCCATGTGCCTAACTCAGTTTCTTAAATATTCTTAATGTATCTGCCTCTATCACTGCTCCTGATAACACATTCCATGCACCCACCACTCCGCTTAGAAATTGTCCCTCTGTATCTCGTCTACACTTTCCCTCAATCATGTTAAAATTACACACCCTCATATGAGTTGTTTCTGCCCTGGGAATAAGTCGCTGGCTGTCCTCTTGATCTACGTCTCTCATCATCTTGCATGTTGCTCACATTCCTCCTGCCTGTCAGCCAAACAGTGGACACTGTGGAGACACTGATCAGTTGGTTGCAAAAGGCAGCTCATGCCAGAGATTTTGGGATGGCGATCAAGAGGAATATGTGATTCCCTGCTTCCTTCCACTGAACACAGATGACATTCAAACAATCATCCCAAAACCCAATGGTCTGCACGTTCAGCCATTGCAAGTGTAGAGAGGCTTGTTTGGAACTGAGAAGATGGTGAGTGACTTCACTGAAATGTACAGGACTCTCAGGGGGTTTGTCAGGGTCAGGGTGAAATACTGGAAAAACTTAGGATTCAGTTCTGACTAAGCATTATGGACCTGGCATGATAACTGATTCTCTTTAGGCAGTTCCTCAGAACCTACTGGGAATATCCAGCATATTTATCGTTTTGTCAGACTTCCAGCATCTGCAGTTGTGGTTTCAGAGCAGCCAGTCAGATATTCAGGGCGTGCAGGAGTGAGTCAGACCAGTCAGCTGAGTGGTGTTGCAACAACAACCGTGCACTCAGTGTCAGTAAGACCAAAGAGATGATTGTGGAGTGCAGAGAGGGTAAAGCAAGGGAACATGAACCAATCCTCAGAGAGGGATCAGAAGTGGAGAGAGTGAGCAACTTCAAGCTCCTGGGTGTCAAGATCCCTGAGGATCTAACCTGGTCAGAACATAGTGATGTAGTCAACACAGCAGCTACAAACAAGAGAAAATCTGCAGATGCTGGAAATCCAAGCCCCCTCCCCCCCCCCACACACACACACAGACAGAAGTTAATTAGTGAAAGTGATATGGGGCTATAAAGTGAGAGGGGGAAATGGGAATGGGGAATGGTGAAGGTGGGGCGGGGGAGGCTTTACCAGAAGTTCAAGAAGTCAATGTTCATGCCATCGGGTTGGAGGCTACCCAGATGGAATATAAGGTGTTGATCCTCCAACCTGAGTGTGGCTTCATCACAACAGTAGAGGGGGCCATGGACTGACGCGTCGGAATGGGAATGGGAAGTGGAATTAAAATGGGTGACCACTGGGAGATCCCACTTTTTCTGTCAGATGGAGCGTAGATTCTTTGGAAAGCGGTCCCCCAAACTGCATTGGGTCTCCCCGATATACAGGAGGCCACACCAGGAGCAACAGACACAGTAAATGACCCCAACAGACTCACAGTTGAACTGTCACCTCACCGGGAAGGACTGTGTGGAGCCCTGAATGGTAGCGACGGAGGAGTTATAGGGGCAGATGTAGCACTTGTTCTGCTTGCAGGGGTAAGTGCTGGGGGGAGATCAGTGGGGAGGGATAAATAGACAAGGGAGTCATGTAGGGAGTTATCCCTGTGGAAAGCAGAAAGGTGGGGGGTGGTGGGAGGGAAAATATACTTGGTCGTGGGGATCCCATTGGAGATGGTGGAAGTTGCAGGGAATTATACGCTGGATGCGGAGCCTGGTGGGTGGTAGTTGAGGACAAGAGGAACCCTATCCCTGGTGGGGTGGTGGGAGGATGGGGGGAGGGCAGACATGTGTGAAATGGAAGAGGTAAGGTTGAGGGCAGCGTTGATGGTGGAAGAAGGAAGCCCCTTTCTTTTAATAAGGAGAACTTCTCTTTAGTTCTGGAATGAAAAGTCACATCCTTAGAGCAAATGTGGCGGAGACAGAGGAATTGAGAAAAGGAGATGGCGTTTTACAAGTAACAGGGTTGGAAGAGGTATAGTTCAGGTAGCTGTGAGAGTCAGTGGGTTTATAATAGACATCAGTAGATAAGCTGTTTCCAGAGATAGAGACAGAGAGATCAAGAAAGGGGAGGGAGGTGTCGGAAATGGACAAAGTAAATTTTAGGGCGGGGAAGAAGTTGGAGGCAAAGTTGATGAAGACGACGAACTCTGAATGGGTGTAGGACTGTACCAATGCAGTTGTGGATGCAGTGTAGGAAATGCTGGGGAGTGATACCAGTGTAGATTTGGAACATAGACTGTTCAATGTTGCCAATGGACAGGAAGGCATAGTCTGCAACCAATGTGAATGCCCATGGCCACACCTTTTGTTTGAAGGAAGAGGGAGGAGCCAAAGGAGAAATTATGAAGAGTGAGGTCAAGTTCCACTAGACAGAGGAGAGTGGTGGTGGAGGGGAAATGTTTGGGTCTGGTGTGCAGAAATAAATGGACCCACATCACCTGGGGCATGCCTTCTTATCATCGTTACCATCAGGAAGGAGGTACTGAAGGCACACACTCAGCAATTGTGGAACAGCTTCCTCCCTTCTCCCATATAATTCCA
Source organism: Hemitrygon akajei (assembly GCF_048418815.1). Taxonomy (NCBI): domain Eukaryota; kingdom Metazoa; phylum Chordata; class Chondrichthyes; order Myliobatiformes; family Dasyatidae; genus Hemitrygon; species Hemitrygon akajei. The sequence goes on from NC_133146.1 coordinate 10,327,631, forward strand.
AAATGGACATTGAACCCATGAGCATCACCTCACTTTTTTATTTTTTAAATACATATTATTTCTGTTTTTGCAGTATATTTAATCTATGCAATATATATACATACTGTGATTGATTTACCTGTTTATTTTTCTTTCTACTTTATCATGTAGTGCATCGTACTGTTGCTGCTCAGTTAACAAATTTCATAACATACGCCAGTGATAATAAACCCGATTCTGATATTTCCAGAGGTACAATACATAGAGCTTTCTAACTCATTATCTCTCAGGCATTGTATCTTTCTCTCTTTACCTCATCCTGGTCAACTTTGAAACTTTGATGTCATTCAGCATGGTTCAACATGGTCCCAGATTGCCCACCTGTCATGTGGTCAAATGCTGCCAGGAGCGATGTATTTATCCCTGTAGACATTTGTCTAAAAGTTTATGGGCTGGCAGATTGAGGAAAATGTATCTGTAAATATTTTCAACATTAGCACACTGTTGGTTGAGGAAAGAGATATACTTGTGAAACTTGATAACTGAGTTTCACTGGTATAGATGGTCACACCACACCCACTTTATTCTGTCATAACCAGCCTAGCACTTAATTCCCATCCCAGCGATACATACAAAATGCTGGAGGAACTCAGCAGGCCAGGCAACATCTATGGAAAGGAGTAAATAGTCAATGTTTTGGGGCGAGGTTCTTCAGCAGGACCGGAGAAAAAAGATGAGAAGTTTAGAGTGAGAAGGTGAAGGAGGGGGAGGAAGAAACACAAGGTGGTAAGTGATAGGTGAAACTGGGAGAGGAGGAGGGGTGAAGTAGAGAGCTGGGAAGTCAATTGGTGAAAGAGATAAAGGGCTGGAAAAGGGTAAATGTGATAGATGAGGATGGAAGACAATGGAAGGAAGTCATGAACATTCAATATTGTTTGAATTCTGAGTCTGGATGATGTGTGACTGGGTGGGGAAGCAGTGCTGGTGTTACAAATACTAAGTAAACATTCCAAAACAAATAGGAAAACTTAAGAATTGTAGCTGTCATTGTAAAAGGGAACAAATATAAAGTGAAGGGGGAGAAAGAGATGGAGAGGGAGAGGAATCCAAAATAAAAATAGGAAGGACATGAGTTTATATTTGAGATCTAGACCAGTGGTGAGGTACAAGAAAGTACGGCCAGTGGAGGCAGAGGAATGCTTACAGGACTGCTGTCAGTCAGTGTACTGGACAATATTCAGCAATTCATCTTTGAGACTAAATGAATTCACCACAGCATCACCAACTTCATCAAGACCTGTGTGGATGAGTGTGTGCCTTTGCGAACATACAGTACTGGACATCCCCAAACTAAAAGCCATGGATGAACCAGGAGATTTGTAGTTTGCTGAAGACTAGATTTGTGGCTTTCAAGACCAGTGATCCAGAACAATAGAAGAAATCTAGATACAACTGAGGAACGTTATTTTAAGAGAGAAATGAACAATTGCAGTTGAGGTTACAGATGGTATTGGATGCTTGTCTGCTCTGCCATTACTTCTTATAAAGCAAAACCTAACATCATGACTGGCTGAGATGCTTCACTCCCAGATGAACTCAACATATTTTATGCACACTTTGAAAGGGAGAACGAAACTCCGCCTGTGTGAGTCCCACAGCATCTGGGTGACCTGTGATCACAAACACAGAGGCTGATGTTGGAATATCTTTCAAGAGGGTGAACTTTTGCAGGACTTCAGATCTTGATGGTGAAACTGGTAGGGCTCTGAAAATACATGTCAGCCAAGAGGTGGAAGGGTTCAAAGACATCTTCAGTCTCTCACTGCTACAGTGAGACGTTCCCACCTGTTTCAAGAGAGCGATGATCATACCAATCCCCAAGAAGGCCAGGGTGAGCTGCCGCTATGACTGTCGCCAAATGGCACTCAGTTCCACTCTGATGAAGTGTTTTGAGAGTTTGGGCATGACTAGAATCAACTCCTCTGATGAAGGAAGGACGTAGACCCAGCGCAATTTGCCAATCGCCACAATAGGTCTCCAAAGAATGTAACAATCTCACTGGTGTCCCACTCGGCCTTGGATCATCTGGAGAATACTAATACCTAGGTCAGGTTGCTGTGTATTGATTACAGCTAAATGTCAACCCAATCAGTCACTCAGTTCCAAGCTCCAAAACCTGGACCTCTGTACCACCCTCTGCTACTGGATCCCTGACTTCCTCATCAGGAGACCACAGTCAGTCTTCCTTGCTAACAATCGATACTGGTGCACCTCAGTGATGGCTGCTTAACTCACTGCTCTACTCTCTGTACACCCACGACTGTGTGGCTAGGGACAGCTCGAACCGCATCTATAAATTTGCTGACAACACGACTACTATTGGCGGAATTTGAGATGGTGACAAGGAAGTACACAGGAGTGAGATGGATCAGCTGGATGTGTGGTGTTGCAACAACAATCTTGCACTGAACATCTGTAAGACCAGGAATTGATTGCTGACTTGAGGAATGGGAAGTCAAGGGAACAGACTTTCATGCTTCCTCCGAGCAGCATGGTCCTCCTTGGTCCAATATGCTTTCCTACCAGTGGCACAGATGTTGGCACCAACCTGTTTATTCTCTGTTGGGCAATGGTTCGTGGTATTCGGTATGGTGACCTTGTGGCATCATCCAGTACCTTCATTCATTTGCTTTCAGATGGCTTCATTGCAGGGGATGTGGCATGCAGACTGATCCCCATAATGCTGGTCCTCACTGTTTTTACCACACACAAGCTCAATCTGGCTCATTGGTTGTTGTATTTTACTGTTACGGATCTCATTGCCACAGGAGTTGCCTTTTCTCTGGTATAAGCCCTCAGCTGGATATAACCATATAACAATCACAGCACGGAAACAGGCCATTCTGGCCCTCCTAGTCGGTGCCGAACTCTTAATCTCACCTAGTCCCACCTACCCGCACTCAGCCCATAACCCTCCACTCCTTTCCTGTCCATATACCTATCCAATTTTACCTTAAATGACACAACTGAACTGGCCTCTACTACTTCTACAGGAAACTCATTCCACACAGCTATCACTCTCTGAGTAAAGAAATACCCCCTCGTGTTTCCCTTAAACTTTTGCCCCCTAACTCTCAAATCATGTCCTCTCGTTTGAATCTCCCCTACTCTCAATGGAAACAGCCTATTCACGTCAACTCTATCTATCCCTCTCAAAATTTTAAATACCTCGATCAAATCCCCCCTCAACCTTCTGCGCTCCAATGAATAGAGACCTAACTTGTTCAACCTTTCTCTGTAACTTAAGTGCTGAAACCCAGGTAACATCCTAGTAAATCGTCTCTGCACTCTCTCTGATTTATTGATATCTTTCCTATAATTCGGTGACCAGAACTGTACACAATATTCCAAATTTGGCCTTACCAATGTCTTGTAAATTTTAACATTACATCCCAACTTCTGTACTCAATGCTCTGATTTATAAAGGCCAGCATTCCAAAAGCCTTCTTCACCACCCTATCTACATGAGACTCCACCTTCAGGGAACTATGCACTGTTATTCCTAGATCTCTCTGTTCCACTGCATTCCTCAATGCCCTACCATTTACCCTGTATGTTCTATTTGGATTATTCCTGCCAAAATGTAGAACCTCACACTTCTCAGCATTAAACTCCATCTGCCAACGTTCAGCCCATTCTTCTAACCGGCATAAATCTCCCTGCAAGCTTTGAAAACCCACCTCATTATCCACAACACCTCCTACCTTAGTATCATTGGCATACTTACTAATCCAATTTACCACCCCATCATCCAGATTATTTATGTATATTACAAACAACATTGGGCCCAAAACAGATCCCTGAGGCACCCCGTTAGTCACCGGCCTCCATCCCGATAAACAATTATCCACCATTACTCTCTGGCATCTCCCATCTAGCCACTGTTGAATCCATTTTATTACTCCAGCATTAATACCGAACGACTGAGCCTTCTTAACTAACCTTCCATGTGGAACTTTGTCAAAGGCCTTGCTGAAGTCCATATAGACTAGATAGATAGATAGATAGATAGATACTTTATTCATCCCCATGGGGAAATTCAACATTTTTTTCCAATGTCCCATACACTTGTTGTAGCAACAACTGGATGTAGCTACATCCACTGCCTTACCCTTGTCAACATTCCTCATAACTTCTTCAAAAAATTCAATAAGGTTTGTCAAACATGACCTTCCATGCACAAATCCATGCTGGCTACTCCTAATCAGATCCTGTCTATCCATATAATTATAAATACTATCTCTAAGAATACTTTCCATTAATTTACCCACCACTGATGTCAAACTGACAGGTCTATAACTGCTAGGCTTACTTCTAGAACCCTTTTTAAACAATGGAACCACATGAGCCATACGCCAATCCTCCGGCACAATCCCCGTTTCTAATGACATCTGAAAGATCTCCGTCAGAGCTCCTGCTATCTCTACACAAACTTCCCTCAAGGTCCTGGGGAATATCCTGTCAGGACCCGGAGATTTATCCACTTTTAAATTTCTTAAAAGCGCCAGTACTTCCACCTCTTTAATTGTCATAGGTTCCATAACTTCCTTACTTGTTTCCCACACCTTACACAATTCAATATCCTTCTCCTTAGTGAATACCGAAGAGAAGAAATCGTTCAATATCTCTCCCATCTCCCTTGGCTCCACACATAGCTGACCACCCTGATTCTCTAAGGGACCAATTTTATCCCTCACTATCCTCTTGCTTTTAATATAACTGTAGAAACCTTTCGGATTTACTTCCACCTTATTTGCCAAACCAAACTCGTATCTTCTTTTAGCTTTTCTAATCTCTTTCTTAAGATTCCTTTTACATTCTTTATATTCCTCGAGCAATTCCTTTACTCCATGCTGCCTATATCTATTGTAGACATCCCTCTTTTTCCGAACCAAGTTTCTAATATCCCTTGAAAACCATGGTGCTTTCAAACCTTTAACCTTTCCTTTCAACCTAACAGGAACATAAAGATTCTGTACCTTCATAATTTCACCCTTAAATGACCTCCATTTCTCTATTACATCCTTCCCATAAAACAACTTGACCCAATCCACTCTCTCTAAATCCCTGCGCATCTCCTCAAAGTTAGCCTTTCTCCAATCAAAAATATCAACTCTAGGTCCAGTCCTGTCCTTCTCCATAATTATATTGAAGCTAATGCTATTGTGATCACTGGACCCGAAGTGCTCCCCAACACATACATCTGTCAGCTGACCTATCGCATTCCCTAACAGGAGATCCAACACTGCCCCATCTCTAGTCGGTACTTCTATGTATTGTTGCAAAAAACTATCCTGCACACATTTCACAAACTCTAAACCATCCAGCCCTTTTACAGAATGAGCTTCCCAATCTATGTGTGGAAAATTAAAATCTCCCACAATCACCACCTTGTGTTTACTACAAATATCTGCTATCTCCTTACACATTTGCTCTTCCAACTCACGCTCCCCATTAGGTGGCCTATAATACACTTCTATCAGTGTTACTACACCTTTCCCATTCCTCAATTCCATCCAAATAGCCTCCCTAGAGGAGCTCTCTAATCTATCCTTCCAAAGCACCGCCATAAGATTTTCTCGGACAAGCAATGCAACACCTCCTCCTCTGGCCCCTCCTACTCTATCACACCTGAAGCAACTAAATCCAGGAATATTTAGTTGCCAATCACACCCTTCCTGCAACCATGTTTCACTAATAGCTACAACATCATAATTCCAGGTATCAATCCACGCTTTAAGCTCATCCACCTTTCTTACAATGCTCCCAGCATTAAAATAGATACATTTAAGATACTCTCCACCTCCTCCTCTCTTTTCATCCCTAACAATGCATTCAAATTTATTATCCTTTTCTTTCTTCTCCCCTACATCTTCGGGCTGAGCACATCCCTTCTCCATCACCTGCCTTTCCTCCCTCACACACTGTCTACTTACTTGCTCTACTGGTGAACTAACCTCCTCTCCCATAGTTTCCTCAAATTGATTCCCGCCCCCCCATCTTACTAGTTTAAAGTCTGCCCTGTAGCCCTAGCAAACCTCCCCGCTAGGATATTGGTCCCCTCAGGATTCAAGTTTAACCTGTCCTTCTTGAACAGGTCACGCCTGCCCCAGAAGAGGTCCCAATGATCCAGAAACTTGAATCCCTGCCCCCTGCTCCAATCCCTCAGCCACACATTTATCCTCCATTTCATTCCTACTCTCATTGTCGCGTGGCACAGGCAATAATCCCGAGATTACTACCTTTGCGGTCCTTCTTCTTAACTGCCTTCCTAACTCCCTATACTCTCGTTTCTGGACCTCTTCCCCTTTCCTACCTATGTCATTGGTACCTGCATGTACCACGACCTCTGGCTCCTCACCCTCCCACTTCAGGATATCTTGGACGCGATCAGAAACGTCCCGAACCCTGGCACCAGGGAGGCAAACTACCATCCGGGACTCCCGATCACCTCCACAGAACTGCCTGTCTGAACCCCTGACTATCGAGTCCCCTATTACTATGGTCCTCTTTCTTCTATCCCTACCCTTCTGAGCTACAGGGCCGTCCTCTGTGCCGGAGGCCCGGCCACTGTCACTTCCTCCAGGTAGGCTGTCCCCCCCAACAGTACTCAAACATGAGTACTTATTGTCAAGGGGTACAGCCACTGGGGTACTCTCTAGTACCTGCCTCTTCCCCTTCCTGACCGTGACCCACCTATCTGCCTCCCGTGGCCCCGGAGTGACCACCTGCCTGTAACTCCTCTCTATCACCTCCTTACTCTCCCTGACCAGGCGAAGGTCATCGAGCTGCAGCTCCAGTTCCCTAACTCGGTCCCTCAGGAGCTGCAGTTCGGCGCACCTGGCGCAGATGTGGACGTCCGGGAGGCTCGGAGACTCCAGGAACTCCCACATCCGACACCGAGAACAACAAGCTGCCCTCACACTCATACTTCCCGAATAACTGAAAATAACAAGGAGAACAAAAAGATAAGCCTACTGTGGCCTCTTCTGCCTAAGCCCTCTGAGCCCAAGCCCTACACTCTGCTCCCGGCTCACTCCGCTGCCCGCTGCTTAAGGCTGCGTTCTTTTTATATCTTCCCTCCTTCCCAGGCCTCCTTCATGCGCCTGCGCAGTCCCGCCTCTCAGAACTCCGATCTGAGAAGCAATTTGAAAATGGCCGCCGCCGCACTTCCTCTCAAAGCCTCGCTGTCCTCTTCCTAAAGAGCAGGCTTCCATTTAGTATCATTGAAATGCCATTCAAACTTATTTTATGGCATAACTGAAACAGCCGAATCAGCGTCCAATTCCATTCTAATTAATTTGCTGTTCACTTCTGGTGTAAGCCGTATGGCTGATCTATTGGTAGTTTTCACAATGTAAATCTCAAGGCTACACAATCCAGTGTCATTCTCATTAATTTCAGATTTTTCACCAACAGCATTTAGGTTAGTGTTTTATTTGAAATTGCAACTTGAACTTTTATCTTTTTCTCTTCTCTGTGGGGTCCATTTATTTTTCTCTGCCCAACATGCTCGTTGTATGTGTCCTGCTTTATTATATTTCCTGTAAATTTCACCATTAAACCTGCACTTGTTTGGTGTATGTGAGCCCCTGTCACAACGGTAACAATTGGTATGGCCAGGACAGTTTTCGTTTGTTCACTGCAATTTTGTTCACACTCACTGTCATTCCTGACTGTAACTCAATTGCGCCTCTGTCTGCAGTTTCCATTGAAACAGTGATTTCTACTGTTCATTTAAATGTAAACAGTGCTTCAGTCAGGAGCTGTTTTTGAATATTTTCTTTTAAGATTAACCAAACAAATGATCTCTTAATGTTTCATTGAGCCCATAATAAGCTCAAACTGACAATGCTCAGACAATCTCTTCAATTGATCCACATACAATGAAGTGGACTCCCTTTCCTTTTGATTCTGCTTATGAAGGGTGTAGGGGGCTCTAAAAAGAGGTAGTATCTTTGATGTCTGGCAGCTGCACTCTACCTTGGATTGTGAACGGGCATCACTGGTCCCCGTCCATCTCCTAAAACTCTCACGGCTGCCTCCAAGTGGCCCACCCCAGTACACCACTTCAGCTGGCGGGTAAGTGACGTGAGGGTGTGGTGTTAACAGGGCATCACTGGGCAAAGGATCTCGTTGGTGAAGTCACCAGCCAGGGCGGCAAGTTCCCCGAAGAACTACAATGGTAATGTGTTCGAGACCAGGGCGAGCCACCGAGTTGGAGGACACTGGCCTGGAGAGGGATGGGTGCCCACCGGGCCTCATGAACCCAAGACTCGTAAACACATGACATGACAGACACAGCAACAGACCCTATACCGGAATGGTTGCTGCCTGGGTTACCAAGAACCACATCATCTGTTGCACACCAGGGTGGAGGTGATAAGTTTGCTACTGGTGTTACCTTACCACAGAAGATCCGTGGGAGAGAATACATCCCATTAGCCACAAGGAACATGAGAACACTTGCCCAAGCAGGGAAGATGCAGGAGCCCACATACGTGCTAGTGAGGTAAACCTGGCACATCATGGGAATCTGTGATCAGGTGGAAAAACCACTTGAACATCTTACTGAGGGAGGCCATCTGCTATACTATAGTGGAGAATTTGACACACATGCCAATGGCGTAGGATTTCTTGTCAACAAGAGCATCAGGAACTCGGTACTCGGGTGCCATCCAGTATCCAGTAAGCTTATTTCCATTCGCCTGCGAGCAGCATCTTTCACCATCTCAGTAATACAGGTCTACACAGCAACAACTGACTATGAAGATGACCATGTGGAGGAATTCTACACCCAACTCCAAGCCATTATTGACAAGGTGGACAGAAAGAACATTCTAATCATCCAGGGAGACTGGAATGCCGATGTGCACTGAAAGACTGGAAAGAATTCTGCAGTCCCTCCTGTAATGCAGTAACCAATGAGCAAGGATTACACCTACTTGTGTTCACCAGCTACAACAACATGGTGCTTGCGAACACTCTTGGAGAGCACAAGGCATCACAACACTGGACCTGGCATACACCCAATGGAATATATCATAGCCAGATCGATTACATACTGGTGCAGATCTGGTTTCAGTCTGGGATCAAGAGAGCCACAACAAGGACATTCCCAAGTGTTGATATTGGAAGTGACCACGACCTGTGATGATGAACTTTGGAATCAGGCTGAAGCAAATCAAGAAGCCCATGAACATCAGAATAAAATTCAACTTGTCGGACACAAGGGCCCCTCCATTACTGAATCCTTCAAAGCTACAGTTAATGGAAAATTTTGCAACATTGTTGATGCCTGATGCTGAAACTTTGACAGCTAAGTTCAATGAAGTGATGACAGAAACAGCCAATGAGATACGTGGAAAACACTGCCAGAAAGCCCAACCCAGGGGTAACAGGAGATCCTGGAAATGTGTGAGTCTAGAAGAGACTTGAAGCAAACTAAGAACACAACAACAGGAGTGGCAGTGTACAGAGAGATCCGCAAGAAGATCAGGAAAAACATGACTAAGACCAAGGAAGAATGGATTGAAAGACAGTGTACAGAGATAGAAGACAGTCTGAGCAAGAACAGCAGCAGCCAATCATTTCAAGTTGTGAAAGACCTCACCAAACAGAGATGGTCACGAGTCCGCACCATCCAAGACAAAGAAGGAAACTGCCTCACAGAGATAAAGCCATTCTCAACAGATGGTCTGAGTATCTGTTGATACTCAGTACAGACTGAGTACTGAGTTCAGACCTTTACAACCATCAGACCCAAGGAGACCCAGCGTATTCGCAAGCCAGGACTCATCAAACGACGATGATTTACCAATTTTGTGTGAAGAAGCAGAAGCAGCCATCAGATTACTGAAGAATGAGAAAGCTGCAGGAATAGACAACATCCCAGCTGAGCTGATAAAACATGGTGGAGAGACAGTGATAGACATCCTCACCAATATCTGCAACAAATTCTGGTAGACAGGACAATGGCCAACACCATGGACAAAATCACTCATCATCACTCTCCCAGGAAAGGGAACTTATAATAGTGCCAGAATTATAGAACCACAAGTCTTATCAGCCATGCGAGCAAAGTGATGTTGAAAGCCTCCTTGAACAGACTGAAACCACAGGCAGAGGAAATAGTTGCTGGACATAAGAAAGAGGAGCAGGAGTAGGCCATCTGGCCGGTTCAGCCTGCTCTGCCATTCAATAAGATAATGGCTGATCTAGCCATGGACTCATCTCCACCTACTGCCTTTTCCCCTACTATGCAAAAAACCATCCAACCTTGTCTTAAATATATTTACTGAGGTAGCCTCCAGCTACCTGAGAAGAGCAGGCTGGATTCAGAAGTGGAAGTACAACAGAACAGATATTCATCCTCTGAGTCCTGTGTGAGAATTACAACAAACATCAACTGGATAACTTTTCGTGTTCATAGACATCAAGAGGGCATTCGATTGGTGTGGAATGATGTCCTCTGGGCCACAATGAAGAGATACAACATGGGCCAGGTGCTGATCCAAAGCATCAAGCAGCTCTACATGAAAGCTCGTTGTGCGGCACTTGTTCAAGGTATAGTTGGAGAGTGCTTCCACACATCAGTTGGAGTCTGACAAGGCTGTGTCCTTTCACCCACGCTGTTCACCGATCTCCTGGAGCAAATAATATAGATGCCCTGGAAGATCATATAGGCACAGACAGCATTGGAGGACATAATAACCATCCTCAGGTTCACCGGTGACTCTGATGGGCTGGCAGGAAGTGAGGATGAATTGGCCTGCCTTGTAACTACCTGCATGATATACCTACCAGATACAGCATGGAGATCAGCACAGAGAAAACCAAACTGATGAGAAACAGTGAGGAGCCAATCACGACAAAAATCATTGTCAGTGGACAAGAAATAGAGACTGCCAAATGGTTCAAGTATCTCGGCACCATTATCAAACAAGGAGGATCAAAGCCTGAAGTCGTTGGAAGGACAGCCCAAACAACAGCAATGCTGGCTGAATTAAAACCAACCTGCAGAGACTATAACGTCGCTCCCAGATCCGAGTTGAAGCTCCTGCATGCACTTGTGTTCTCCATCTTCTTGTATGCATGCGAATCATGGACTTTGACAGCAAAACTGCAAAAGAAGATCCAGGCAGTAGAAATGAGATTCTTCAGAAGGCTCCTCAGCATCTCCAATACCTACACAGACCATGTGTGAATGATGAAGTACAAAGAACCATCAGCCAGCACAGGAGACACTACAAAGATCTGCTGTCCACAGTAGAGAAGAGGAAACTGAGATGGTGTGGCCATATAACAAGATCACTCTTCAGGGAACAGTGCAGGGGAAAAGAAAAAGGGGCAGACAGCAGTAATGGACAGACAACATTGCAGAGTGGAACGGAGAGAGCTTTGCTGCAACCCAGGCACTTGTCCACAACCGTGAGAGATGGAGGCAACTGGTGTAGCACTCATCTCTACAGTGCCCCTACATCCCAGGCAGGTTGTGGGATCTGTAACGGTAACCGTATGAATCCTAAAGCGTTCTGCCATTAACCATGGCTTTGGTTCTAAGTGTTCCTGCATTACTTTGACAATATCAAGAAAGCATATTTCTGCTGGTTTGGTTGGAGAGTCAAACCTCAAAACAAAATGTGTGCCTTTAAACCCAATGAACTCAGAAAATTGGTACTCGCTTCTCATTGGCTATTTCATTTGCTTCAAAATACTGCTCTAGTGGCTCAGTATACTTGAGCCAATTACCCGTTGTGTAATCAAACTTGTCAACCTTTCCTATGTAGCCATCCATTTTTTGATATTTTTAATGATTATTATTACCCAGTACTTACTCTTTATTAATCCTGAGTTCTTCCATTTACAGCCTTCTGTAAAGTACTCAACTGAGCTGAATGCTGAGCTGTAGTCAATGAAGAGCATCTTGATGGATGTATCTTTGCTGTCCAGATGTTCCAGGGTTGAGTAAAGAGCTGATAAGATGGCACCTGCCATAGACCTGTTGTGATGGTAGGCAAATTGGAGAGGATCCGAGTTGCTTCTGAGGCAGGAGCCTCTTCACAAACCTCTCAAAACAATTCATCACTGTGGATGTACAGTAAGTGAACTTGTATATATACAGTGGCATGCAAAAGTTTGGGCACCTCTGGTCAAAATTTCTGTTACTGTGAATTGTTAAGTGAGTAGAAGATGAACTGGCCTCCAAGTCATAAAGTTAAAGATGAAACATTCTTTTCAACATTTTAAGCAAGATTAATGTACTAGTTTTGTTTGGTACGATTTTAGAATGTAAAACAGGAAAGGAGCACCATGCAAACGTCTGGGCACCCCAAGAGATTTGAGCTCTCAGATAACTTTTACCGAGGTCTCAGACCTTAATTAGCTTGTTAGAGCTATGGCTTGTTCACAGTCATCATTAGGAAAGGCCAGGTGATGCAAATTTCAAAGCTTTATAAATACCCTGATTCCTCAAACCTTGTCCCAACAATCAGCAGCCATGGGCTCCTCTAGCAGCTGCCTAGCACTCTGAAAATTAAAATAAATGATGCCTACAAAGCAGGAGAAGGCTATAAGAAGATAGCAAAGTGATTTCAGGTAGCCATTTCCTCAGTTCATAATGTAATTATGAAATGGCAGTTAACAGGAACGGTGGAGGTCAAGTTGAGGTCTGGAAGACCAAGAAAACTTTCCGAGAGAACTGCTGTGGACTGATGAAGTTAGAATAGAACTTTTTGGCTGCAATGAGCAAAGGTATGTTTGGAGAAAAATGGTGCAGATTTTCATGAAAAGAACACCTTTCCAACTGTTAAGCACAGGGCTGGATCAATCATGCTTTGGGCTTGTGTTGCAGCCAGTGGCACGGGGAACATTTCAATGGTAGAGGGAAGAATGAATTCAATTGAATACCAGCAAATTCTGAAAGCAAACATCACACCGTCTGTAAAAAGTGAAGATAAAAAGAGGATGGCTCCGACAACAGGAAAATGATCCTAAACATAACTAACAATTAAGAAAAGCACTGTACTTTGATATGTTTGTCTTGTACTGTATAAACCTCTTTTTAATTGTTTGTTTTGTTTTATTGCATTGTAAAACATACCTTAAAACCCACAATGGACTACCTCAAGATGTGCAAGCTGAAAGTTTTGCCATGGCCCTCATACACCCCGACCTAAGCATTATTGAAAATCTGTGCATTGACCTCAAAAGAGCAGTACATGGAAGAAGGCCCAAGAATCTCACCGAACTAGAAGACTTTTGCAAGGAAGAATGGGCAAAAATCCCCCAAACAAGAATTGAAAGACTCTTAGCTGGCTACAAAAAGCATTAACAAGCTGTTGTGGCGACCCAATTACTAGCACACTCCAACCAGCTGACAATTAGCCAGAGCGCAGGCACAAAGGAAGATAGCCTCAAGGGGTTTCAGTACGTGCCTCTCGAGGTATCGGGTGGGGGAGACAGGCTTTAAAGCAAGACTGTGAATTTGAAATAAACTTATTCTTTGACTGCAGTTTATCGACTCCGTGTCGTTATTTTAGCGCTGCGTGTAGCACACCGCTACAATTGGTGACCCCGGACAGTCCAAACGTTTTTGGACCGGAGATGACAGACGCTGCATCTGTTAATGCGGTTTCCTTGAAGCTGCCAAGCTTCTGGACGCTACAACCTCACCTATGGTTTCAGCAAGCAGAAGCCCAATTCCAGGTTCGGCAGATAACCTCAGAGGACACCCGTTACTACTACGTGGTGAGCTCCCTCGACCAGGAGGACACAGCGGCCCAGGTCGCGGAGTTCGTACAGTCTCCCCCGGCGGACGGCAAGTACACGGCATTCAAAGCCCTGCTCTTATGGACTTTCGGGCTCTCCCGCCGCGAGCGAGCTGCCCGTTTACTGCACCTGGATGGCTTGGGAGACAGGCCTCCATCAGCTTTAATGAATGAGATGTCTCTGGCCGGAGGTCACAAGCCCTGCCTCATGTTTGAGCAGGCATTCCTGGAGCAGCTGCCCGAGGACATACATCTGCTGCTGTCCGACGCGGATTTCAGTGACCCTCGGAAGGTGGCGGCCCGGGCGGACGTGCTGTGGAACGCCAAGAAGGTGAGTGGGGCGTCCATCGCACAGATCACCCGGCCACGCTCCCAGCAGTAAACCAGTCCAGGCCCGGCCACAGAGCCCGCTAAACCCAGAGGCCGGGGTGTGGAGCCCAACGAGCAATGGTGTTTCTACCACCAGCGGTGGGGCGCAGAAGCCCGCCGTTGTCGCCCGCCCTGCCAGTTCGGGCTCGGCACCATTGACTTCCTGGGCCACAGGATTACCACAGACGGGGCAACCCCTCTGCCCGCTAAAGTAGATGCGGTCCGCCATTTCCCCCGACCCACCACGATCAAAGGCCTCCAGGAATTCGTAGGTATGGTCAATTTCTACCACCGCTTCCTCCCTTCAGCTGCCCGGATCATGCGCCCCCTGTTCGCCTTGCTGTCCGATCCGGGCAAGGACATTACCTGGGACGAGGTAGTGAGGAGGTGCCGCGCCCCGCGCGACACTGGCAGGGGGCCCACGATATCCACATGAATGTGGTCGAAACGCCGGTGGGTAGGGTGGAACTGCTGCGGCGGGTCCTTGGTGTGCCGCTGCACCTTGGCCGTCTGGCAATGCATGCACGTTCTGGCCCAGTCACGGACCTGCTTGCGGAGTCCGTGCCATGTCCTTACCCGAGACGTGTCTGACGTCCGTCGTGTATTCGGAGATGTAGGACAGATGGCGCTGCTGGCGGGACGACCAGGGATCGGACACCTTTGTGAATGTAAAGGTAAGCGGTTTGTGGTCCGTGAACGCGGTGAAGGGCCTAACATTCACGCCCTTTCCCAAGGGGTAGACTTTGAGGCACTGGCTGAGGCACAGCTGGCAGATGAGGAGATCCCGAGTTACAGGACCGCAGTCTCCGGTTTGCAGCTCCAGGACCTCCCCGTAGGCCCAGGTGAGAGGACCCTACTCTGTGACGTCGCCACCGGCCAACCCCGTCCCATCGTCCCGGCAAACTGGCGACGACGTGTTTTCGACTCCATTCATAACTTGGCCCACCCCTCCATCCGCACTACCGTCCGGATGGTCTCCAGCAGGTTCGTTTGGCACGGACTCCGCAAGCAGGTCCGTGACTGGGCCAGAACGTGCATGCACTGCCAGACGGCCAAGGTGCAGCGACACACCAAGGCCCCGCCGCAGCAGTTCCACCCCACCCACCGGCGTTTTGACCACATTCATGTGGATATCGTGGGCCCCCTGCCAGTGTCGTGCGGGGCGCGGCACCTCCTCACTATCGTGGACCGGTTCACAAGATGGCCAGAGGCGGTCCCACTCACCGACACCACCTCTGAATCTTGCGCCCGGGCACTGATCGCCACCTGGGTGTCCCGCTTTGGTGTACCGGCCCACATTACCTCCGACAGAGGCGCCCAGTTCACCTCCAGCCTGTGGTCAGCGATGGCCAGCCTGTTGGGGACTCAGCTGCACCACACCACTGCCTACCACCTACAGTCGAACGGACTGGTGGAGCGTTTCCACCGTCACCTGAAGTCGGCTCTCATGGCCCGCCTGCGAGGAGCTAACTGGGCGGACGAGCTTTCCTGGGTCCTATTCGGCATCCGCATGGCGCCCAAAGACGATCTGCACGCTTCGTCGGCCTAGTTGGTGTACGCGCACCCCTGGTCGTTCCCGGGGAGTTCATACCAGCCCCAAGGGGGCGAGAGGAAGAACCCGCAGCAGTCCTGGGCAGACTACGCGAGAGGCTCGGTGCCCTGGCCCCCATACCCACTTCGCAGCATGGGCAGCACCCGACCTGCGTACCCAAAGACCTGCAGAACTCTAAGTTTGTGTTTGTACGACGGGGCGGGCATTGGCCACCGCTGCAACGGCCCTACGAGGGGCCGTTTACGGTGATCAGAAACGACGGGTCCACGTTCGTGCTGGACGTTGGGGGGAGTGAGGAGGTTTTCACGGTGGACCGACTCAAACCGGCCCATGTGGACTTGGCGCAACCGGTCGAGTTTCCGGCACCGCGGCGCAGAGGCTGACCTCCCAAACAGGGCCCGGCCCAGACTGTGGACATTGGGGGGTGTACCGCCGGTTCTGGGGGGGGGGGGAGTTATGTGGCGACCCAATTACTAGCACACTCGAACCGCTGACAATTAGCCAGAGCACAGGCACAAAGGAAGATAGCCTCAAGGGGTTTCAGTAAGTGCCTCTCGAGGTATCAGGTGGGGGAGACAGGCTTTAAAGCAAGACTGTGAATTTGAAATAAACTTATTCTTTGGCTGCAGTTTATCGACTCCGTGTCGTTATTTCAGCACTGCGTGTAGCACACCGCTGCACTGTGATATTTGTCAAAGGGGGTGTTACTATGAACTGACCATGCAGGGTGCCCAAACTTTTGCTTCAGGCCCTTTTCCTTTTTTGTTATTTTGAAACTGTAAAAGATGGAAATAAGAAGGTAATCTTGCTTAAAATATTAAAGAAATGCGTCATCTTTAACTTTATGCCTTTTGGAAATCAGATTAACTTTTACTCGCTTAGCT
The DNA here is from genome assembly GCF_048418815.1 of Hemitrygon akajei. NCBI lineage: Eukaryota > Metazoa > Chordata > Chondrichthyes > Myliobatiformes > Dasyatidae > Hemitrygon > Hemitrygon akajei. The sequence continues at coordinate 10,344,244 of NC_133146.1, forward strand.
ATTCACAAACCTTTACATGCGCGCGCAAACCAAACTTCTCATCCAGCCGACATTCACCACTTACACTGGAAGCTCATTCCACACTCTCACTGCTCTCCGAGTGAGGACGGTTTTCCTCATTCCCAATAAACACTTCACCTTTCACCCTTAACCTCTGGTGTAGTCGCACCAAACCTCACTGGACAAAGCCTATCTACACCCCCCCAACACACACACTGACAAACATACACACACAAACGTACACACACACACACAAACATTCACATACACATGCACAGTCTCTCTCTCTCTCTCACACACACACACAAACATTCACATACACATGCACAGTCTCTCTCTCTCTCACACAGACACACAAACATTCACATACACATGCACCGTCTCTCTCACACACACACACAAACATTCACATACACATGCACAGTCTCTCTCTCTCTCACACAGACACACAAACATTCACATACACATGCACCGTCTCTCTCACACACACACACAAACATTCACATACACATGCACCGTCTCTCTCACACACACACACAAACATTCACATACACATGCACAGTCTCTCTCTCTCTTTCTCTCTCTCTCTCTCTCACACACACACGTGTTTAAGGAGGGGTGTCCTGTGCATTTGCACATTTCTTTATATTTCTGTGTTACCGGCTCTCCACAGTTGTCAGTCTTTTGCTGTTTATCTCTGTCTGTCCCATTGCTCCTTTGCCCTGGACCGGACAAACCGGATACAGGACTATGAACGATTGGGAGAGCACAACTGAACAGATAAAGCATAGGAGCAGTCTTGTCTGATGTAGAAAAAGTATGTGATATGGTATGGAAGGAAGGTTTGATAATCAAATTATAATCTTTATTTATTATTTCAAAATAATCAACATATATTTTGTAATATAGTTGTATCGGAGTAGCGTTACCTGTGGATGATGGATTGATGTGGGAAATGGCTGGTAATGTGGAGCGATGATGGATCGATATGGAAAGGGAGTGGGAATGTGAATTTATAACATTGAAACTTCAAGAGGCAATAAAAGACTCACATGGTCGACACATATTAAGGAAATAATAACCAAAAGTAAGAAAGCATTGAATGTTTTGAGATGTTTAGTAGGAAAGGAATGGGGGGCTGATGGGAAATCCTTGAAAGCGACTTGTATAGGAGTAACACTCGCTTTGCCTGGCGGCATGATCTCGGGGGTGATAGCCCCCCTGCCCGGCCAAACTTAAGAAATCTCGTTTGGGTGGATGCTGCGCGATTTGTCCGTTATGAATCAGTACCTTGAAATAACAAACAGAACACAATATGCGATTAAATGATTAAGCTTTATAACTCTTACTTTGTCAATGTGGTTAGTAGAGAAACAAAATATGAAAGAAAAAGGGCGCCAATCTCATTAAACAGTCTGTGCACAATCGTTGGAGCTCACTCAGCCAGATCTTTCCACCATTCGATCTCATCCGAGCGTCGCCGACCTCCGGACTCCCACTCGGAGTCCACTCCGTCTGGCGGCCTACCGACTCTCTCCATTCGCGTCTTCTCACTTCATCCCTCTCGCGCCTTCTGGCAAATGCCCGGGAAACCAACAGTTTCCAGAGAGGACAACAGAATCCTGATTGGCTAACATGCATAATTATATCTAGCCATAACACAAACATTACAAAGAAGCCATTACATAGAAGTAATAAGATCAATACTGGACTGTAGAAGTGTGGTATGTGGATCAGCATCACACTGTGTGCTCAATAAAGTGGATATAATTCAAAGTCCAGCATGAAGGTTAACCAGTGGGGCAATAAGGACAAGACCGGTGGCGGCAATGCAGGTGGAGTTGGGAGCCACACCTCTGGATCTCAGCAGAACACAGCTTGCGTTAACATATTGGGTAAACCCACAGGGGCCTGGAGAAAATCATCAGACTAACAGCTTTTAGATCCATGCTAAAGAGAGGAAATCTGAAGTTTTTGCACAGACCATTGAAGGAAAAACAGAAAGGAAATTAACTAGTAACAAGACAAGTGTGACAGAGCCCTTTCCTGGGCTGCCTCCATTGCTGCGTGAAGCACCAGAGGTGGAACTTAATTTATTCAATAGGAGGCGGAAAAATAGTGAAGTGATTTTAAATCAAGATATAGTTGCAACATGTGTAAATAATAATCATTATGGATGTTTACACAGTTGCTACAACAATTACTAACTGTAGATTAGGGGTTTCCCGTTCGGTGAGACTTGAGGAACGGCCCGCCGGTGGCGGCTACAACCCGGACTCGACAAGAGGAGGTGAACAAAGAGTTAAGGCTGAAGTGGGTGCGAGTCTCTGAGGCGAGAGCTGGACAGAGACTGGTTGCTGTAATAACCCAGTTTATCCAGCGGCACCTTCTGCATTGTCATCTTGGGAGTTTGCCTCCCAGATCTCCCGCAATTCCTCCAAGCACTGGTCAAATTTTTCCTTTTCTATGGGGTCGGCCCTGCTGATCTTTGGTTCTATGATCTCACAGTGAGTCAGGGAAGGGAATCCAGGGGGTATCGGGACTCCCAGGAATTCTCCGGGCAGGTGAAAAGCGAAGCCGACATGATCCCACCAGCGGTAACAAGGGGGTAAATCCAATCCGGTAGAATCGGGTCTCCACGTCCAGCCCTGGTCTGATTTCGAAAGGACCGCCTCGGGATCACTGGGGATGTCGGGGCAGTCACTGAACAGGGAGGTTCCCGGACAGCAGACCACCACAGCATGCATCACCTCTTGCTTGTATTTGAACGTACCCAACACCCGCACCTCCGGCGTCTCCCCAGCGCACACGGAATCTTGGTACATGTCCATCAGACTCGAAATATCGTAGGTGAACTTGAAATTGCCATATTGGGATCCACGCTGGAAAGCGGGAGAGCTGAAACAATGGGACAATACGTCCGTACTTTGGTACTTGTTTCGCTCTCTCTCTATCTCAGGCTGGTCTATTTCGAAACCCCACCAGGAGAAACGTTCTGTTACCTTTTCTCCAATCTTCTTCCGCTTTCGGCTGGTGAATCTCCCGCTGGAGAAGATTTCTTTGGCAGCGCTGAAGGTGGTGACATGAGAGAGTTGTGTGGGCTGGAAGGTAGGTCGGTCTGTCTCATCGGTGTCGAGTAAGGAGTAGTCAGGTATTACTGGGTAACTTGTATCCCAATTCTCGCAGCGCAGATGAACTCTGGGGTAAAATGATTCCTCTCCAAACCTGACTGCTCTCGTCTGGTGCCATAACCTTTGGCTAAACATGGTTCTGTTTGCCCACCTGCAGAGTGATTCGACGCTGTTGAGAGAGACTTCTATATACTCGTGGGTGTCCCTCTGGAACTAGACCGGCAGACACGCAAGAGCGGGACTGAGGGAAATGATACTGAAAATATTTTACACATCACCTCACTAGTTGATGAGGAAGGAGTTGACAGGTCGTGGCGTCATCACCTGCTGGTGAAACTGGATAGGTAGTATTCACAGGTGTAAATGGACCCAGCACACCACTACAAAAGTTTGATGGAATATCTTGGTGGCTCCGGATCAGCTGCACAGAAGTGCCAGTTTCCACTCTATCTACGAAATAATTTGACTGCAACCTGGAACATTTGGACAGCAAAGGAGCATACATCGAGATGTTTGTTTTTTGCCTACAGTTCAGTATGCAAGTCATCCAGTCATCCCCATCCAGTCATGCATCATCCAGACTCAGAAATCAAACAATATTGGACGTTCAGGTCGTTCTTCCACGGTCTTCCATTAAGAATTGAGAAAAAAATTTAGTAAGATCCCTGTTCTCAACGTCATCACTGACGAGCATACATCGGGATGTTTGGTATTTCCATACAGTTCAGCATGCAATACCATCATCAGCTCAAATTTTAAAATTCGATTATGTTAGTAATTCTTTGGATTTGTCCTGGACCCAGCATGTAAGTGCAATTATGAAGAGAACACAGCAGCACCTTTACTTCCTTAAGAGCCTGCAGAGATCCAGCGTGACACATAAAACTGACAGACTTCTATAGATGTCCAGTGGAGAGCCTATGACCGGCTGCATCACAGCCTGGTATGGACTCACCTTCAAAGACTCTTCACCTCATGTTCTCAATTGTCTTTGCTTATTTATTTATCATTATTATTTCTTTCCTTTTTTATTTGCAGTTTGTTGTCTTTTGCAAAAAAAAAAGTTGTCTTAAATGGTTCAACAGCCAAATTGGTGTGGTCTTTCATTGATTCTCTTTTGGTTATTGTTCTATTATAGATTTATTGAGTATTATTGAGAAAACTAATCTCAAGGTTGTATATGATGGCATATATGCACTTTGATAATAAACTTACTCTGAACTTTGAACAGTCTATTGTCACGGGTCTGATTAGTGATCCTTTGGTTCCTTTAAATTTCCTTTGTTTGTATCATGATTAGGACTATTGACTCCTTGTTTTCCTTTAATTCATTTTTTCCCCGTGTTCCGTTGGGTGCCTTGATTGAGGTACATGATCCTCATTTCAATCCTGCGACATAAATAGCTCTGGGGTTCAGCTGTTCCTTTGCTGGACTGTCATCAGAAGCTCGTCACCAGAAACCTGTGAGCTCAGCCAGTGCAGCAATGGACACTCCAGGCCGCCGCGAACAGTAGGAGTCCTGGCTCTGTGTCCAACTCCGTGTCGAGTCGGAGATGGAGTCCCAAGACAAGAGCCAAATCTGAGCTCCAAGTAAAGAGCCAAGTCAAGACCCGAGTTCCAAGTCCAAGTCCTAGTCTGGGTTGTATCCAAAGGTTACGTCCATGTTGACATTTTGTCCTCCTCCTTGGCTTCCCTAGTAATTCTCAATAAACATAGTTCAGTTTATACTACCTCAGTGTCTGTATCTTGCGCTTGGGTCCACTCTCAATGCCCCCTTGTAACAGCAGTTTAGTGGTTTCAGAGCAGCCAGTCAGATATTCAGGGCGTGCAGGAGTGAGTCAGACCAGTCAGCTGAGTGGTGTTGCAACAACTACCGTGCACTCAGTGTCAGTAAGACCAAAGAGATGATTGTGGAGTGCAGAGAGGGTAAAGCAAGGCAACATGAACCAATCCTCAGAGGGGGATCAGAAGTGGAGAGAGTGAGCAACTTCAAGCTCCTGGATGCCAAGATCCCTGAGGATCTAACCGGGTCAGAACAAATCGATGTAGCTACAAAATAAGCAAGGCAGCAGCTACAAAATAGAGAAAATCTGCAGATGCTGGAAATCCACACGCGTGCGCACACACACACACACACACACACACACACACACACACACACACACACACACACACACACACACACACACACACACACACACACACACACACACACACACACACACACACACACACACACACACACACACACACACAGCCAGGCAGCTTGGAAGTTAATTAATGAAAAAGATACGGCGCTGGAGAAGGGAGAATCTAACAGGAGAGGACAGAAGGGCAGGGAAGAAAGAAAAGAGGGAGGAGCATCAGAGGGAGGTGGTAGGCAGGTAAGGAGGTAAAGTGAGAGAGGGAAATGGGAACGGGGAATGGTGAAGGTGGGGTGGGGGAGGCTTTACAGGAAGTTCGAGAAGTCGATCTTCATGCCATCGGGCTGGGTGCTACCCAGACGGAATATAAGGTGTTGCTCCTTCAACCTGAGTGTGGCTTCATCACAACAGTAGAAGAGGCCATGGACTGGCACGTCGGAATGGGAATGAGAGGGGGACCTAAAATGGGTGACCACTGGGAGATCCCACTTGTTCTGGCAAGCAGAGTGCAGATGCTCAGCAAAGCAGTCCCCCAAACTACATTGGGTGTCCCTGATACATAGGAGGCTGGAATGTTAGTTCTGGAATGAAAAGCCTCATCTTGAGAGCAGATGTGGTGGAGACAGAGGAAGTGGGAAAAGGAGACAGCGTTTTACAAGTAACAGGGTTGGAAGAGGTATAGTCCAGATAGCTGTGAGAGTCAGTGGATTTATAATAGACGCCAGTAGATAAGCTGTTTCCAGAGATAGAGAATGAGAGATCGAGAAAGGGGGAGGGAGGTGTTGGAAATTGTCAAAGTAAGTTTTAGGGTGGGGAAGAAGTCGGAGGCAAAGTTGATGAAGTTGACGAGCTCTGAATGGGTGTAGGACTGCACCAATGCCATCATGGATGTGGTGTAGGAAAAGCTGGGGTGTGATACCAGTGTAGGCTTGGAACATAGACTGTTCAATGTTGCCAATGGACAAGCAGGCATAGCTGGGACCCATGTGCCCATGGCTACACCTTTTGTTTGAAGGAAGAGGGAGGAGCCAAAGGAAAAATTGTTAGGAGTGAGGTCAAGTTCCACTAGACAGAAGAGAGTGGTGGTGGAGGGGAAATGTTTGGGTCTGGATTTCAGATTCTTAATGCAGGTCTTTGGCTTGGAGGTTTTCTCTTCTCTCCCGGTTCTTGACCGCATGAATCGGGCATTAAGAACAAAACCATCGAAAGAGTTAAAACCGCACCCTGTCATTCTTCGTTTTCACTATGTGAGTACTAAGGAGAATTTCATTTGAATTTCTCGTCGGAAAGGAATTATTGAACATCAAAATCTTAAGTTTCGTCTGGTTGAAAATTATTGTCCTGAGGTAATGCAGGAAAGATTGCATTTTAAATTGGTGATGTCAGAATTATATCAAAGGAATTACCCACCGGCTCTGCTATAGTCCGCTCACTTAGGGGTTGTTTTGCCCGATAAATAATTTAAATGGCTTTAATGGCGGGAGGGTTCAAAGACATCTTCAATCTCTCACTGCTACAGTGGGATGTTCCCACCTGTTTCCAAAGAGTGACAATCATACCAATCCCCAAGAAGGCCAGGGTGAGCTGCCACAATGACTGTCGCCCAATGGCACACAGATCCACTCTGATGAAGTGTTTTGAGAGTTTGGGCAGGACCAGAATCAACTCCTCTGATGAAGGAAGGACTTGGACCCAGCGCTATTTGCCAGTCTTGTAATTTGTATCACAGTTCTCACAACACTGATGCTTTTTAGGGTAAAATGATTCGCCTTCATGCTTTCCTGCTCCTGTCATATGCCAGTTACATCGGTCAAACATGGTCCTGTTTGCCAGTCTGCTGAGTGGTATGACACTGATGAGAGAGACTTCGATATACCCGTGTGTATTTCTCTGGAACTAGACAGACGGACACACAAGAGCGGGATGGAGGGAAATGAAACAGAAAATATTTTAGATATCACCTGACTAGTTGTTTGACAAAGGAGTTGACAGGTCGTGGCATCATCATGTACATGTGAAACCGGATAGGTAGCATTCACAGGTGTAAGTGGACCCAGCACACCACTACAAAAGTTTGATGCGGCATCTTCGTGGCTGCGGATCAGCTGTGCATAAGGACCAGTTTCCATGATGTTTAACTCTATGACCCTGTTTACAAAATAATTTGACTTTTCTCCCTGAAACATCTAGACAGCAAAGGTGCATACATCGGGATGCTTGTTATTGCCTACAGTTCAGGATGCAATACCATCGTTCCCTCAGATTTTTAACTTCCACTATGTTAATAATTCTTTGGACCTGTCCTGGACCCAGCATGTAAGTGCAATGCTGAAGAAATACACAGCATTAAGAGTCTGCAGAGATCCAGAGTGACACTTAAGACTTTGACAGACTTTGACAGACTTCTATAGATGTCTGTAGATGTCCAGTGGAGATTAGATGACCGGTTGTATCACAGTCTGGTATGGAAACACCAATGCCCTTGCATGGAAAATCCCAAATAAAGTAGAGGATACGGCACAGTCCATCACGGGTAAAGCCCTCCTCACCAATGAGCACATCCACACCACGCCTTGTTGCATGAAAGACAACATCCATTATCAAGGACCCCATCCATCTAGGATATTCTGTCTTATCATTGATGCCATCAGGTAGAAGGTACAGGAGCCTCAGGACTCACACCACCAGGTTCAGGAACAGTTATTACCCCTCAACCATTGGGCTCTTGAACCAAAGGGGGTAACTTCACTCAACTTCACTTGCCCCATCATTTAAGTGTTCCCACAACTATGAACTCACTTACAAGTACTCTTCATCTCATGTTCTCAATTTTGTCATGATAATTGTTGGGGACTTTAACATGAAAGTGGATTGGGAAAACCAGGATAGTACTGGACCTCAAAAGAGAGAATTTGTAGATCATCTAAGGGATGGCTTTTTAGAACAGCTTGTTGTCAAGCCCAGTAGGGGATCGGCTGTGCTGGATTGGGTGTTGTGCAATGATCTGGAGGTGATAAGAGAGCTTAAGATTAAGGAACCTTTAGGGAACAGTGATTACAATATGATCGAGTTCACATTGAAATTTGAGAGGGAAAAAATAAAATGCAGTATGCTGGTATTTCAGTGGAATAAAGGCAATTACAGTGGCATGAGAGGGGACCTGGTGGAAGTTGACTGGAAAGGGACATTTGCAGGAAGGACAGCATTTCAGCAATGGCTGGAGTTTCTGCGAAAAATGAGGGAAGTGTAAGACAGATATATTCCAAATAAGAAGAAATTTTCAAAGGGAAGAAGGACACTACAGTGGCTGACAAGTGAAGTCAGAGACAAATAAAAGCAAAAGAGAGGGCATACAAGGAAGCCAGAGCTAGTGGGAAGATAGAGGATTGGGGAGCTTTTAAAAACTTGCAGAAGGAAACTAAGAAGGTCATTCAGAAGGAAAAGATCAATTACGAGAGGAAGCTGGAGACTAATATCAAAGAAGATACTAAAAGCTTTTACAAGTATATAAAGGGTAAAAGAGAGTCGATGGTAGATATAGGACCAATACAAAATGACTCTGAAGATATTGTACTGAGAGATGCAGAGATGGCAGAGGAACTGAATGCATATTTTGTATCAGTCTTCACAGTGGAAGACATCTGCAGTATACTGGACATTCAAGAGTGTCAAGGAAGTGAAGTTTGTGCAGTGAAAATTATGACTGAGAAGGTGTTCAGGAAGCTTAATGGTTTGAGGGTGGATAAATCTCCTGGACCTGCTGGAATGCACCCTCGGGTTCTGAAGGAAGTAGCTGGAGAAATTGTGGAAGCATTAACGATGATCTTTCAAGGATCGATAGATTCTGGCATTGTACTGGATGACTGGAAAATTGCAAATGTTACTCTGTTATTTAAGAAGGATGGGAGGTAGCAGAAAGGAAACTATAGACCTGTTAGCCTGACATCAGTGGTTAGGAAGTTGTTGGAATCGATTGTTGGGGATGAGATTACATCATTAGGATGTAAAGACCTCCAAATTTCTAAAATTCCCAAGTCAAATAAAAAGGAATTAGTAAAAGTAGCAATTTGTTTGGAAGTGCCTGATTGGGTGCAGACCTATCCATCATAGGATTCAAACAACAATTAAATTCTCTGCACATTCTTAACATATATTCTTTAAAATTGAGAAGAGATACAACTAAATGCTTAAAGAATTCAGGATAGTCAGTATTTGGTGCATAAATATTAACCAAAACTACTTTTTGGTTATAAAGTAAACCAGTAATTAATAGAAATCTACCATATGGATCTGAGATTATATCATAATGAACAAATGAGATCGAGGAGTCTATAAAATTGGAAACGACTTTCACTTTGGTCGATGAGTTAGAATGAAACTGTTGACCTTTCCAAAACCTAAAAAAAACCTTAAAAAATCCTCCTTCCTCACATGAGTCTCCTGCACAAAAATAATCTGAGCATTCAATCTATGAAAAACCTTAAAAATCTTCTTCCGTTTAATTGGATGATTCAAACCGTTCGTGTTCCATGAAACAAAGTTAATAATATTATTCATTGTTCTTAAATAAACCATATAGGATGTAAAGGGTTAACCATATTGCATAGGAAACTCATGCGTCAGGAAGAGGGAAAAAAGTTTAAAGAGGAACCCGAAGTTACGACAATACAGACATTTTTGCAGTTTCAAGTCAGCCCAAATGAAAAATACTAAGCTAAAAATAGCCCTCCCCTCCCACAAAGACCAGAAAACTTGGCCAATAGACAGCCAGAGAACTATCCAAGAACCTCCCTACCCCCATCTCTCTTGACGTCGTCTCCAAATTTTAAAAAATTTTAAAAAACACCCATTGTCAAAATATTGTGAAAGGAATGCCAAACACGTATTAAGAAAAAAAACATTTGCAGACCATATTAAAAGACAAGGTCTTAAAAAAAGAAACAGAATACAATCTTAATAATATTTCAAGGAAAAACAGATAATCACCAAGTCAAAGTCTTAATAATTTTCAAAAGCGAACAATTAAAAATAAAAAAGTAAAATAATGAAGGAAAAAGAAAGGAACTTTAACATAGAAACATAATAAACATCCATACGCCAAAACAAAGTATTGGAAGAATCAGCCCAAGGGCATAGTTCTACGAACTTAAAATGTCTGAATCTATACACTGGTTATCAACTAATAAACCAGAAGTATATAAACATAAAGGAATTGTAAATTTATTAAACATCCGAGCTCAAACAATGCTCCGAGATATTGTTGTGTGTCATCCACGGATTTAAATGATTTATCGGGCAAAACAACCCTTAAGCGAGCAGGGTATAGAAGAGTCGGTGGGAAATTCCTTTGATATAATTCTGACATCACCAATTTAAAACACAATCTCTCTTGCTGTTATGGTCCGGTCTGGAGCCCGCATTCCGGGTCTTGATCTGGTCCGTGGTCTCCGGACTCCGGGTCTTGCAGCCATCCCTCCTGTCACCCTTAAGCCAAATAGGATCATCTTGGCTTAAGAAGGTGCACCTGTTGCCTATCAACTGGCAGGTGGATATAAGGGACTCTGGGATCAAGCCTAGTTGGGGGTTGCTCTGCTTGCCATGTTCTGAGGTGTTTTGTCTGATTTACTCTGTTTGTTCTGGTCGTCCTGGCTTGGAGGGCCCATGGCTTCATCCCCAAGTTCTGTGAGTCAGCCTTGGAGTCACCCTGGACCAAGTTCCCTTTTGATCCCTTGCCTCTGTCGGGTAGCAGGCCAGACTGCTGTTGCCCGGTAGAGGGACTCTGTCCCCTTCCTACCAATCACCTCTGATGGGTTGGGCCTGCTGCCTGCCCAGGTGTCCTGTGTCTTGCTTGGGCCTCTGTGTTCCTCCCTGGGAGGTGGCCCTGCCCAGGAGTATGTGGCCTGTGCTGAGGTCTTTGCCCCTTCCTACCCCTTGCTCCCTATGGGTTGTGCCTGTGCCTGCACCTGCCCAGGTGTTCCGTGTCCTGCCCAGGCCTACGTGTTCCTGCCTAGGAGATGGCCCTGCCCAGGAGTTATGCGGCTGCCCAGGGGGCTCTCCTGCCTAGCCGCGGACTGCAAGACCCTGCCTAGCCGCAGACTCTCTCTGAACCCCAGGATTACCTAGCACGCCCTGGTCTCCCCATCTGGTTCTATCCTTTAGTTATTCCTGTCCTGCCCCTAGTACTTCAGTGCCTGCATCCTGCACTTGGGCCCAGCCTCGTGTCCTCATGTGACACTTGCATTACCTCAGGACAATAATCTTCAACCAAATGAAACTTAAGATTTTGATGTTCAGTAATTCCTTTCCGATGAACAATTCGAATTAAGTGCTCCTTAGTACTCATATAGTGAAATTGAAGAATGACAGGGTGCGGTTTTAACTCTTTTGGTGGTTTTGTTCTTAATGCCCGATGCATGTGGTCAAGAACCGGGAGATAAGAGAAAACCTCCGAGCCAAAGACCTCCATTAAGAATTGAGAAAAAAATTTAGTAAGATCCCCGTTCTCAATGAGACCTATTGCATAACTGAGACCTATTATTCGCAAATTCTGTCTGCAACTACGACTCTCCAAATCAAAAGTCTTGACTTTACACGGCTCCAATGTATGAGTCGTCGAAGTTAATTTCTTTTTCAAAGAATTCCATCTGGAATCTTTCTGTTTCCCAGCTTCAGTAAGCTCTGGAATTTGCCATTGCTGTTTTTCATTCTCCTTTCATTCCCTGGAGTTCAGGAGAATGAGGGGGAATCTCATAGAAACATTCTGAATGTCAAAAGGCCTGAACAGATTAGATATAGCAAAGTTCTTTCCCATGCTAGGGGATTCTAGGACAAGAGGGCACAACTTCAGGATTGAAGGACATCCTTTTAGAACTGAGATGTGGAGGAAATTACTTAAGTCAGAGGGTGGTAGATCTCTGGAATTTGTTGCCATGAGTGGCTGTGGAGGCCAAGTCATTGGGTGTATTTAAGGCTGAGATAGATAGGTTCTTGATTAGCCAGGGCATCAAAGGGTATGGGGTGAAAGCAGGGGAGTGGGGATGACTGGAAGAATTGGATCAGCCCATGACTGAATGGTGGAGCTCACTTGATGGGCCAAATGGCCTACTCCTGCTTATGGTCTAATTCTATTTGCTTATTTATTTATTATTATTTCTTTCTTTTTGTCTTTGCAGTTTGTTGTCTTTTGCAACAAACAACAACAATTTGTCTTAAATGGTTGAACACCCAGATTGGTGTGGTCTTTCATTGATTCTCTTTTGGTTATTGTTCTATTATAGATTTATTGAGTATGCCCACAAGAAAACAAATCTCAGGGTTGTATATGATAGCATATATGCACTTTGATAATAAACTTATTTTGAACAGTCTATCAACTTGCCTGTGTCTGCAACAGGCTCCAGAGGGTAGGTGCAGCAGTTTATAACTCAAAAATAACCCTTCCTACCTACAAAGCCCTCCAGTTTTATCTATCATCCATGTGCCTAACTCAGTTTCTTAAATATTCTTAATGTATCTGCCTCTATTACTACCCTTGATAGCACATTCCATGCACCCACCACTCTGTGTAAATTTGTGCCTCTGTATCTCATTTGCACTTTCACCCAATTACCTTAAAATTACACCCCCTCATATAAGCTGTTTCTGTCCTGGGAATAAGTCTCTGGCTGTCCTCTTGATCTGCGTCTCTAATCATCTTGCATGTTGCTCACATTCCTCCTGCCTGTCAGCCAAACAGTGGACACTGTGGAGGCACTGATCGGTTGGTTGCAAAAGGCAGCTCATGCCAGAGATTTTGGGATGGCGATCAAGAGGAATATGTGATTCCCTGCTTCCTTCCACTGAACGCAGATGACATTCAAACAATCATCCCAAAACCCAATGGTCTGCACGTTCAGCCATTGCAAGTGTAGAGAGGCTTGTTTGGAACGGAGAAGATGGTGAGTGACTTCACTGAAATGTACAGGACCCTCAGGAGGTTTGTCAGGGTCAGGGTGAAATACTGGAAAAACTTAGGATTCAGTTCTGACCAAGCATTATGGACCTGGCATGAGAACTGATTCTCTTTTGACAGTAGTTCCTGACCTGCTGGGAATATCCAGCATATTTCTATTGTTGTCAGACTTCCAGCATCTGCAGTTGTGGTTTCAGAGCAGCCAGTCAGATATTCAGTGCGTGCAGGAGTGAGTCAGACCAGTCAGCTGAGTGGTGTTGCAACAACAACCGTGCACTCAGTGTCAGTAAGACCAAAGAGATGATTGTGGAGTGCAGAGAGGGTAAAGCAAGGGAACATGAACCAATCCTCAGAGAGGGATCAGAAGTGGAGAGAGTGAGCAACTTCAAGCTCCTGGGTGTCAAGATCTCTGAGGATCTAACCTGGTCAGAACATATTGATGCAGCTACATCAAGATAAAATCTGCAGATGCTGGAAATCCAAGCCCCCCCCCCCCCCCCCCCACACACACACACACCCCTAAATGAGCGCAGATAAAAATTTCTCTGTCTTTCAGCTCCCTCTGCTGACAGGGTCACAGAATAGCAGAGCTAATGGTTAAACAAGAAACAAACTGTTTTTCCTCTTCCTTTCTTCTTCTTTTATTTATCGTTTGTCCCTGTCCTGGTAGTCTGTTATGGGACAGTGTAGAGGGAGCTTCACTCTGTATCTAACCCGTGCTGTCCCTGTCCTGCGAGTGTGTGATGGGACAGTGTAGAGGGAGTTTCACTCTGTATCTAAACCGTGCTGTCCCTGTCCTGAGAGTGTGTGATGGGACAGTGTAGAGGGAGCTTCACTCTGTATCTAACCCGTGCTGTCCCTGTCCTGGGAGTGTGTGATGGGACAGTGTAGAGGGAGCTTCACTCTGTATCTAACCTGTGCTGTCCCTGTCCTGGGAGTGTGTGATGGGACAGTGTAGAGGGAGATTCACATCTGTATCTAACCCGTGCTGTCCCTGTCCTGGGAGTGTGTGATGGGACAGTGTAGAGGGAGCTTCACTCTGTATCTAACCCGTGCTGTCCCTGTCCTGGGAGTGTGTGATGGGACAGTGTAGAGGGAGCTTCACTCTGTATCTAACCCGTGCTGTCCCTGTCCTGGGAGTGTGTGATGGGACAGTGTAGAGGGAGCTTCACTCTGTATCTAACCCATGCTCCACTCCAACTCTGGTGAGCTGTGTCGGCCCATGCCCCAGTAGGAGTGATCGTCTTATCCTAAGCTAATCGCAGGACAATCTGCAATGACCAATTAATCTCCTCAGCAGTACGTCTTATCACTGTGGGAGAAAACCAGAGCACTCAGAGAAAATAGGCGCAGTTGACAGAGAAAATGTAAAAATTCTTTAAAAACTCCTGTCCTCCCACCTTCTCACTCTGACTTCTCTTCTTCCTTTCAAGTCCTGATGAAGTGTCTCGGCCCAAATCATTTACACTTTTCCAGATGCTGCTGGGTACCTCCAGCATTTTGTACACATCCACACATACATATATATATATATATATATACACACACACACACACACACACACACACACACACACACACACACACACACACACACACACACACACACACACACACACACACACACACACACACACACACACACACACACACACACACACACACACACACACACACACCCGGAGGAACTCAGTAGGCCAGGCAGCATCTGTGGAAAAGAGTACAGTCGACGTTTCAGGCTGAGACCCTTTGTCAGGACTGGAAAAAGAAGTAAGGAGTCAGAGGAAGAAAGTGGGGGGAAGGGAGCAAAATCCACAAGGTGAGAGGTGAACCAGGGAGGGGGAGGGGTGAGGTAAAGAGCTTGGAAGTTAATTATTGAAAAAGTTACGGGCTGGAGAAGGGGGAATCTGACAGGAGAGGACAGAAGGGCAGGGAAGAAAGAAAAGAGGGAGGAGCATCAGAGGGAGGTGGTAGGCAGGTAAGGAGATAAAGTGAGAGAGGGAAATGGGAACGGGGAATGGTGAAGGTGGGGTGGGGGAGACTTTACCAGAAGTTTGAGAAATCAATGTACATGTCATCAGATTGGACACTACCCAGGTGGAATATAAGGTGTTGATCTTCCAACCTGAGTGTGGCCTCATCACAACAGCAGAGGAGGCCATGGACTGGCACGTCGGAATGGGAATGGGAGGGGGAATTAAAATGGGTGACCACTGGGAGACCTGGCTTTTTCTGACAGATGGAGTGTAAATGCTTGGGAAAGCGGTCCCCCAAACTGCATCAGGTCTCCCCGATACACAGGAGGTCACACCAGGAGCAACAAGCTCATTAAATGACCCCAACAGACTCACAGGTGAAGTGTTGCCTCAGCAGGAAGGACTGTGTGGGGCCCTGAATGGTAGTGAGGGAGGAGGTATAGGGGCATGTGTTGCGCTTGTTTTGCTTGCAGGGATAAGTGCAGGGGGGACATTAGTGGGAAGGGGCAAGTAGACAAGGGAGTCATGTAGGGGGCGATCCCTGTGGAAAGCAGAAAGGTGGGGGGGTGGTGGGAGGGAAATATAGGCTTGGTCGTGGGGATCCCATTGGAGATGGTGGAAGTTGCAGGGAATTATATGCTGGATGTGGAGACTGGTGGGTGGTAGTTGAGGACAAGCGGACACCTATCCCTGGTGGGGGGGGGGGCGGAAGGATGGGATGAGGGCAGATGTGTGTGAAATGGAAGAGAAAAGGTTGAGAGCAGTGTTGATGGTGGAAGAAGGAAGCGCCTTTCTTTTAATAAGGAGAACTTGTATTTAGTTCTGGAATGAAAAGCCTCATCTTGAGAGCAGATGTGACAGAGACAGAGGAATTGAGAAAAGGAGATGGCATTTTACAAGTATCAGGGTTGGAAGAGGTATGATCCAGGTAGCTGTGAGAGCCAGTGGGTTTATAATAGACATCAGTAGATAAGCTGTTTCCAGAGATAGAGAATGAGAGATCAAGAAAGGGGAGGGAGGTGTTGGAAATGGACCAGGTAAATTTTAGGGCAGGTTGGAAGTTGGAGACAAAGTTGATGAAGTTGACGAGCTCCGAATGGGTGTAGGACTGCACCAATACAGTCGTGGATGTGGTGTAGGACAAGCTGGGGAGTGATACCAGTGGAGGTTTGGAACATAGACTGTTCAATGTTGCCAACGGACAAGCAGGCATAGCTGGGACTCATGTGAGTGCCCATGGCTACACCTTTTGTTTGAAGGAAGAGGGAGGAGCCAAAGGAGAAATTATTAAGAGTGAGGTCAAGTTCCACTGACTAGACGGAGGAGAGTGGTGGTGGAGGGGAAATGTTTGGGTCAGGTGTCTAGAAAGAAATGGACCCACATTACCCAGGGCATGCCTTCTTATCATTCTTACCATCAGGAAGGAGGTACTGAAGGCACACACTCAGCAATTGTGGAACAGCTTCCTCCCTTCTGCCATACAATTCCAAAACGGACATTGAACCATGAACACTGCCTCACTTTTTTATTTTTCTAATATATATTATTTCTGTTTTTGCAGTATATTTAATCTATTCAATACACATTTATAAACTTACTGTAATTGGTTTACTTGTTTATTTTTTCTTTCTGCATTATCATATATCGCATCGTACTGTTGCTGCTCAGTTAACAAATTTCACAACATACGCCAGTGATAATAAACCTGATTCTGATATTTCCACAGGTGTATAAATACAAGGGGCAGACATTGAGCTTTCTAACTCATTATCTCTCAGACATTGTATCTTTCTCTCTTTACCTCATCCTGGTCAACTTTGAAACTCCACCAAGAGGAACATGCTCCTCATTTTCTCCAACCTTCCCTGCTCCCATCAGATGCCATTCAGCGTGGAGGGCCAAACTGTCCTGGGCCATCAGAGGGGCAAAGTGTGCACACGCCCAGCGAATCCACAGCCACTTCCAGGACAGCGGCGACATGCGGAGCATGTGGGAAGGGCATTCAGGACAACATCACCTCACTGTGTGGGTGATGCTGTCATACTGACATGCCTTGTCAGTATCCTGTCCTTGCTTCTGTGTGGGTTTCGTCCCGTCGGTATCCTGACCTCGTCTCCGTAGGGTAAGTCAGGCCGTCCTTGCCGTTACCCTACGGTGGGATCTGTCCCTCCCGGTCCTTGCCTCTATTGGGTAAGTCAGGCCGTCCTTGCCGTTACCCTGAGGCTAGACTGGTCCCTTCCTTTTCTCTGAAGCCCTGTCCTGCAACCTGTGTCTGGAGCCCTGCCCCGCAACCTGTGTCTGGAGCCCTGTCCCGCAACCTGTGTCTGGAGCCCTGCCCCGCAACCTGTGTCTGGAGCCCTGCCCCGCAACCTGTGTCTGGAGCCCTGCCCCGCCTCTCCTTGCCTCTGCCTGGAATCTTGCCTCGCCTTGCCTCGTCTTGCCTGTGTCTGGAGTCTTATAGACAATAGACAATAGGTGCAGAAGCAGACCATTCGGCCCTTCGAGCCTGCACCGCCATTCTGAGATCATGGCTGATCATCTACTATCAATACCCGGTTCCTGCCTTGTCCCCATATCCCTTGATTCCCCTATCCATAAGATACCTATCTAGCTCCTTCTTGAAAGCATCCAGAGAACTGGCCTCCACTGCCTTCTGAGGCAGTGCATTTCACACCTCCACACTCTCTGGGAGAAGAAGTTTTTCCTTAACTCTGTCCTAAATGACCTACCCCTTATTCTTAAACTATGCCCTCTGGTACTGGACTCTCCCAGCATCTGGAACATATTTCCTGCCTCTATCTTGTCCAATCTGTTAGGGTTAATGTTAGGGTTAATTCGAGACTGCCATTACAGGTCAGGAGTGGCTCACGTAATGCGAGGGAGGGGGGAGCGAAACTGGGGACCCCGCTACACCGAAACTACTAGTGTCACGCGATTCAGTAAACAAAAGAAACAGTTAACTCGTGAGCATATGGCTGCGGGCCAATAAGATGGACACAAGTGCCCGATATTACCTAATATGTAGCGGGGGGTTGTGCTGGGGGGAAAAAGGGATATAAATAAGAGCAGATTGTAAGGGGAAGTCGGAACGCGCCTTCTCCAGCGACTCCGTCGATTCGCTGTGCCAGTTACGAATTCTGCAATAAACCAAAGTTTTGTAATATTCCGGTGTTGGTTGTCTCTCTTCCTAAACGAACACAGGGCAGAATTTCAAGCCCAACAAATCCCTTAATAATCTTATATGTTGCAATCAGATCCCCTCTCAATCTCCTTAATTCCAGCGTGTACAAGTCCAGTCTCTCTAACCTCTCTGCGTAAGACAGTCCGGACACCCCAGGAATTAACCTCGTGAATCTACGCTGTACTTCCTCTACAGCCAAGATGTCCTTCCTTAACCCTGGAGACCAAAACTGTACACAATACTCCAGGTGTGGTCTCACCACGTACAAATGCAAAAGGATTTCCTTGCTTTTGTACTCAATTCCCTTTGTAATAAAGGCCAACATTCCATTAGCCTTCTTCACTGCCTGCTGCACTTGCTCATTCACCTTCAGTGACTGATGAACAAGGACTCCTAGATCTCTTTGTATTTCTCCCTTACCTAACTCTACACTGTTCAGATAATCATCTGCCTTCCTGTTCTTATTCCCAAAGTGGATAACCTCACACTTATTCACATTAAGCACCATCTGCCAAGTATCTGCCCACTCACTCAGCCTATCCAAGTCACCCTGAATTCTCCTAACATCCTCATCACATGTCACACTGTCACCCAGCTTAGTATCATCAGCAAACTTGCTGATGTTATTCTCAATGCCTTCATCTAAATCGTTGACGTAAATCGTAAACAGCTGTGGTCCCAATACCGAGTCTTGTGGCACCCCACTCGTCACCACCTGCCATTCCGAGAAACACCCATTCACCGCTACCCTTTGCTTTCTATCTGCCAACCAGTTTTCTATCAGAATCAGAATCAGACTTTAATCGCCAAGTACCTATGCACATACAAGGAATTTACTTCCGGCAGATGTTGTCTCTCTGCTCATAACAATAATAATGATAAATATAAATGAAAATATAGATTATACATACAGGTAGTGCAATCCAAGTAATAGTTAGCCGACAGTTAACCGGCAGTTAACTGTTCAGCAAAGTGACCGCAGTAGGGAAAAAACTTCTCCAGTGCCTATTAGTCTTAGTCTGGAGGGATCTGAAGCGCCTACCAGACGGAAGCAGATCAAACAGTCCGTGCGCAGGATGGGAGGAGTCCTTTATGATGTTCCCCGCCCTCTTCTTCAACTTGGAAGAGTACAGGTCCACAATAGAGGGCAGGGAGGCTCCAATGATGCACTCGGCAGTCATGTCAATATCGTCCCCCCAATGCCATGAGCTCTGATTTTACCCACCAATCTCCTATGTGGGACCTTATCAAATGCCTTCTGAAAATTGAGGTACACTACATCCACTGGATCTCCCTTGTCTAACTTCCTGGTTACATCCTCGAAAAACTCCAATAGATTAGTCAAGCATGATTTGCCCTTGGTAAATCCATGCTGGCTCGGCCCAATCCTATCACTGCTATCTAGATATGCCACAATTTCATCTTTAATAATGGACTCTAGCATCTTCCCCACTACTGATGTTAGGCTGACAGGACGATAGTTCTCTGTTTTCTCCCTCCCTCCTTTCTTAAAAAGTGGGATAACATTAGCCATTCTCCAATCTTCAGGAACTGATCCTGAATCTAAGGAACATTGGAAAATGATTACCAATGCATCCGCAATTTCCAGAGCCACCTCCTTTAGTACCCTAGGATGCAGACCATCTGGACCTGGGGATTTGTTAGCCTTCAGTCCCATCAGTCTACTCATCACTGTTTCCTTCCTAATGTCAATCTGTTTCATTTCCTCTGTTACCCTATGTCCTTGGCCCATCCATACATCTGGGAGATTGCTTGTGTCTTCCCTAGTGAAGACAGATCTAAAGTACTTATTAAATTCTTCTGCCATTTCTCTGTTTCCCATAACAATTTCATCCAATTCATTCTTCAAGGGGCCAACATTGTTCTTAACTATCTTCTTTCTCTTCACATACCTAAAAAAAAGCTTTTGCTAGTTAAGTTCTGTTGTTCCTTAAAAATTTCCCAATCATCACTCTTCCCACTCACCTTAGCTCTGTCATACCTTTTTTTTAATGCTATGCAATCTCTGATTTCCTTTGTTAACCACTGTGGCCCCTTTCCCCCCTTTGAATCCTTCCTTCTCCGGGGGTTGAACTGATTTTGCACCTTTTGTATTATTCCCAAGAATACCTGCCATTGCTGTTCCACTGTCTTTTCTGCTAGGATATCTGTCCATTTAACTTTGGCCAGCTCCTCCCTCATGGCTCCATAGTCTCCTTTGTTCAATTGCAACACTGACACCTCCGATCTGCCCTTATCCTTCTCAAATTGCAGATAAAACTTATCATATTATGGTCACTACCTCCTAATGGCTCCTTTACTTCAAGATTGCTTATCAAATCCTGTTCATTACACAACACGAAATCCAGAATAGCCTTGTCCCTGGTCGGCTCTCGTACAAGCTGTTCTAAGAATGCATCCCGTAGACACTCTACAAACTCCCTATCCTGGGGTCAAGCACCAACCTGATTCTCCCAGTTCACCTGCACTTTGAAATCCCCCATAACTACTGCGACATTACCTTTGCCACATGCCAATGTTAACTCCCTATTCAACTTGCACCCAATATCCATGCTACTGTTTGGGGGCCTTTAGACAACACCCATTAGGGTCTTTTTGCCCTTACTGTTCCTCAGTTCTATCCACACAGACTCTACTTCTCCTGATCTTATGTTCCCCCCTTGCAAAGGACTGAATCCTATGTCCCCCCTCGCCTTGCCTCATCTTGCCTGTGGCTGGAGTCTTGCCTCGCCTTGCCTCATCTTGCCTGTGGCTGGAGTCTTGCCTCACCTTGCCTCGTCTTACCTGTGCCTGGAGCTCTGCCTCGTCTTGCCTGTGTCTGGAGCCTTGCCTCGCCTTGCCTGTGCCTGGAGTCTCGCTCTGTTTGGAACTGACTCTTTGTGTCCACGCCTTCGCTAGGTAGGTCCGGCCGTTTTGCCACTGTCTAGCTTTGGGAACTGTCTCGTCATGTTCAGTGTTCTGTGTAATGAGTCCCGGCCCTATGTCCTGTACCCAAGGAGGGATCCCGGCTCTGTGTTCTGTGTAATGAATCCCGGCCCTATGTCCTGTACCCAAGGAGGGATCCCGGCTCTGTGTTCTGTGTAATGAGTCCCAGCCCTATGTCCTGTACCCAAGGAGGGGTCCTGTCTCTGTGTTCTGTGTATGAGTCCCGGCCCTATGTCCTGTACCCAAGGAGGGGACCCGGCTCTGTGTTCTGTGTAATGAGTCCCGGCCCTACGTCCTGTACCCAAGGAGGGGTCCTGGCTCTGTGTTCTGTGTAATGAGTCCCAGCCCTATGTCCTGTACCCAAGGAGGGGTCCCAGCTCTGTGTTCTGTGTAATGAGTCCCGGCCCTACGTCCTGTACCCAAGGAGGGATCCCAGCTCTGTGTTCTGTGTATGAGTCCCGGCCCTACGTCCTGTACCCAAGGAGGGGTCTCGGCTCTGTGTTCTGTGTAATGAGTCCCGGCCCTATGTCCTGTACCCAAGGAGGGGTCTCGGCTCAGTGTTCTGTGTAATGAGTCCCGGCCCTATGTCCTGTACCCAAGGAGGGGTCCTGGCTCTGTGTTCTGTGTAATGAATCCCGGCCCTATGTCCTGTACCCAAGGAGGGATCCCGGCTCTGTGTTCTGTGTATGAGTCCCGGCCCTATGTCCTGTACCCAAGGAGGGGACCCGGCTCTGTGTTCTGTGTAATGAGTCCCGGCCCTACGTCCTGTACCCAAGGAGGGGTCCCGGCTCTGTGTTCTGTGTAATGAGTCCCGTCCCTATGTCCTGTACCCAAGGAGGGGTCCCGGCTCTGTGTTCTGTGTAATGAGTCCCGGCCCTACGTCCTGTACCCAAGGAGGGGTCCCAGCTCTGTGTTCTGTGTATGAGTCCCGGCCCTACGTCCTGTACCCAAGGAGGGGACCCGGCTCTGTGTTCTGTGTAATGAGTCGCGGCCCTATGTCCTGTACCCAAGGAGGGGACCCGGCTCTGTTCTGTGTAATGAGTCCCGGCCCTATGTCCTGTACCCAAGGAGGGGTCCCAGCTCTGTGTTCTGTGTATGAGTCCCGGCCCTACGTCCTGTACCCAAGGAGGGGTCCCGGCTCTGTGTTTGGTGTAATGAGTCCCAGCCCTACGTCCTGTACCCAAGGAGGGGTCCCGGCTCTGTGTTCTGTGTAATGAGTCCCGGCCCTATGTCCGGTACCCAAGGAGGGGTCCTGGCTCTGTGTTCTGTGTAATGAGTCCCGGCCCTATGTCCTGTACCCAAGGAGGGGTCCCGGCTCTGTGTTCTGTGTAATGAGTCCTGGCCCTATGTCCTGTACCCAAGGAGGGATCCCGGCTCTGTGTTCTGTGTATGAGTCCCGGCCCTATGTCCTGTACCCAAGGAGGGGTCCCGGCTCTGTGTTCTGTGTAATGAGTCCCGGCCCTACGTCCTGTACCCAAGGAGGGGTCCCGGCTCTGTGTTCTGTGTAATGAGTCCCGGCCCTATGTCCTGTACCCAAGGAGGGGTCCCGGCTCTGTGTTCTGTGTAATGAGTCCTGGCCCTACGTCCTGTACCCAAGGAGGGGTCCCGGCTCTGTGTTCCACATTCCTGTCTCTTCCTTGGCTCTGTGTTCTGCATTCCTGTTCTTCTTTGATCAAGGCTTCGGGGTCTCATCCAATCCCAGTCACCTCCAAGGTCCTTGTCCTGTCCAAGCTAAGGCTTCGTGTTCTCGTCTTGTCATATGCCTGGCCCAGCCCAGGGGTACCTTGCCCAGCCCGGTGCTGGGATTCCCTCGTCCTGTGCTGGGCTTTCCTTCTCCTGTCCAGGAGTCTCACATCCAGTCATATGCCTCTCCTAGTCCTGTAGCCACGTCTTGTCCTCGCCTGGTTCTGGAGTCCGAGCCCGAGTCAAAACCCAGGTTCTTGGTCCTTAGCCAGTCTCTGGCTTGGAGTCCAAGCCCTGGCTCCTGGTTCCCAGTTCCATGTCCTGGTTCCGCTATCCTCGTCAAGTTGTAGCCCAGGCCTGGAGTCCTTGTCATGTCCGGGGCCTGTCTCGTGTCCAGCGCCCTTTCTTCCTCCCTTCCTCTGCTCCCTTCTCATGCCTAGTCCTGTTTCTGGTAGTCAGTGTCTGTGTCTTGCTTTTGGGTCCACTCCCAATGCCCCCCTTATGACAGATGCCTCCCTCCCAGATGCGCTGAACAACTTCTACTCTTGCTTTGAGATGGAAAACGATGTGGCGGCGAGGAAGTCCACCCCTCCTCCAAATGACCAGGTGCTTAGTCTCACCATGGCTGATGTGAGGAGAACACTGCGCAGGGTCAACCCACAGAAGGCTGTTGGACCAGACAATGTTCCTGGTAGAGTGCTTAGAGGATGTGCAGACTAGCTAGCAGATGTTCTCACTGACATCTTCAACATCTCCCTGAGCAGTGCCGTCATTCCAACGTGCTTCAAGGCTGCGACCATTGTCCCCGTGCCAAAGAAGTCTTTAGTGTCCTACCTAAATGACTACCGTCCCGTTGCACTTACATCCATCATCATGAAGTGTTTTGAGAGGCTTGGCATGAGGCACATCAAGACCCTACTGCCCCCCTCACTGGACCCCCTGCAGTTTGCGTACCATCCCAACCGCTCAACAGATGATCCCATCACCCTCCCATCAACCATTGCCATCACCCTCCACCTGGCCCAAACTCACCTGAACGAAAAAGATACATATGTTCAAATGCTGTTCATAGATTCAGTTCAGCATTCAACACAATCATTCCTCAGAAACTGCTTGGAAAGCTGAGCCTACCGGGCCTGAATTCCTCCCTCTGCAACTGGATACTAGACTTCCTGACTGGGAGAGCTCAGTCAGTCCGGATCGGGAGCAGCATCTCCAGCACCATCACACTGAGAACGGGGGCTCCCCAGGGCTGTGTGCTCAGTCCACTGCTGTTCACTCTGCTGACCTACGACTGTGCAGCAACACACAGCTCAAACCACATCATCAAGTTCGCCGTTGACACGACTGTGGTGGGTCTCATCAGCAAGAACGACAAGTCAGCATACAGAGAGGAGGTGCAGCGGCTAACAGCCTGGTGCAGAGCCAACAACCTGTCTCTGAATGTGAACAAAACAAAAGAGATGGTTGTTGACTTCAGGAGGGCACAGAGTGACCACTCCCCGCTGAATATCGACGGCTCCTCGGTAGAGATCGTTAAGAGCACCAAATTTCTTGGTGTTCACCTGGTGGAGAATCTCACCTGGTCCCTCAACACCAGCTCCATAGCAAAGAAAACCCAGCAGCGTCTCTACTTTCTGTGAAGCCTGAGGAAAGTCCATCTCCCACCCCCTCCCCCCCATCCTCATCACATTCTACAGGGGTTGTATTGAGAGCATCCTGAGCAGTTGCATCACTGCCTGGTTCGGAAATTGCACCACCTCGGATCGCAAGTCCCTGCAGCGGATAGTGAGGTCAGCTGAGAAGATCATTGGGGTCTTTTTCCTGCCATTACGGACATTTACACATGATACATGCTGCATCCGCAAAGCAAACAGCATTATGAAGGACCCCATACACCCCTCATACAAACTCTCCTGCCATCTGTGAAAAGGCACCGAAGCATTCAGGCACTCAGGACCAGACTATGTAACAGTTTCTTCCCCCAAGCTATCAGACTCCTCAATATCCAAAGTCTGGATTGACAACAACTTACTGCCCTCTACTGTGCCTGTTATTTATTGTAATCCCTGCACTGTTTTGTGCACTTTATCCAGTCCTGGGTATGTCTGTAGTCTAGTGTAGTTGTTTCTGTGTTGCTTTTATGTAGTTCAGTGTAGTTTATGTATTGTTTCATGTAGCACCATGGTCCTAAAAAGCGTTGTCTCGTTTTTACTGTTTACTGTACCAGCAGTTATGGTCGAAACAACAATAAAAAGTGACTTGACTTGACTTGATTTGGTCCCAGATTGGCCACCTGCCGTGTGGGCAAATGCTGCCAGGAGAGACATTTATCCCGTAGACATTTGTCTGAAAGTTTATGGGCTTGTGGCAGATTGAGGAAAATGAATATGGAAATATGAATATGGAAATATGAATCTGTAAATATTTTCAACATTAGCTCACTGTTGGTTGAGGAAAGAGATATGCTTGTGCAACTTGAAAAGTGAGTTTCACTGGTATTGTTGGTCACACCACACCCACTTCATTGTAAGATAACGTGCATAACATTTAATTCCCATCCCTGCAACAAACACAAAATGCTGGAGGAACTCAGCAGGCCAGGCAACATCTCTGGAAAAGAGTAAACAGTCAATGTTTTGAGGAGAGACCCTTCAGCAGGACTGGAGAAAAAAAGATGAGAAGTTTAGAGTGAGAAGGTGAAGGAGAGGGAGGAAGAAACACAAGGTGGTAAGTGATAGGTAAAACTGGGAGAGATAAAGGGGTGAAGTATAGAGCTGGGAAGTCAATTGGTGAAAGAGATAAAGGGTTGGAGAAGGGTGAATCTGATAGGTGAGGATAGAAAACGATGGAAGGAAGTCATGAAAGTCCAATATTGTTTGATTTCTGAGTCTGGATGATGTGTGACTGAGGGGGGATGCAATGCTGGTGTTACAAATACTAAGTAAACATTCCAAAACAAACAGTAAAATTCAGAATTGTAGCTGTCATTATAAAAGGGAACAAATATAAAGTGAAGGAGGAGAAAGAGATGGAGAGGGAGAAGAATCCAAAATAAAAATAGGAAGGATATGAGTTTATATTTGAGATCTAGACCAGTGGTGAGGTACAAGAAAGTACGGCCAGTGGAGGCAGAGGAATGCTTACAGGACTGGACAATATTCAGCAATTCATCTTTCAGACTGAATGAATTCACCACAGCATCACCAACTTCATCAAGACCTGTGTGGATGAGTGTGTGCCTTTGAGAACATACAGTACTGGACATCCCCAAACTAAAAGCCATGGTTGAACCAGGAGATTTGTAGTTTGCTGAAGGCTAGATTTGTGGCTTTCAAGACCAGTGATCCAGAACAATACAAGAAATCTAGGTACAACTGTGGAAGGTTATTTTGAGAGAGAAATGACCAATTGCAGTTGAAGTTAGAGATGCTTGTCTGCTCTGCCATTAATTCCTATAAAGCAAAACCTAACATCACGAATGGCTGAGGTGCTTCACTCCCAGATGAACTCAACATATTTTATGCACGCTTTGAAAGGGAGAATAAAACTACACCTGTGTGAATCCCCATAGCATCTTGGTGACCTGTGATCACAAGCACAGAGGCCAAAGTTAGAATATATAACACCTTATATTCCACCTGGGTAGCGTCCAATCTGATGGCATGAACATTGATTTCTCAAACTTCTGGTAAAGTCTCCCCAACCCCACCTTCACCATTCCCCATTCCCATTTCCCTCTCTCACTTTATCTCCTTACCTGCCAACCACCTCCCTCTGATGCTCCTCCCTCTTTTCTTTCTTCCCTGCCCTTCTATCCTCTCCTGTCAGATTCCCCCTTCTCCAGCCCCGTAACTTTTTCACTAATTAACTTCCAAGTTGCCTGGCCTAGTGTGTGTGTATGTGTGGGGCTTGGACTTCCAGCATCTGCAGATTTTCTCTTTTTTGTATCTGCTGCCTTGCTTATTTTGTAGCTACATCGAGAGGCGGGAGGGTTCAAAGACATCTTCAGTCACTCACTGCTACAGTGGGATGTTCCCACCTGTTTCCAAAGAGCGACAATCATACCAATCCCCAAGAAGGCCAGTGTGAGCTGCCACAATGACTGTCGCCCAATGGCAATCAGATGGATCGGCTGGCTGTGTGGTGTTGCAACAACAACCTTGCAATGAACATCTGTAAGACTAGGAATTGATTGTTGACTTGAGGAATGGGAAGTCAAGGGAACAGACTTTCATGCTTCCTCCGAGCAGCATGGTCCTCCTTGGTCCAATATGCTTTCCTACCAGTGGCACAGATGTTGGCACCAACCTGTTTATTCTCTGTTGGGCAATGGTTCATGGTATTCGGTATGGTGACCTTGTGGCATCACCCAGTACCTTCATTCATTTGCTTTCAGATGGCTTCATTGCAGGGGATGTGGCATGCAGACTGATCCCCATAATGCTGGTCCTCACTGTTTTTACCACACACAAGCTCAATCTGGCTTACTGGTTGTTGTATTTTACTGTTACGGATCTCATTGCCACAGGAGTTACCTTTTCTCTGGTATAAGCCCTCAGTTGGATATCTGCAGGCTTCCGTTTAGTATCTTTGAAAAGCCATTCAAACTAACTTTACGGCATAACTGAAACAGCCGAATCAGTGTCCAATTCCATTCTAATTAATTTGCTGTTCACTTCTGGTGTAAGCCGTATGGCTGGTCTATTGGTAGTTTTCACAATGTAAATCTCAAGGCTACACAATCCAGTGTCATTCTCATCATTTTCAGATTTTTCACCAACAGCATTTAGGTTAGTGTTTTATTTGAAATTGCAACTTGAACTTTTATCTTTTTCTCTTCTCTGTAGAGTCCATTTATTTTTCTCTGCCCAACTTGCTCGTTGTATGTGTCCTGCTTTAGTATATTTCCTGTAAATTTCACCATTAAACCTGCACTTGTTTGGTGTATGTGAGCCCCTGTCACAACAGTAACAATTGGTATGGCCAGGACAGTTTTCGTTTATTCACTGCAATTTTGTTCACACTCTCTGTCATTTTTGACTGCAACTCAATTGCGCCTCTGTCTGCAGTTTCCGTTGAAACAGTGATTTCCACTGTTCATTTAAATGTAAACAGTGCTTCAGTCAGGAGCTGTTTTTGAATATTTTCTTTTAAGATTAACCAAATGATCTCTTAATGTTTCATTGAGCCCATAATGAGCCCAAACTGACAATGCTCAGACAATCTCTTCAATTGATCCACACACAATGAAGTGGACTCCCTTTCCATATAACCATATAACAATCACAGCACGGAAACAGACCATTCCGACCCTCCTAGTCCGTGCCGAACTCTTAATCTCACCTAGTCCCACCTACCCGCACTCAGCCCATAACCCTCCACTCCTTTCCTGTCCATATACCTATCCAATTTTACCTTAAATGACACAACTGAACTGGCCTCTACTACTTCTACAGGAAGCTCATTCCACACAGCTATCACTCTCTGAGTAAAGAAATACCCCCTTGTGTTTCCCTTAAACTTTTGCCCCCTAACTCTCAAATCATGTCCTCTCGTTTGAATCTCCCCTACTTTCAATGGAAACAGCCTATTCACGTCAACTCTATCTACCCCTCTCAAAATTTTAAATACCTCGATTAAATCCCCCCTCAACCTTCTGTGCTCCAATGAATAGAGACCTAACTTGTTCAACCTTTCCTTTTGATTCTGCTTTTGAAAGGTGTAGGGGGCTCTAAAAAGAGGGAGTATCTTTGATGTCTGGCAGCTGCACCCTACCTTGGATTGTGAACGGGCCTCACTGGTCCCCGTCCATCTCCTAAATCTCTCACGTCTGCCTCCAAGTGGCCCACCCCAGTACACTACTTCAGCTGCCGGGTAAATAACGTGAGGGTGTGGTGTTAACAGGGCATCACTGGGCATAGGATCTCGTTGGTGAAGTCACCAGCCAGAACGGGTAAGTTCCCCGAGGAACTACAATGGCAACGTGTTCAAGACCAGGTTGAGCCACCGAGTTGGAGGACACTGGCTGTGGTCTGGCCTGGAGAGGAATGGGTGCCCACTGGGCTTCATGAACCCAAGACTCGTAAACACATGACATGACAGACACAGCAACAGACCCCATACCGGAAGGGTTACCAAGGACCACATCATCGGTTGCACACCAGGGTGGAGGTGATAAGTTTGCTACTGGTGTTACCTCACCACAGAAGATCCGTGGGAGAGAATACATCCCATTAGCCACAAGGAACATGAGAACACTTGCCCAAGCAGGGAAGATGCAGGAGCCCACATATGTGCTAGTGAGGTAAACCTGTCACATCATGGGAATCTGTGATCAGGTGGAAAAACCACGGTGAACTTCTTACTGAGGGAGGCCATCTACTATACTATAGTGGAGAATCTGACACACATGCCAATGGCGTAGGATTTCTTGTCAACAAGAGCATCAGGAACTCAGTACTCAGGTGCCATCCAGGATCCAGTAAGCTTATTTCCATCCGCCTTCAAGCAGCATCTTTCACCATCTCAGTAATACAGGTCTACACAGCAACAACTGACTATGAAGATGACCATGTGGAGGAATTCTACACCCAACTCCAGGCCATTATTGACAAGGTGGACAGAAAGGACATTCTAATCATCCAGGGAGACTGCAATGTCCAGATGCACTGAAAGACTGGAAAGAATTCTGCAGTCCCTCCTGTAATGCCGTAACCAATGAGCAACGATTACACCTACTTGCGTTCACCAGCTACAACAACATGGTGCTTGTGAACACTCTTGGAGAGCACAAGGCATCACAACACTGGACCTGGCATACACCCAATGGAATACATCATAGCCAGATCGATTACATACTGCTGCAGAACCGGTTTCAATCTGGGATCAAGAGAGCCACAACAAGGACTTTCCCAGGTGTTGATATTGGAACTGACCGTGACCTGGTGATAATGAACTTTGGAATCAGGCTGAAGCAAATCAAGAAGCCCATGAACATCAGAATAAAATTCAACTTGTCAGACAGAAGGGCCCCTCCATTACTAAATACTTCAAAGCTACAGTTAATGGAAAATTTTGCAACATTGTTGATGCCTAATGCTGAAACTTTGACAGCTAAGTTCAATGAAGTGATGACAAAACAGCCAATGAGATACGTGGAAAATACTGCCAGAAAACCCAACCCAGGGGTAACAGGACATCCTGGAACTGTGTGAGTCTAGAAGAGACCTGAAGCAAACTAAGAACACAACAACAGGAGCGGCAGTGTACAGAGAGATCAGCAAGAAGATCAGGAAAAACATGACCAACACCAAGGAAGAATGGATTGAGAGATGGTGTACAGATATAGAAGACAACCTGAAAAAGAACAACAGCAAATTGTGAAGGACCTCACTAAACAGAGACGGTCACGAGACAAAGATGGAAACTGCCTCACAGAGATGAAGCCATTCTCAACAGATGGACTGAGTATAGTTCAGACCTTTACAACCATCAGACCCAAGGAGACCCAGCATACTCGCAAGCCAGGACTCATCAAACAACGATGACTTTCCAATTTTGTGGGAAGAAGTAGAAGCAGCCATCAGATTACTGAAGAATGAGAAAGCTGCAGGAATAGACAACATCCCAGCTGAGCTGATAAAACATGGTGGAGAGACAGTGATAGACATCCTCACCAATATCTGCAGCAAATTCTGGTAGACAGGAGAATGGCCAACACCCTGGACAAAACCATTCATCATCACTCTCCCAAGAAAGGCAACTTATAGTAGTGCCAGAATTTTTGAACCACAAGTCTTATCAGCCATGCGAGCAAAGTGATGTTGAAAGTTTCCTTGAACAGACTGAAACCACAGGCAGAGGAAATAGTTGCTGGACATAAGAAAGAGGAGCAGGAGTAGGCCATCTGGCCGGTTGAGCCTGCTCTGCCATTCAATAAGATAATGGCTGATCTAGCCATGGACTCATCTCCACCTACTGCCTTTTCCCCTACTATGCAAAAAACCATCCAACCTTGTCTTAAATATATTTACTGAGGTAGCCTCCAGCTACCTGAGAAGAGCAGGCTGGATTCAGAAGATGAAGTACAACAGAACAGATATTCAGCCTCTGAGTCCTGTGTGAGAATTACAACAAACATCAACTGGATATCTTTTCGTGTTCATAGACTTCAAGAGGGCATTCGATAGGTGTGGAATGATGTAGTCTGGGCCACAATGAAGAGATACAACATGGGCCAGGTACTGATCCACCTGAGAAACAGTGAGGAGCTAATCACGACAAAAATCGTTGCAAGGACAGCCCAAACAACAGCAATGCTGGCTAAACTAAAACCAATCTGCAGAGACAATAATGTCGCTCTTGGATCCGAGTTGAAACTCCTGCTTGCACTTGTGTTCTCCATCTTCTTGTATGCATGAGAATCATGGACTTTGACAGCAGAACTGCAAAAGAAGATCCAGGCAGTAGAAATGAGATTCTTCAGAAGGCTCCTCAGCATCTCCAATGCCTACACAGACCATGTGTCAATGATGAAGTACAAAGAACCATCAGCCAGCACAGGAGACACTACAAAGATCTACTGTCCACAGTAAAGAAGAGGAAACTGAGACGGTGTGGCCACATATCAAGATCAAGTGGACTCTCAAAGACCATTCTTCAGGGAACTGTGCAGGGGAAAAGAAAAAGGGGCAGACAGAAGTAATGGACAGACAACATTGCAGAGTGAAACGGAGAGAGCTTTGCTGCAACCCAGGCACTTGTCCACAACCGTGAGAGATGGAGGCAACTGGTGTAGCACTCATCTGTACAGTGCCCCTACATCCCAGGCAGGTTGTGGGATCTGTAACGGTAACCGTATGAATCCTGAAGCATTCTGCAATTAACCATGGCTTTGATTCTAAGTGTTCCTGCGTTACTTTGACAATATCAGGAAAGCACATTTCTGATGGTTTGGTTGGAGCAGTCAAACCTCAAAACAAAATGTGTGCCTTCAAACCCAATGATCTCAGCAAAATTGGCACTCATTTCTCATTGGCTATTTCATTTGCTTCAAAATACTGTTCTAATGGCTCAGTATATGTGAGCCAAGTACCCGTTGTGTAATCAAACTTGTCAATCTTTCCTATGTAGCCATCCATTTTTTGATATCTTAATGACTATTATTACCCAGTACTTACTCTTGTTGCACACCAGGGTGGAGGTGATAAGTTTGCTACTGGTGTTACCTCACCACAGAAGATCCGTGGGAGAGAATACATCTCATTAGCCACAAGGAACGTGAGAACACTTGCCCAAGCAGGGAAATTGCAGGAGCCCACAAATGTGCTGGTGAGGTAAACCTGGCACATCATGGGAATCTGTGATCAGGTGGAAAAACCACTTGAACATCTTACTGAGGGAGGCCATCTACTATACTATAGTGGAGAATCTGACACACATGCCAATGGCGTAGGATTTCTTGTCAACAAGAGCATCAGGAACTCAGTACTCAGGTGCCATCCAGTATCCAGTAAGCTTATTTCCATCCGCCTTCGAGCAGCATCTTTCACCATCACAGTAATACAGGTCTACACAGCAACAACTGACTATGAAGATGACCATGTGGAGGAATTCTACACCCAACTCCAGGCCATTATTGACAAGGTGGACAGAAAGGACATTCTAATCATCCAGGGAGACTGGAATGCCGATGTGCACTGAAAGACTGGAAACAATTCTGCAGTCCCTCCTGTAATGCCGTAACCAATGAGCAAGGATTACACCTACTTGCGTTCACCAGCTACAACAACATGGTGCTTGTGAACACTCTTGGAGAGCACAAGGCATCACAACACTGGACCTGGCATACACCCAATAGAATACATCATAGCCAGATCGATTACATACTGCTGCAGAACCGGTTTCAATCTGGGATCAAGAGAGCCACAACAAGGACTTTCCCAGGTGTTGATATTGGAACTGACCATGACCTGGTGATAATGAACTTTGGAATCAGGCTGAAGCAAATCAAGAAGCCCATGAACGTCAGAATAAAATTCAACTTGTCAGACAGAAGGGCCCCTCCATCACCGAATCCTTCAAAGCTACAGTTAATGGAAAATTTTGCAACATTGTTGATGCCTAATGCTGAAACTTTGACAGCTAAGTTCAATGAAGTGATGACAGAAACAGCCAATGAGATACGTGGAAAATACTGCCAGAAAACCCAACCCAGGGGTAACAGGACATCCTGGAACTGTGTGAGTCTAGAAGAGACCTGAAGCAAACTAAGAACACAACAACATGAGCGGCAGTGTACAGAGAGATCAGCAAGAAGATCAGGAAAAACATGACCAACACCAAGGAAGAATGGATTGAGAGATGGTGGACAGATATAGAAGACAACCTGAAAAAGTACAACAGCAAATTGTGAAGGACCTCACTAAACAGAGATGGTCACGAGACAAAGATGGAAACTGCCTCACAGAGATGAAGACATTGTCAACACATGGACTGAGTATAGTTCAGACCTTTTCAACCATCAGACCCAAGGACACCCAGCGTATTCGCAAGCCAGGACTCATCAAACAACGATGACTTTCCAATTTTGCGGGAAGAAGTAGAAGCAGCCATCAGATTACTGAAGAATGAGAAAGCTGCAGGAATAGACAACATCCCAGCTGAGCTGATAAAACATGGGGAGAGACAGTGATAGACATCCTCACCAATATCTGCAGCAAATTCTGGTAGACAGGAGAATGGCCAACACCATGGACAAAATCACTCATCATCACTCTCCCAAGAAAGGCAACTTATAGTAGTGCCAGAATTTTTGAACCACAAGTCTTATCAGCCATGCGAGCAAAGTGATGTTGAAAGTCTCCTTGAACAGATTGAAACCACAGGCAGAGGAAATAATTGCTGGACATAAGAAAGAGGAGCAGGAGTAGGCCATCTGGCCGGTTGAGCCTGCTCTGCCATTCAATAAGATAATGGCTGATCTAGCCATGGGCTCATCTCCACCTACTGCCTTTTCCCCTACTATGCAAAAAACCATCCAACCTTGTCTTAAATATATTTACTGAGGTAGCCTCCAGCTACCTGAGAAGAGCAGGCTGGATTCAGAAGTGGAAGTACAACAGAACAGATATTCAGCCTCTGAGTCCTGTGTGAGAATTACAACAAACATCAACTGGATATCTTTTCGTGTTCATAGACTTCAAGAGGGCATTCGATAGGTGTGGAATGATGTAGTCTGGGCCACAATGAAGAGATACAACATGGGCCAGGTACTGATCCACCTGAGAAACAGTGAGGAGCCAATCACGTCAAAAATCGTTGCAAGGACAGCCCAAACAACAGCAATGCTGGCTAAACTAAAACCAATCTGCAGAGACAATAATGTCGCGCTTGGATCCGAGTTGAAACTCCTGCATGCACTTGTGTTCTCCATCTTCTTGTATGCATGAGAATCATGGACTTTGACAGCAGGACTGCAAAGGAAGATCCAGGCAGTAGAAATAAGATTCTTCAGAAGGCTCCTCAGCATCTCCAATACCTACACAGACCATGTGTCAATGATGAAGTACAACGAACCATCAGCCAGCACAGGAGACACTACAAAGATCTACCGTCCACTGTAGAGAAGAGGAAACTGAGACGGTGTGGCCACATATCAAGATCAAGTGGACTCTCAAAGACCATTCTTCAGGGAACAGTGCAGGGGAAAAGAAAAAGGGGCAGACAGAAGTAATGGACAGACAACATTGCAGAGTGGAACGGAGAGAGCTTTGCTGCAACCCAGGCACTTGTCCACAACCGTGAGAGATGGAGGCAACTGGTGTAGCACTCATCTCTACAGTGCCCCTACATCCCAGGCAGGTTGTGGGATCTGTAACGGTAACCGTATGAATCCCAAAGCATTCTGCAATTAACCATGGCTTTGGTTTTAAGTGTTCCTGCATTATTTTGACAATATGAGGAAAGCCCATTTCTGATGGTTTGGTTGGAGCAGTCAAACCTCAAAACAAAATGTGTGCCTTTAAACCCAATGAACTCAGAAAATTGGTACTCGCTTCTCATTGGCTATTTCATTTGCTTCAAAATACTGCTCTAGTGGCTCAGTATACTTGAGCCAATTACCCGTTGTGTAATCAAACTTGTCAACCTTTCCTATGTAGCCATCCATTTTTTGATATTTTTAATGATTATTATTACCCAGTACTTACTCTTTATTAATCCTGAGTTCTTCCATTTACAGCCTTCTGTAAAGTACTCAACTGAGCTGAATGCTGAGCTGTAGTCAATGAAGAGCATCTTGATGGATGTATCTTTGCTGTCCAGATGTTCCAGGGTTGAGTGAAGAGCTGATAAGATGGCATCTGCCATAGACCTGTTGTGATGGTAGGCAAATTGGAGAGGATCCGATTTGCTTCTGAGGCAGGAGCCTCTTCACAAACCTCTCAAAACAATTCATCACCGTGGATGTACAGTAAGTGAACTTGTATATATACAGTGGCATGCAAAAGTTTGGGCACCCCTGGTCAAAATTTCTGTTACTGTGAATTGTTAAGTGAGTAGAAGATGAACTGGCCTCCAAGTCATAAAGTTAAAGATGAAACATTCTTTTCAACATTTTAAGCAAGATTAGTGTACTAGTTTTGTTTGGTACGATTTTAGAATGTAAAACAGGAAAGGAGCATCATGCAAACATCCGGGCACCCCAAGAGATTTGAGCTCTCAGATAACTTTTACCAAGGTCTCAGACCTTAATTAGCTTGTTGGAGCTATGGCTTGTTCACAGTCATCATTAGGAAAGGCCAGGTGATGCAAATTTCAAAGCTTTATAAATACCCTGACTCCTCAAACCTTGTCCCAAAAATCAGCAGCCATGGGCTCCTCTAGCAGCTGCCTAGCACTCTGAAAATTTAAATAAATGATGCCCACAAAGCAGGAGAAGGCTATAAGAAGATAGCAAAGCGTTTTCAGGTAGTCATTTCCTCAGTTCGTAATGTAATTATGAAATGGCAGTTAACAGGAACGGTGGAGGTCAAGTTGAGGTCTGGAAGACCAAGAAAACTTTCCGAGAGAACTGCTGTGGACTGATGTAGTTAAAATGGAACTTTTTGGCCGCAATGAGCAAAGGTATGTTTGGAGAAAAAAGGTGCAGAATTTCATGAAAAGAACACCTCTCCAACTGTTAAGCACGGAGGTGGATCGATCATGCTTTGGGCTTGTGTTGCAGCCAGTGGCACAGGGAACATTTCAATGGTAGAGGGAAGAATGAATTCAATTGAATACCAGGAAATTCTGAAAGCAAACATCACACCGTCTGTAAAAAAGCTGAAGATAAAAGGGGGATGGCTCCGACAACAGGAAAATGATCCTAAACATACCTAACAATTAAGAAAAGCACTGTACTTTGATATGTTTGTGTTGCACTGTATAAACCTCTTTTTTAAAATTTTGTTTTGTTTTGTCGCATTGTAAAACATACCTTAAAATCCACAATGGATAATCCAAAATAATCCAACATGCCTTAAGAGGCGCAAGCTGAAGGTTTTGCCATGGCCCTCATACACCTCGAAATAAACATCATCGAAAATCTGTGCATAGACCTCAAAAGAGCAGTACATGGAAGACGGCCCAAGAATCTCACAGAACTAGAAGCCTTTTGCATGGAAGAATGGGCAAAAATCCCCAAACAAGAATTGGAAGACTCTTAGATGGCTACAAAAAGCATTTACAAGCTGTGATAGTTGCCAAAGGGAGTGTTATTAAGTACTGACCATGCAGGGCGCCCAAACTTTTGCTTTGGGCCCTTTTCCTTTTTTGTTATTTTGAAACTGTAAAAGATGGAAATAAAAAGGTAATCTTGCTTAAAATATCTAGGAATAATGGTGCATTGTTCCCTGAAGGTGGAATCTCATGTGGATAGGGTGGTGAAGAAAGCTTTTGGTATGCTGTCCTTTATAAATCAGAGCATTGAATATAGGAGTTGGGATGTAATGTTAAAATTGTACAAGGCATTGGTGAGGCCAAATTTGGAGGACTGTGTACAGTTCTGGTCACCGAATTATAGGAAAGATGTCAACAAAAATAGAGAGAGTACAGAGGAGATTTACTAGAATGTTACCTAGGTTTCAGCACCTAAGTTACAGAGAAAGGTTGACAAGTTAGGTCTTTATTCTTTGAAAAAGAAGATAGACGGTTGAGGGGGGAAATGATTGAGGTATTTAAAATTCCGAGAGGGATAGACAGAGTTGACGTGGATAGGCTTTTTCCATTGAGAGTAGGAGAGATTCAATCAAGAGGACATGAGGTGAGAGTTAGGGGGCAAAAATTTAGGGATAACACGAGGGGGAACTTCTTTACTCAGAGAGTGGTAGCTGTGTGGAACAAACTTCCAGTAGAAGTGGTAGAGGAAGGTTCGATATTGTCATTTTAAAAAAAATTGGATAGGTACATGGATAGGAAAGGAATGGAGGTTTATGTGCTGAATGCAGGTTGGTGGGACTAGGTGAGAGTAAGCGTTCGGCACGGACGAGAAGGACCGAGATGGCCTGTTTCCATGCTGTAATTGTTATATGGACCACACATACATACATACATACATACACACACACACACACACACACACACACACACACACACACATTTAAGGACGGGTGTCCTGTGCATTTGCACATTTCTTTATATTTCTGTGTTACCGGCTCTCCACAGTTGTCAGTCTTTTGCTGTTTATCTCTGTCTGTCCCATTGCTCCTTTGCCCTGGACCGGACAAACCGGATACAGGACAATGAACGATTGGGTCTTTGCGATGTTCGAGTACACTCCCAGACTCCTCATGACTGGATGAAATGAGCAGCAAGTTTTTAAGTGACATACCCATAGATTCAGTGAGTTTTATCAGGTAAATTAGCGCAGATAAAAATTTCTCTCAGTCTCTCATCTCCCTCTGCTGACAGCGTCACAGAATTGCAGAGCTAATGGTTAAACAAGAAATAAACAGTGTTTTTCCTCTTCCTTTCTTCTTCTTTTATTTATCGCTTGTCCCTGTTCTGCGAGTGAGTGATGGGACAGTGTAGAGCGAGCTTCACTCTGTATCTAACCTGTGTTGTCCCTGTCCTGGTAGAGTGTGATGGGACGGTGTAGAGGGAGCTTCACTCTGTATCTAACCCGTGCTGTCCCTGTCCTGGGAGTGTGTGATGGGACAGTGTAGAGGGAGCTTCACTCTGTATCTAACCCGTGCTGTCCCTGCCCTGGGAGTGTGTGATGGGACAGTGTAGAGGGAGTTTCACTCTGTATCTAACCTGTGCTGTCCCTGCCCTGGGAGTGTGTGATGGGACAGTGTAGAGGGAGCTTCACTCTGTATCTAACCCGTGCTGTCCCTGTCCTGGGAGTGTGTGATGGGACAGTGGGTGGGAGCTTCACTCTGTATCTAACCCGTGCTGTCCCTGTCCTGGGAGTGTGTGATGGGACAGTGTAGAGGGAGCTTCACTCTGTATCTAACCGGTGCTGTCCCTGTCCTGGGAGTGTGTGATGGACAGTGTAGAGGGAGCTTCACTCTGTATCTAACCCGTGCTGCCCCTGCCCTGGGAGTGTGTGATGGGACAGTGTAGAGGGAGCTTCACTCTGTATCTAACCCGTGCTGCCCCTGCCCTGGGAGTGTGTGATGGGACAGTGTAGAGGGAGCTTCACTCTGTATCTAACCCGTGCTGTCCCTGTCCTGGGAGTGTGTGATGGGACAGTGTAGAGGGAGCTTCACTCTGTATCTAACCCGTGCTGTCCCTGTTCTGGGAGTGTGTGATGGGACAGTGTAGAGGGAGCTTCACTCTGTATCTAACCCGTGCTGTCCCTGTCCTGGGAGTGTGTGATGGGACACTGTAGAGGGAGCTTCACTCTGTATCTAACCCGTGCTGTCCCTGTCCTGGGAGTGTGTGATGGGACAGTGTAGTGGGAGCTTCACTCTGTATCTAACCCGTGCTGTCCCTATCCTGTGAGTGTGTGATGGGACAGTGTAGAGTGAGTTTCACTCTCTATCTAACCCGTGCTGTCCCTGTCCTGGGAGTGTGTGATGGGACAGTGTAGAGGGAGCCTCACTCTGTATCTAACCCGTGCTGTCCCTGTCCTGGGAATGTGTGATGGGACAGTGCAGAGCGAGATTCACTCTGTATCTATCCCGTACTGTCCCTGTCCTTAGAGTGTGTGATGGGACAGTGTAGAGGGAGATTCACTCTGTATCTAACCCGTGCTGTCCCTGTCCTGGGAGTGTGTGATGGGACAGTGTAGAGGGAGCTTCACTCTGTCTCTAACCCCTGCTCTCCCAGCCCTGGGAGTGTGTGATGGGACAGTGTAGAGGGAGCTTCACTCTGTATCTAAACCGTGCTTTCCCTGTGCTGCGAGTGTGTGATGGGACAGTGTAGAGGGAGCTTCACTCTGTATCTAACCAGTGCTGTCCCTGTCCTGGGAGTGTGTGATGGGACAGTGTAGAGGGAGATTCACTCTGTATCTAACCCGTGCTGTCCCTGCCCTGGGAGTGTGTGATGGGACAGTGTAGAGGGAGCTTCACTCTGTATCTAACCTGTGCTGTCCCTGTCCTGGGAGTGTGTGATGGGACCGTGTAGAGGCCGATTCACTCTGTATCTAACCCAAAATCATTTACATCTTTTCCAGATACTGCCAGGGCTTCTGAGTTCGTCCTGCATTTTGTACAGATCCACACACACACACACACACACACACACACACACACACACACACACACACACACACACACACACACACACACACACACACACACACACACACACACACACACACACACACACACCCCCCTAATTGAGCGCAGATAAACATTTCTCTCAGTCTCTCCGCTCCCTCTGCTGACAGTGTCACAGAATAGCAGAGCTAATGGTTAAGCAAGAAATAAACTGTGTTTTTCCTCTTCCTTTCTTCTTCTTTTATTTATCGTTTGTCCCTGTCCTGGTAGTCTGTTATGGGACAGTGTAGAGGGAGCTTCACTCTGTATCTAACCCGTGCTGTCCCTGTCCTGGGAGTGTGTGATGGGACAGTGTAGAGGGAGCTTCACTCTGTATCTAACCCGTGCTGTCCCTGTCCTGGGAGTGTGTGATGGGACAGTGTAGAGGGAGTTTCACTCTGTATCTAACCCGTGCTGTCCCTGTCCTGAGAGTGTGTGATGGGACAGTGTAGAGGGAGCTTCACTCTGTATCTAACCCATGCTGTCCCTGTCCTAGGAGTGTGTGATGGGACAGTGTAGAGGGAGCTTCACTCTGTATCTAACCCGTGCTGTCCCTGTCCTGGGAGTGTGTGATGGGACAGTGTAGAGGGAGATTCACTCAGTATCTAACCTGTGCTGTCCCTGTCCTGGGAGTGTGTGATGGGACAGTGTAGAGGGAGCTTCACTCTGTATCTAACCCGTGCTGTCCCTGTCCTTAGAGTGTGTGATGGGACAGTGTAGAGGGAGATTCACTCTGTATCTAACCCGTGCTGTCCCTGTCCTGGGAGTGTGTGATGGGACCGTGTAGAGGCCGATTCACTCTGTATCTAACCCAAAATCATTTACATCTTCTCCAGAAACTGCCAGGGCTTCTGAGTTCGTCCTGCATTTTGTACAGATCCACACACACACACATACACACACACACACACACACACACACACACACACACACACACACACACACACACACACACACACACACACACACACACACACACACACACACACACACCCCTAATTGAGCGCAGATAAACATTTCTCTCAGTCTCTCCGCTCCCTCTGCTGACAGTGTCACAGAATAGCAGAGCTAATGGTTAAGCAAGAAATAAACTGTGTTTTTCCTCTTCCTTTCTTCTTCTTTTATTTATCGTTTGTCCCTGCCTTTGTAATCTGTTATGGGACAGTGTAGAGGGAGCTTCACTCTGTATTTAACCTCGGCTGCCGCTGTCCTGGGGGTGTGTGATGGGACAGTGCAGAGCGAGATTCACTCTGTATCTATCCCGTGCTGTCCCTGTCCTGGGAGTGTGTGATGGGACAGTGTAGAGGGAGCTTCATATCTGTCTCTAACCCCTGCTCTCACAGTCCTGGGAGTGTGTGATGGGACAGTGTAGAGGGAGCTTCACTCTGTATCTAACCAGTGCTGTCCCTCTCCTGGGTGTATGTGATGGGATAGTGTATAGGGAGCTTCACTCTGTATCTAACCAGTGCTGTCCCTGTCCTGGGAGTGTGTGATGGGACAGTGTAGAGGGAGATTCACTCTGTATCTAAACCATGATGTCCCTGTCCTGGGAGTGTGTGATGGGACAGTGTAGAGGGAGCCTCACTCTGTATCTAACCCGTGCTGTCCCTGTCCTGGGAGTGTGTGATGGGACAGTGTAGAGGGAGCTTCACTCTGTCTCTAACCCCTGCTCTCCCAGTCCTGGGAGTGTGTGATGGGACAGTGTAGAGGGAGCTTCACTCTGTTTCTAAGCCATGCTGTCCCTGTCCTGGGAGTGTGTGATGGGACCGTGTAGAGGCCGATTCACTCTGTATCTAACCCAAAATCATTTACATCTTCTCCAGAAACTGCCAGGGCTTCTGAGTTCGTCCTGCATTTTGTACAGATCCACACACACACACATACACACACACACACACACACACACACACACACACACACACACACACACACACACACACACACACACACACACACACACACACACACACACACACACACACACACACACACACCTAATTGAGCGCAGATAAACATTTCTCTCAGTCTCTCCGCTCCCTCTGCTGACAGTGTCACAGAATAGCAGAGCTAATGGTTAAGCAAGAAATAAACTGTGTTTTTCCTCTTCCTTTCTTCTTCTTTTATTTATCGTTTGTCCCTGCCTTTGTAATCTGTTATGGGACAGTGTAGAGGGAGCTTCACTCTGTATTTAACCTCGGCTGCCGCTGTCCTGGGGGTGTGTGATGGGACAGTGCAGAGCGAGATTCACTCTGTATCTATCCCGTGCTGTCCCTGTCCTGGGAGTGTGTGATGGGACAGTGTAGAGGGAGCTTCATATCTGTCTCTAACCCCTGCTCTCACAGTCCTGGGAGTGTGTGATGGGACAGTGTAGAGGGAGCTTCACTCTGTATCTAAACCGTGCTGTCCCTGTGCTGGGAGTGTGTGATGGGACAGTGTAGAGGGAGCTTCACTCTGTATCTAACCAGTGCTGTCCCTGTCCTGGGTGTATGTGATGGGATAGTGTATAGGGAGCTTCACTCTGTATCTAACCAGTGCTGTCCCTGTCCTGGGAGTGTGTGATGGGACAGTGTAGAGGGAGATTCACTCTGTATCTAAACCATGATGTCCCTGTCCTGGGAGTGTGTGATGGGACAGTGTAGAGGGAGCCTCACTCTGTATCTAACCCGTGCTGTCCCTGTCCTGGGAATGTGTGATGGGACAGTGCAGAGCGAGATTCACTCTGTATCTATCCCGTACTGTCCCTGTCCTTAGAGTGTGTGATGGGACAGTGTAGAGGGAGATTCACTCTGTATCTAACCCGTGCTGTCCCTGTCCTGGGAGTGTGTGATGGGACAGTGTAGAGGGAGCTTCACTCTGTCTCTAACCCCTGCTCTCCCAGCCCTGGGAGTGTGTGATGGGACAGTGTAGAGGGAGCTTCACTCTGTATCTAAACCGTGCTTTCCCTGTGCTGCGAGTGTGTGATGGGACAGTGTAGAGGGAGCTTCACTCTGTATCTAACCAGTGCTGTCCCTGTCCTGGGAGTGTGTGATGGGACAGTGTAGAGGGAGATTCACTCTGTATCTAACCCGTGCTGTCCCTGCCCTGGGAGTGTGTGATGGGACAGTGTAGAGGGAGCTTCACTCTGTATCTAACCTGTGCTGTCCCTGTCCTGGGAGTGTGTGATGGGACCGTGTAGAGGCCGATTCACTCTGTATCTAACCCAAAATCATTTACATCTTTTCCAGATACTGCCAGGGCTTCTGAGTTCGTCCTGCATTTTGTACAGATCCACACACACACACACACACACACACACACACACACACACACACACACACACACACACACACACACACACACACACACACACACACACACACACACACACACACACACACACACACACACACACACCCCCCTAATTGAGCGCAGATAAACATTTCTCTCAGTCTCTCCGCTCCCTCTGCTGACAGTGTCACAGAATAGCAGAGCTAATGGTTAAGCAAGAAATAAACTGTGTTTTTCCTCTTCCTTTCTTCTTCTTTTATTTATCGTTTGTCCCTGCCTTTGTAATCTGTTATGGGACAGTGTAGAGGGAGCTTCACTCTGTATTTAACCTCGGCTGCCGCTGTCCTGGGGGTGTGTGATGGGACAGTGCAGAGCGAGATTCACTCTGTATCTATCCCGTACTGTCCCTATCCTTAGAGTGTGTGATGGGACAGTGTACAGGGAGATTCACTCTGTATCTAACCCGTGCTGTCCCTGTCCTGGGAGTGTGTGATGGGACAGTGTAGAGGGAGCTTCACTCTGTATCAAACCCGTGCTGTCCCTGCCCTGGGAGTGTGTAATGGGACAGTGTAGAGGGAGCTTCACTCTGTACCTAACCCGTGCTCTCCCAGTCCTGGGAGTGTGTGATGGGACAGTGTAGAGGGAGCTTCACTCTGTATCTAAACCGTGCTTTCCCTGTGCTGGGAGTGTGTGATGGGACAGTGTAGAGGGAGCTTCACTCTGTATCTAACCAGTGCTGTCCCTCTCCTGGGTGTATGTGATGGGATAGTGTATAGGGAGCTTCACTCTGTATCTAACCAGTGCTGTCCCTGTCCTGGGAGTGTGTGATGGGACAGTGTAGAGGGAGATTCACTCTGTATCTAAACCATGATGTCCCTGTCCTGGGAGTGTGTGATGGGACAGTGTAGAGGGAGCCTCACTCTGTATCTAACCCGTGCTGTCCCTGTCCTGGGAATGTGTGATGGGACAGTGTAGAGGACGCTTCACTCTGTATCTAACCCGTGCTGTCCCTGCCCTGGGAGTGTGTGATGGGACAGTGTAGAGGGAGCTTCAGTCTGTATCTAACCCGTGCTGTCCCTGCCCTGGGAGTGTGTGATGGGACAGTGTAGAGGGAGCTTCACTCTGTACCTAACCCGTGCTGTCCCTGCCCTGGGAGTGTGTGATGGGACAGTGTAGAGGGAGCTTCACTCTGTACCTAACCCATGCTGTCCCTGCCCTGGGAGTGTGTGATGGGACAGTGTAGAGGGAGATTCACATCTGTATCTAACCCGTGCTGTCCCTGTCCTGGGAGTGTGTGATGGGACAGTGTAGAGGGAGCTTCACTCTGTATCTGACCCGTGCTGTACCTGCCCTGGGAGTGTGTAATGGGACAGTGGAGAGGGAGCTTCACTCTGTATCTAACCCGTGATGTCCCTGCCCTGGGAGTGTGTGATGGGACAGTGGAGAGGGAGCTTCGCTCTGTATCTGACCCGTGCTGTCCCTGCCCTGGGAGTGTTTGATGGGACAGTGTAGAGGGAGCTTCACTCTGTACCTAACCCGTGCTGTCCCTGCCCTGGGAGTGTGTGATGGGACAGTGTAGAGGGAGATTCACATCTGTATTTAACCCGTGCTGTCCCTGTCCTGGGAGTGTGTGATGGGACAGTGTAGAGGGAGCTTCACTCTGTACCTAACCCGTGCTGTCGCTGTCCTGGGAGTGTGTGATGGGACAGTGTAGAGGGAGATTCAC
This sequence comes from Hemitrygon akajei, assembly GCF_048418815.1. Lineage (NCBI taxonomy): Eukaryota > Metazoa > Chordata > Chondrichthyes > Myliobatiformes > Dasyatidae > Hemitrygon > Hemitrygon akajei. The sequence goes on from NC_133146.1 coordinate 10,388,993, forward strand.
TCTGTATCTAACCTGTGCTGTCCCGGCCCTCGGAGTGTGTAATGGGACAGTGGAGAGGGAGCTTCACTCTGTATCTAACCCGTGATGTCCCTGCTCTGGGAGTGTGTGATGGGACAGTGGAGAGGGAGCTTCACTCTCTATCTAACCTGTGCTGTCCCTGCCCTGGGAGTGTGTGTAGGGACAGTGTAGAGGGAGCTTCACTCCGTATCTGCCCTGTTCTGTCACTGTCCTGGGCGTGTGTGATGGGACAGTGTAGAGGTAGTTTCACTCTGTATCTAACCCGTGCTGTCCCTCCCCTGGGGTTGTGTGACGGGATAGTGTAGAGGTAGCTTCACTCTGTTTCTAAGCCATGCTGTCCCTGTCCTGGGAGTGTGTGATGGGACCGTGTAGAGGCCGATTCACTCTGTATCTAACCCAAAATCATTTACATCTTTTCCAGAAACTGCCAGGGCTTCTGAGTTCGTCCTGCATTTTGTACAGATCCACACACACACACACACACACACACACACACACACACACACACACACACACACACACACACACACACACACACACACACACACACACACACACACACACACACACACACACACACACACACACCCCTAATTGAGCGCAGATAAACATTTCTCTCAGTCTCTCCGCTCCCTCTGCTGACAGTGTCACAGAATAGCAGAGCTAATGGTTAAGCAAGAAATAAACTGTGTTTTTCCTCTTCCTTTCTTCTTCTTTTATTTATCGTTTGTCCCTGCCTTTGTAATCTGTTATGGGACAGTGTAGAGGGAGCTTCACTCTGTATTTAACCTCGGCTGCCGCTGTCCTGGGGGTGTGTGATGGGACAGTGCAGAGCGAGATTCACTCTGTATCTATCCCGTACTGTCCCTATCCTTAGAGTGTGTGATGGGACAGTGTAGAGGGAGCTTCAGTCTGTATCTAACCCGTGCTGTCCCTGCCCTGGGAGTGTGTGATGGGACAGTGTAGAGGGAGCTTCACTCTGTACCTAACCCGTGCTGTCCCTGCCCTGGGAGTGTGTGATGGGACAGTGTAGAGGGAGCTTCACTCTGTACCTAACCCGTGCTGTCCCTGCCCTGGGAGTGTGTGATTGGACAGTGTAGAGGGAGATTCACATCTGTATCTAACCCGTGCTGTCCCTGTCCTGGGAGTGTGTGATGGGACAGTGTAGAGGGAGCTTCACTCTGTATCAAACCCGTGCTGTCCCTGCCCTGGGAGTGTGTGATGGGACAGTGTAGAGGGAGCTTCACTCTGTACCTAACCCGTGCTGTCCCTGCCCTGGGAGTGTGTGATGGGACAGTGTAGAGGGAGCTTCACTCTGTACCTAACCCGTGCTGTCCCTGCCCTGGGAGTGTGTGATGGGACAGTGTAGAGGGAGATTCACATCTGTATCTAACCCGTGCTGTCCCTGTCCTGGGAGTGTGTGATGGGACAGTGTAGAGGGAGCTTCACTCTGTATCAAACCCGTGCTGTCCCTGCCCTGGGAGTGTGTAATGGGACAGTGTAGAGGGAGCTTCACTCTGTACCTAACCCGTGCTGTCCCTGTCCTGGGAGTGTGTGATGGGACAGTGTAGAGGGAGCTTCACTCTGTATCTAACCCGTGCTGTCCCTGCCCTGGGAATGTGTGATGGGACAGTGTAGAGGGAGCTTCACTCTGTATCTGACCCGTGCTGTACCTGCCCTGGGAGTGTGTAATGGGACAGTGGAGAGGGAGCTTCACTCTGTATCTAACCCGTGATGTCCCTGCCCTGGGAGTGTGTGATGGGACAGTGGAGAGGGAGCTTCGCTCTGTATCTGACCCGTGCTGTCCCTGCCCTGGGAGTGTTTGATGGGACAGTGTAGAGGGAGCTTCACTCTGTACCTAACCCGTGCTGTCCCTGCCCTGGGAGTGTGTGATGGGACAGTGTAGAGGGAGATTCACATCTGTATTTAACCCGTGCTGTCCCTGTCCTGGGAGTGTGTGATGGGACAGTGTAGAGGGAGCTTCACTCTGTACCTAACCCGTGCTGTCGCTGTCCTGGGAGTGTGTGATGGGACAGTGTAGAGGGAGATTCACTCTGTATCTAACCTGTGCTGTCCCGGCCCTCGGAGTGTGTAATGGGACAGTGGAGAGGGAGCTTCACTCTGTATCTAACCCGTGATGTCCCTGCTCTGGGAGTGTGTGATGGGACAGTGGAGAGGGAGCTTCACTCTCTATCTAACCTGTGCTGTCCCTGCCCTGGGAGTGTGTGTAGGGACAGTGTAGAGGGAGCTTCACTCCGTATCTGCCCTGTTCTGTCACTGTCCTGGGCGTGTGTGATGGGACAGTGTAGAGGTAGTTTCACTCTGTATCTAACCCGTGCTGTCCCTCCCCTGGGGTTGTGTGACGGGATAGTGTAGAGGTAGCTTCACTCTGTTTCTAAGCCATGCTGTCCCTGTCCTGGGAGTGTGTGATGGGACCGTGTAGAGGCCGATTCACTCTGTATCTAACCCAAAATCATTTACATCTTTTCCAGAAACTGCCAGGGCTTCTGAGTTCGTCCTGCATTTTGTACAGATCCACACACACACACACACACACACACACACACACACACACACACACACACACACACACACACACACACACACACACACACACACACACACACACACACACACACACACACACACACCCCTAATTGAGCGCAGATAAACATTTCTCTCAGTCTCTCCGCTCCCTCTGCTGACAGTGTCACAGAATAGCAGAGCTAATGGTTAAGCAAGAAATAAACTGTGTTTTTCCTCTTCCTTTCTTCTTCTTTTATTTATCGTTTGTCCCTGCCTTTGTAATCTGTTACGGGACAGTGTAGAGGGAGCTTCACTCTGTATTTAACCTCGGCTGCCGCTGTCCTGGGGGTGTGTGATGGGACAGTGCAGAGCGAGATTCACTCTGTATCTATCCCGTACTGTCCCTATCCTTAGAGTGTGTGATGGGACAGTGTAGAGGGAGATTCACTCTGTATCTAACCCGTGCTGTCCCTGTCCTGGGAGTGTGTGATTGGACAGTGTAGAGGGAGCTTCACTCTGTCTCTAACCCCTGCTCTCCCAGTCCTGGGAGAGTGTGATGGGACAGTGTAGAGGGAGCTTCACTCTGTATCTAAACCGTGCTTTCCCTGTGCTGGGAGTGTGTGATGGGACAGTGTAGAGGGAGCTTCACTCTGTATCTAACCAGTGCTGTCCCTGTCCTGGGTGTATGTGATGGGATAGTGTATAGGGATCTTCACTCTGTATCTAACCAGTGCTGTCCCTGTCCTGGGAGTGTGTGATGGGACAGTGTAGAGGGAGATTCACTCTGTATCTAAACCATGATGTCCCTGTCCTGGGAGTGTGTGATGGGACAGTGTAGAGGGAGCCTCACTCTGTATCTAACCCGTGCTGTCCCTGTCCTGGGAATGTGTGATGGGACAGTGCAGAGCGAGATTCACTCTGTATCTATCCCGTACTGTCCCTATCCTTAGAGTGTGTGATGGGACAGTGTAGAGGGAGATTCACTCTGTATCTAACCCGTGCTGTCCCTGTCCTGGGAGTGTGTGATGGGACAGTGTAGAGGGAGCTTCACTCTGTCTCTAACCCCTGCTCTCCCAACCCTGGGAGTGTGTGATGGGACAGTGTAGAGGGAGCTTCACTCTGTATCTAACCAGTGCTGTCCGTGTCCTGGGAGTGTGTGATGGGACAGTGTAGAGGGAGATTCACATCTGTATCTAACCCGTGCTGTCCCTGTCCTGGGAGTGTGTGATGGGACAGTGTAGAGGGAGCTTCACTCTGTATCAAACCCGTGCTGTCCCTGCCCTGGGAGTGTGTAATGGGACAGTGTAGAGGGAGCTTCACTCTGTACCTAACCCGTGCTGTCCCTGTCCTGGGAGTGTGTGATGGGACAGTGTAGAGGGAGCTTCAGTCTGTATCTAACCCGTGCTGTCCCTGCCCTGGGAGTGTGTGATGGGACAGTGTAGAGGGAGCTTCACTCTGACCCTATCCCGTGCTGTCCCTGCCCTGGGAGTGTGTGATGGGACAGTGTAGAGGGAGATTCACATCTGTATCTAACCCGTGCTGTCCCTGTCCTGGGAGTGTGTGATGGGACAGTGTAGAGGGAGCTTCACTCTGTATCAAACCCGTGCTGTCCCTGCCCTGGGAGTGTGTAATGGGACAGTGTAGAGGGAGCTTCACTCTGTACCTAACCCGTGCTGTCCCTGTCCTGGGAGTGTGTGATGGGACAGTGTAGAGGGAGCTTCACTCTGTATCTAACCTGTGCTGTCCCTGCCCTGGGAGTGTGTGTAGGGACAGTGTAGAGGGAGCTTCACTCTGTATCTGCCCTGTTCTGTCACTGTCCTGGGCGTGTGTGATGGGACAGTGTAGAGGTAGTTTCACTCTGTATCTAACCCGTGCTGTCCCTCCCCTGGGGTTGTGTGACGGGATAGTGTAGAGGTAGCTTCACTCTGTTTCTAAGCCATGCTGTCCCTGTCCTGGGAGTGTGTGATGGGACCGTGTAGAGGCCGATTCACTCTGTATCTAACCCAAAATCATTTACATCTTTTCCAGAAACTGCCAGGGCTTCTGAGTTCGTCCTGCATTTTGTACAGATCCACACACACACACACACACACACACACACACACACACACACACACACACACACACACACACACACACACACACACACACACACACACACACACACACACACACACACACACACACACACACACACACACCCCTAATTGAGCGCAGATAAACATTTCTCTCAGTCTCTCCACTCCCTCTGCTGACAGTGTCACAGAATAGCAGAGCTAATGGTTAAGCAAGAAATAAACTGTGTTTTTCCTCTTCCTTTCTTCTTCTTTTATTTATCGTTTGTCCCTGCCTTTGTAATCTGTTATGGGACAGTGTAGAGGGAGCTTCACTCTGTATTTAACCTCGGCTGCCGCTGTCCTGGGGGTGTGTGATGGGACAGTGCAGAGCGAGATTCACTCTGTATCTATCCCGTACTGTCCCTATCCTTAGAGTGTGTGATGGGACAGTGTAGAGGGAGATTCACTCTGTATCTAACCCGTGCTGTCCCTGTCCTGGGAGTGTGTGATGGGACAGTGTAGAGGGAGCTTCATATCTGTCTCTAACCCCTGCTCTCACAGTCCTGGGAGTGTGTGATGGGACAGTGTAGAGGGAGCTTCACTCTGTATCTAAACCTTGCTGTCCCTGTGCTGGGAGTGTGTGATGGGACAGTGTAGAGGGAGCTTCACTCTGTATCTAACCAGTGCTGTCCCTGTCCTGGGTGTATGTGATGGGATAGTGTATAGGGAGCTTCACTCTGTATCTAACCAGTGCTGTCCCTGTCCTGGGAGTGTGTGATGGGACAGTGTAGAGGGAGATTCACTCTGTATCTAAACCATGATGTCCCTGTCCTGGGAGTGTGTGATGGGACAGTGTAGAGGGAGCCTCACTCTGTATCTAACCCGTGCTGTCCCTGTCCTGGGAATGTGTGATGGGACAGTGCAGAGCGAGATTCACTCTGTATCTATCCCGTACTGTCCCTGTCCTTAGAGTGTGTGATGGGACAGTGTAGAGGGAGATTCACTCTGTATCTAACCCGTGCTGTCCCTGTCCTGGGAGTGTGTGATGGGACAGTGTAGAGGGAGCTTCACGCTGTCTCTAACCCCTGCTCTCCCAGCCCTGGGAGTGTGTGATGGGACAGTGTAGAGGGAGCTTCACTCTGTATCTAAACCGTGCTTTCCCTGTGCTGCGAGTGTGTGATGGGACAGTGTAGAGGGAGCTTCACTCTGTATCTAACCAGTGCTGTCCCTGTCCTGGGAGTGTGTGATGGGACAGTGTAGAGGGAGATTCACTCTGTATCTAAACCATGATGTCCCTGTCCTGGGAGTGTGTGATGGGACAGTGTAGAGGGAGCTTCAGTCTGTATCTAACCCGTGCTGTCCCTGCCCTGGGAGTGTGTGATGGGACAGTGTAGAGGGAGCTTCACTCTGTACCTAACCCGTGCTGTCCCTGCCCTGGGAGTGTGTAATGGGACAGTGTAGAGGGAGCTTCACTCTGTACCTAACCCGTGCTGTCCCTGTCCTGGGAGTGTGTGATGGGACAGTGTAGAGGGAGCTTCACTCTCTTTCTAAGCCATGCTGTCCCTGTCCTGGGAGTGTGTGATGGGACCGTGTAGAGGCCGATTCACTCTGTATCTAACCCAAAATCATTTACATGTTTTCCAGATACTGCCAGGGCTTCTGAGTTCGTCCTGCATTTTGTACAGATCCACACACACACACACACACACACACACACACACACACACACACACACACACACACACACACACACACACACACACACACACACACACACACACACACACACACACACACACACACACACACACACCCCTAAATGAGCGCAGATAAACATTTCTCTCAGTCTCTGCGCTCCCTCTTCTGACAGTGTCACAGAATAGCAGAGCTAATGGTTAAGCAAGAAATAAACTGTGTTTTTCCTCTTCCTTTCTTCTTCTTTTATTTATCGTTTGTCCCTGCCTTTGTAATCTGTTATGGGACAGTGTAGAGGGAGCTTCACTCTGTATTTAACCTCGGCTGCCGCTGTCCTGGGGGTGTGTGATGGGACAGTGCAGAGCGAGATTCACTCTGTATCTATCCCGTACTGTCCCTATCCTTAGAGTGTGTGATGGGACAGTGTAGAGGGAGCTTCACTCTGTATCTAAACCGTGCTTTCCCTGTGCTGGGAGTGTGTTATGGGACAGTGTAGAGGGAGCTTCACTCTGTATCTAACCAGTGCTGTCCCTGTCCTGGGTGTATGTGATGGGATAGTGTAGAGGGAGCTTCACTCTGTATCTAACCAGTGCTGTCCCTGCCCTGGGAGTGTGTGATGGGACAGTGTAGAGGGAGCTTCAGTCTGTATCTAACCCGTGCTGTCCCTGCCCTGGGAGTGTGTGATGGGACAGTGTAGAGGGATCTTCACTCTGTACCTAACCCGTGCTGTCCCTGCCCTGGGAGTGTGTGATGGGACAGTGTAGAGGGAGCTTCACTCTGTACCTAACCCGTGCTGTCCCTGCCCTGGGAGTGTGTGATGGGACAGTGTAGAGGGAGATTCACATCTGTATCTAACCCGTGCTGTCCCTGTCCTGGGAGTGTGTGATTGGACAGTGTAGAGGGAGTTTCACTCTGTATCAAACCCGTGCTGTCCCTGCCCTGGGAGTGTGTAATGGGACAGTGTAGAGGGAGCTTCACTCTGTACCTAACCCGTGCTGTCCCTGTCCTGGGAGTGTGTGATGGGACAGTGTAGAGGGAGCTTCAGTCTGTATCTAACCCGTGCTGTCCCTGCCCTGGGAGTGTGTGATGGGACAGTGTAGAGGGAGCTTCACTCTGTACCTAACCCGTGCTGTCCCTGCCCTGGGTGTGTGTGATGGGACAGTGTAGAGGGAGATTCACATCTGTATCTAACCCGTGCTGTCCCTGTCCTGGGAGTGTGTGATGGGACAGTGTAGAGGGAGCTTCACTCTGTATCAAACCCGTGCTGTCCCTGCCCTGGGAGTGTGTAATGGGACAGTGTAGAGGGAGCTTCACTCTGTACCTAACCCGTGCTGTCCCTGTCCTGGGAGTGTGTGATGGGACAGTGTAGAGGGAGCTTCACTCTGTATCTAACCCGTGCTGTCCCTGCCCTGGGAATGTGTGATGGGACAGTGTAGAGGTAGCTTCACTGTGTTTCTAAGCCCTGCTCTCCCAACCCCGGGAGTGTGTGATGGGACAGTGTAGAGGGAGCTTCACTCTGTATCTAAACAGTGCTGTCCGTGTCCTGGGAGTGTGTGATGGGACAGTGTAGAGGGAGATTCACATCTGTATCTAACCCGTGCTGTCCCTGTCCTGGGAGTGTGTGATGGGACAGTGTAGAGGGAGCTTCACTCTGTATCAAACCCGTGCTGTCCCTGCCCTGGGAGTGTGTAATGGGACAGTGTAGAGGGAGCTTCACTCTGTACCTAACCCGTGCTGTCCCTGTCCTGGGAGTGTGTGATGGGACAGTGTAGAGGGAGCTTCAGTCTGTATCTAACCCGTGCTGTCCCTGCCCTGGGAGTGTGTGATGGGACAGTGTAGAGGGAGCTTCACTCTGACCCTATCCCGTGCTGTCCCTGCCCTGGGAGTGTGTGATGGGACAGTGTAGAGGGAGATTCACATCTGTATCTAACCCGTGCTGTCCCTGTCCTGGGAGTGTGTGATGGGACAGTGTAGAGGGAGCTTCACTCTGTATCAAACCCGTGCTGTCCCTGCCCTGGGAGTGTGTAATGGGACAGTGTAGAGGGAGCTTCACTCTGTACCTAACCCGTGCTGTCCCTGTCCTGGGAGTGTGTGATGGGACAGTGTAGAGGGAGCTTCACTCTGTATCTAACCTGTGCTGTCCCTGCCCTGGGAGTGTGTGTAGGGACAGTGTAGAGGGAGCTTCACTCTGTATCTGCCCTGTTCTGTCACTGTCCTGGGCGTGTGTGATGGGACAGTGTAGAGGTAGTTTCACTCTGTATCTAACCCGTGCTGTCCCTCCCCTGGGGTTGTGTGACGGGATAGTGTAGAGGTAGCTTCACTCTGTTTCTAAGCCATGCTGTCCCTGTCCTGGGAGTGTGTGATGGGACCGTGTAGAGGCCGATTCACTCTGTATCTAACCCAAAATCATTTACATCTTTTCCAGAAACTGCCAGGGCTTCTGAGTTCGTCCTGCATTTTGTACAGATCCACACACACACACACATACACACACACACACACACACACACACACACACACACACACACACACACACACACACACACACACACACACACACACACACACACACACACACACACACACACACACACACACACACACACACACCCCTAATTGAGCGCAGATAAACATTTCTCTCAGTCTCTCCACTCCCTCTGCTGACAGTGTCACAGAATAGCAGAGCTAATGGTTAAGCAAGAAATAAACTGTGTTTTTCCTCTTCCTTTCTTCTTCTTTTATTTATCGTTTGTCCCTGCCTTTGTAATCTGTTATGGGACAGTGTAGAGGGAGCTTCACTCTGTATTTAACCTCGGCTGCCGCTGTCCTGGGGGTGTGTGATGGGACAGTGCAGAGCGAGATTCACTCTGTATCTATCCCGTACTGTCCCTATCCTTAGAGTGTGTGATGGGACAGTGTAGAGGGAGATTCACTCTGTATCTAACCCGTGCTGTCCCTGTCCTGGGAGTGTGTGATGGGACAGTGTAGAGGGAGCTTCATATCTGTCTCTAACCCCTGCTCTCACAGTCCTGGGAGTGTGTGATGGGACAGTGTAGAGGGAGCTTCACTCTGTATCTAAACCGTGCTGTCCCTGTGCTGGGAGTGTGTGATGGGACAGTGTAGAGGGAGCTTCACTCTGTATCTAACCAGTGCTGTCCCTGTCCTGGGTGTATGTGATGGGATAGTGTATAGGGAGCTTCACTCTGTATCTAACCAGTGCTGTCCCTGTCCTGGGAGTGTGTGATGGGACAGTGTAGAGGGAGATTCACTCTGTATCTAAACCATGATGTCCCTGTCCTGGGAGTGTGTGATGGGACAGTGTAGAGGGAGCCTCACTCTGTATCTAACCCGTGCTGTCCCTGTCCTGGGAATGTGTGATGGGACAGTGCAGAGCGAGATTCACTCTGTATCTATCCCGTACTGTCCCTGTCCTTAGAGTGTGTGATGGGACAGTGTAGAGGGAGATTCACTCTGTATCTAACCCGTGCTGTCCCTGTCCTGGGAGTGTGTGATGGGACAGTGTAGAGGGAGCTTCACGCTGTCTCTAACCCCTGCTCTCCCAGCCCTGGGAGTGTGTGATGGGACAGTGTAGAGGGAGCTTCACTCTGTATCTAAACCGTGCTTTCCCTGTGCTGCGAGTGTGTGATGGGACAGTGTAGAGGGAGCTTCACTCTGTATCTAACCAGTGCTGTCCCTGTCCTGGGAGTGTGTGATGGGACAGTGTAGAGGGAGATTCACTCTGTATCTAAACCATGATGTCCCTGTCCTGGGAGTGTGTGATGGGACAGTGTAGAGGGAGCTTCAGTCTGTATCTAACCCGTGCTGTCCCTGCCCTGGGAGTGTGTGATGGGACAGTGTAGAGGGAGCTTCACTCTGTACCTAACCCGTGCTGTCCCTGCCCTGGGAGTGTGTAATGGGACAGTGTAGAGGGAGCTTCACTCTGTACCTAACCCGTGCTGTCCCTGTCCTGGGAGTGTGTGATGGGACAGTGTAGAGGGAGCTTCACTCTCTTTCTAAGCCATGCTGTCCCTGTCCTGGGAGTGTGTGATGGGACCGTGTAGAGGCCGATTCACTCTGTATCTAACCCAAAATCATTTACATCTTTTCCAGATACTGCCAGGGCTTCTGAGTTCGTCCTGCATTTTGTACAGATCCACACACACACACACACACACACACACACACACACACACACACACACACACACACACACACACACACACACACACACACACACACACACACACACACACACACACACACACCCCCCTAAATGAGCGCAGATAAACATTTCTCTCAGTCTCTGCGCTCCCTCTGCTGACAGTGTCACAGAATAGCAGAGCTAATGGTTAAGCAAGAAATAAACTGTGTTTTTCCTCTTCCTTTCTTCTTCTTTTATTTATCGTTTGTCCCTGCCTTTGTAATCTGTTATGGGACAGTGTAGAGGGAGCTTCACTCTGTATTTAACCTCGGCTGCCGCTGTCCTGGGGGTGTGTGATGGGACAGTGCAGAGCGAGATTCACTCTGTATCTATCCCGTACTGTCCCTATCCTTAGAGTGTGTGATGGGACAGTGTAGAGGGAGCTTCACTCTGTATCTAAACCGTGCTTTCCCTGTGCTGGGAGTGTGTTATGGGACAGTGTAGAGGGAGCTTCACTCTGTATCTAACCAGTGCTGTCCCTGTCCTGGGTGTATGTGATGGGATAGTGTAGAGGGAGCTTCACTCTGTATCTAACCAGTGCTGTCCCTGCCCTGGGAGTGTGTGATGGGACAGTGTAGAGGGAGCTTCAGTCTGTATCTAACCCGTGCTGTCCCTGCCCTGGGAGTGTGTGATGGGACAGTGTAGAGGGATCTTCACTCTGTACCTAACCCGTGCTGTCCCTGCCCTGGGAGTGTGTGATGGGACAGTGTAGAGGGAGCTTCACTCTGTACCTAACCCGTGCTGTCCCTGCCCTGGGAGTGTGTGATGGGACAGTGTAGAGGGAGATTCACATCTGTATCTAACCCGTGCTGTCCCTGTCCTGGGAGTGTGTGATTGGACAGTGTAGAGGGAGCTTCACTCTGTATCAAACCCGTGCTGTCCCTGCCCTGGGAGTGTGTAATGGGACAGTGTAGAGGGAGCTTCACTCTGTACCTAACCCGTGCTGTCCCTGTCCTGGGAGTGTGTGATGGGACAGTGTAGAGGGAGCTTCAGTCTGTATCTAACCCGTGCTGTCCCTGCCCTGGGAGTGTGTGATAGGACAGTGTAGAGGGAGCTTCACTCTGTACCTAACCCGTGCTGTCCCTGCCCTGGGTGTGTGTGATGGGACAGTGTAGAGGGAGATTCACATCTGTATCTAACCCGTGCTGTCCCTGTCCTGGGAGTGTGTGATGGGACAGTGTAGAGGGAGCTTCACTCTGTATCAAACCCGTGCTGTCCCTGCCCTGGGAGTGTGTAATGGGACAGTGTAGAGGGAGCTTCACTCTGTACCTAACCCGTGCTGTCCCTGTCCTGGGAGTGTGTGATGGGACAGTGTAGAGGGAGCTTCACTCTGTATCTAACCCGTGCTGTCCCTGCCCTGGGAATGTGTGATGGGACAGTGTAGAGGTAGCTTCACTGTGTTTCTAAGCCATGCTGTCCCTGTCCTGGGAGTGTGTGATGGGACCGTGTAGAGGCCGATTCACTCTGTATCTAACCCAAAATCATTTACATCTTTTCCAGATACTGCCAGGGCTTCTGAGTTCGTCCTGCATTTTGTACAGATCCACACACACACACACACACACACACACACACACACACACACACACACACACACACACACACACACACACACACACACACACACACACACACACACACACACACACACACACACACACACACCCCTAATTTAGCGCAGATAAACATTTCTCTCAGTCTCTCCGCTCCCTCTGCTGACAGTGTCACAGAGTAGCAGAGCTAATGGTTAAGCAAGAAATAAACTGTGTTTTTCCTCTTCCTTTCTTCTTCTTTTATTTATCGTTTGTCCCTGCCTTTGTAATCTGTTATGGGACAGTGTAGAGGGAGCTTCACTCTGTATTTAACCTCGGCTGCCGCTGTCCTGGGGATGTGTGATGGGACAGTGCAGAGCGAGATTCACTCTGTATCTATCCCGTACTGTCCCTATCCTTAGAGTGTGTGATGGGACAGTGTAGAGGGAGATTCACTCTGTATCTAACCCGTGCTGTCCCTGTCCTGGGAGTGTGTGATGGGACAGTGTAGAGGGAGCTTCACTCTGTCTCTAACCCCTGCTCTCCCAGTCCTGGGAGTGTGTGATGGGACAGTGTAGAGGGAGCTTCACTCTGTATCTAAACAGTGCTTTCCCTGTGCTGGGAGTGTGTGATGGGACAGTGTAGAGGGAGCTTCACTCTGTATCTAACCAGTGCTGCCCCTGTCCTGGGTGTATGTGATGGGATAGTGTATAGGGAGCTTCACTCTGTATCTAACCAGTGCTGTCCCTGCCCTGGGAGTGTGTGATGGGACAGTGTAGAGGGAGCCTCACTCTGTATCTAACCCGTGGTGTCCCTGTCCTGGGAATGTGTGATGGGACAGTGTAGAGGGAGCTTCACTCTGTATCTAACCCGTGCTGTCCCTGCCCTGGGAGTGTGTGATGGGACAGTGTAGAGGGAGCTTCAGTCTGTATCTAACCCGTGCTGTCCCTGCCCTGGGAGTGTGTGATGGGACAGTGTAGAGGGAGCTTCACTCTGTACCTAACCCGTGCTGTCCCTGCCCTGGGAGTGTGTGATGGGACAGTGTAGAGGGAGATTCACATCTGTATCTAACCCGTGCTGTCCCTGTCCTGGGAGTGTGTGATGGGACAGTGTAGAGGGAGCTTCACTCTGTATCAAACCCGTGCTGTCCCTGCCCTGGGAGTGTGTAATGGGACAGTGTAGAGGGAGCTTCACTCTGTACCTAACCCGTGCTGTCCCTGTCCTGGGAGTGTGTGATGGGACAGTGTAGAGGGAGCTTCACTCTGTATCTAACCCGTGCTGTCCCTGCCCTGGGAATGTGTGATGGGACAGTGTAGAGGGAGCTTCACTCTGTATCTGACCCGTGCTGTACCTGCCCTGGGAGTGTGTAATGGGACAGTGGAGAGGGAGCTTCACTCTGTATGTAACCCGTGATGTCCCTGCCCTGGGAGTGTGTGATGGGACAGTGGAGAGGGAGCTTCGCTCTGTATCTGACCCGTGCTGTCCCTGCCCTGGGAGTGTTTGATGGGACAGTGTAGAGGGAGCTTCACTCTGTACCTAACCCGTGCTGTCCCTGCCCTGGGAGTGTGTGATGGGACAGTGTAGAGGGAGATTCACATCTGTATTTAACCCCTGCTATCCCTGTCCTGGGAGTGTGTGATGGGACAGTGTAGAGGGAGCTTCACTCTGTATCAAACCCGTGCTGTCCCTGCCCTGGGAGTGTGCAATGGGACATTGTAGAGGGAGCTTCACTCTGTAGCTAACCCATGATGTCCCTGCTCTGGGAGTGTGTGATGGGACAGTGGAGAGGGAGCTTCACTCTCTATCTAACCTGTGTTGTTCCTGCCCTGGGAGTGTGTGTATGGACAGTGTAGAGGGAGCTTCACTCTGTATCTGCCCTGTTCTGTCACTGTCCTGGGAGTGTGTGATGGGACAGCGTATAGGTAGTTTCACTCTGTATCTAACCCGTGCTGTCCCTCCCCTGGGGTTGTGTGACGGGATAGTGTAGAGGTAGCTTCACTCTGTTTCTAAGCCATGCTGTCCCTGTCCTGGGAGTGTGTGATGGGACCGTGTAGAGGCCGATTCACTCTGTATCTAACCCAAAATCATTTACATCTTTTCCAGAAACTGCCAGGGCTTCTGAGTTCGTCCTGCATTTTGTACAGATCCACACACACACACACACACACACACACACACACACACACACACACACACACACACACACACACACACACACACACACACACACACACACACACACACACACACACACACACACACACACACACACACACACACACACCCCTAATTGAGCGCAGATAAACATTTCTCTCAGTCTCTCCGCTCCCTCTGCTGACAGTGTCACAGAATAGCAGAGCTAATGGTTAAGCAAGAAATAAACTGTGTTTTTCCTCTTCCTTTCTTCTTCTTTTATTTATCGTTTGTCCCTGCCTTTGTAATCTGTTATGGGACAGTGTAGAGGGAGCTTCACTCTGTATTTAACCTCGGCTGCCGCTGTCCTGGGGATGTGTGATGGGACAGTGCAGAGCGAGATTCACTCTGTATCTATCCCGTACTGTCCCTATCCTTAGAGTGTGTGATGGGACAGTGTAGAGGGAGATTCACTCTGTATCTAACCCGTGCTGTCCCTGTCCTGGGAGTGTGTGATGGGACAGTGTAGAGGGAGCTTCACTCTGTCTCTAACCCCTGCTCTCCCAGTCCTGGGAGTGTGTGATGGGACAGTGTAGAGGGAGCTTCACTCTGTATCTAAACCGTGCTTTCCCTGTGCTGGGAGTGTGTGATGGGACAGTGTAGAGGGAGCTTCACTCTGTATCTAACCAGTGCTGTCCCTGTCCTGGGTGTATGTGATGGGATAGTGCATAGGGAGCTTCACTCTGTATCTAACCAGTGCTGTCCCTGTCCTGGGAGTGTGTGATGCGACAGTGTAGAGGGAGATTCACTCTGTATCTAAACCATGATGTCCCTGTCCTGGGAGTGTGTGATGGGACAGTGTAGAGGGAGCCTCACTCTGTATCTAACCCGTGCTGTCCCTTTCCTGGGAATGTGTGATGGGACAGTGTAGAGGGAGCTTCACTCTGTATCTAACCCGTGCTGTCCCTGCCCTGGGAGTGTGTGATGGGACAGTGTAGAGGGAGCTTCAGTCTGTATCTAACCCGTGCTGTCCCTGCCCTGGGAGTGTGTGATGGGACAGTGTAGAGGGAGCTTCACTCTGTACCTAACCCTTGCTGTCCCTGCCCTGGGAGTGTGTGATGGGACAGTGTAGAGGGAGATTCACATCTGTATCTAACCCGTGCTGTCCCTGTCCTGGGAGTGTGTGATGGGACAGTGTAGAGGGAGCTTCACTCTGTATCAAACCCGTGCTGTCCCTGCCCTGGGAGTGTGTAATGGGACAGTGTAGAGGGAGCTTCACTCTGTACCTAACCCGTGCTGTCCCTGTCCTGGGAGTGTGTGATGGGACAGTGTAGAGGGAGCTTCACTCTGTATCTAACCCGTGCTGTCCCTGCCCTGGGAATGTGTGATGGGACAGTGTAGAGGGAGCTTCACTCTGTATCTGACCCGTGCTGTACCTGCCCTGGGAGTGTGTAATGGGACAGTGTAGAGGGAGCTTCACTCTGTACCTAACCCGTGCTGTCCCTGCCCTGGGAGTGTGTGATGGGACAGTGTAGAGGGAGATTCACATCTGTATTTAACCCCTGCTGTCCCTGTCCTGGGAGTGTGTGATGGGACAGTGTAGAGGGAGCTTCACTCTGTATCAAACCCGTGCTGTCCCTGCCCTTGGAGTGTGCAATGGGACAGTGTAGAGGGAGCTTCACTCTGTATCTAACCCATGATGTCCCTGCTCTGGGAGTGTGTGATGGGACAGTGGAGAGGGAGCTTCACTCTCTATCTAACCTGTGCTGTCCCTGCCCTGGGAGTGTGTGTATGGACAGTGTAGAGGGAGCTTCACTCTGTATCTGCCCTGTTCTGTCACTGTCCTGGGAGTGTGTGATGGGACAGTGTATATGTAGTTTCACTCTGTATCTAACCCGTGCTGTCCCTCCCCTGAGGTTGTGAGACGGGATAGTGTAGAGGTAGCTTCACTCTGTTTCTAAGCCATGCTGTCCCTGTCCTGGGAGTGTGTGATGGGACCGTGTAGAGGGAGCTTCACTCTGTATCTAACCCGTGCTGTCCCTGTCCTGGGAATGTGTGATGGGACAGTGTAGAGGGAGCTTCACTCTGTATCTAACCCGTGCTGTCCCTGCCCTGGGAGTGTGTGATGGGACAGTGTAGAGGGAGCTTCAGTCTGTATCTAACCCGTGCTGTCCCTGCCCTGGGAGTGTGTGATGGGACAGTGTAGAGGGAGCTTCACTCTGTACCTAACCCGTGCTGTCCCTGCCCTGGGAGTGTGTGATGGGACAGTGTAGAGGGAGATTCACATCTGTATCTAACCCGTGCTGTCCCTGTCCTGGGAGTGTGTGATGGGACAGTGTAGAGGGAGCTTCACTCTGTATCAAACCCGTGATGTCCCTGCCCTGGGAGTGTGTAATGGGACAGTGTAGAGGGAGCTTCACTCTGTACCTAACCCGTGCTGTCCCTGTCCTGGGAGTGTGTGATGGGACAGTGTAGAGGGAGCTTCACTCTGTATCTAACCCGTGCTGTCCCTGCCCTGGGAATGTGTGATGGGACAGTGTAGAGGGAGCTTCACTCTGTATCTAACCTGTGCTGTCCCGGCCCTGGGAGTGTGTAATGGGACAGTGGAGCGGGAGCTTCACTCTGTATGTAACCCGTGATGTCCCTGCCCTGGGAGTGTGTGATGGGACAGTGGAGAGGGAGCTTCACTCTGTATCTAACCTGTGCTGTCCCTGCCCTGGGAGTGTGTGAATGGACAGTGTAGAGGTAGTTTCACTCTGTATCTAACCCGTGCTGTCCCTGCCCTGGGGTTGTGTGACGGGATAGTGTAGAGGTAGCTTCACTCTGTTTCTAAGCCATGCTGTCCCTGTCCTGGGAGTGTGTGATGGGACAGTGTAGAGGGAGATTCACTCTGTATCTATCCCGTGCTGTCCCTGTCCTGGGAGTGTGTGATGGGACAGTTTAGAGCGAGCTTCACTCTGTATCTAATCCGTGCTGTCCCTGTCCTGGGAGTGTGTGATGGGACAGTGTAGAGGGAGCTTCACTCTGTATCTAACCCGTGCTGTCCCTGCCCAGGGACTGTGTGATGGGACAGTGTAGAGGTAGCTTCACTCTGTTTCTAAGCCATGCTGTCCCTGTCCTGGGGTGTGTGATGGGACAGTGCAGAGGTAGTTTCACTCTGTATCTAACCCGTGCTGTCCCTGCCCTGGGGTTGTGTGACGGGATAGTGTAGAGGTAGCTTCACTCTGTTTCTAAGCCATGCTGTCCCTGTCCTGGGAGTGTGTGATGGGACAGTGTAGAGGGAGATTCACTCTGTATCTATCCCGTGCTGTCCCTGTCCTGGGAGTGTGTGATGGGACAGTTTAGAGCGAGCTTCACTCTGTATCTAATCCGTGCTGTCCCTGTCCTGGGAGTGTGTGATGGGACAGTGTAGAGGGAGCTTCACTCTGTATCTAACCCGTGCTGTCCCTGCCCAGGGACTGTGTGATGGGACAGTGTACAGTGAGCGTCACTCTGTATCTAACCTGTGCTGTCCCTGTCCTGGGAGTGTGTGATGGGACAGTGTAGAGGGAGCTTCACTCTGTATCTAACCCGTGCTGTCCCTGCCCAGGGACTGTGTGATGGGACAGTGTAGAGGGCGATTCACTCTGTATCTAACCCAAAATGATTTTCATCTTTTCCAGATACTGCCAGGGCTTCTGAGTTCGTCCTGCATTTTGTACAGATACACACACACACACACACACACACACACACACACACACACACACACACACACACACACACACACACACACACACACACACACACACACACACACACACACACACACACACACACACACACACACCCCTAAATGAGCGCAGATAAACATTTCTCTCAGTCTCTCCGCTCCCTCTCCTGACAGTGTCACAGAATAGCAGAGCTAATGGTTAAGCAAGAAATAAACTGTGTTTTTCCTCTTCCTTTCTTCTTCTTTTATTTATCGTTTGTCCCTGCCTTTGTAATCTGTTATGGGACAGTGTAGAGGGAGCTTCACTCTGTACTTAACCTCGGCTGCCGCTGTCCTGGGGGTGTGTGATGGGACAGTGGAGAGCGAGATTCACTCTGTATCTAACCCGTGCTGTCCCTGTCCTGGGGTTGTGTGATGGGACAGTGTAGAGGGAGCTTCACTCTTTATCTAACCCGTGCTGTCCCTGTCCTGGGAATGTGTGATGGGACAGTGTAGAGGGAGCTTCACTTTGCATCTAACCCGTGCTGTCCCTGTCCTGGGAGTGTGAGATGGGACAGTGTAGAGGGAGATTCACTCTGTATCTAACCCGTGCTGTCTCTGCCCTCGGAGTGAGTGATGGGACAGTGTAGAGGGAGATTCACTCTGTATCTATCCCGTGCTGTCCCTGTCCTGGGAGTGTGTGATGGGACAGTGTAGAGCGAGCTTCACTCTGTATCTAATCCGTGCTGTCCCTGTCCTGGGAGTGTGTGATGGGACAGTGTAGAGTGAGCTTCACTCTGTATCTAACCCGTGCTGTCCCTGCCCAGGGACTGTGTGATGGGACAGTGTACAGTGAGCGTCACTCTGTATCTAACCTGTGCTGTCCCTGTCCTGGGAGTGTGTGATGGGACAGTGTAGAGGGAGCTTCAGTCTGTATCTAACCCGTGCTGTCCCTGCCCTGGGAGTGTGTGATGGGACAGTGTAGAGGGAGCTTCACTCTGTACCTAACCCGTGCTGTCCCTGCCCTGGGAGTGTGTGATGGGACAGTGTAGAGGGAGATTCACATCTGTATCTAACCCGTGCTGTCCCTGTCCTGGGAGTGTGTGATGGGACAGTGTAGAGGGAGCTTCACTCTGTATCAAACCCGTGATGTCCCTGCCCTGGGAGTGTGTAATGGGACAGTGTAGAGGGAGCTTCACTCTGTACCTAACCCGTGCTGTCCCTGTCCTGGGAGTGTGTGATGGGACAGTGTAGAGGGAGCTTCACTCTGTATCTAACCCGTGCTGTCCCTGCCCTGGGAATGTGTGATGGGACAGTGTAGAGGGAGCTTCACTCTGTATCTAACCTGTGCTGTCCCGGCCCTGGGAGTGTGTAATGGGACAGTGGAGCGGGAGCTTCACTCTGTATGTAACCCGTGATGTCCCTGCCCTGGGAGTGTGTGATGGGACAGTGGAGAGGGAGCTTCACTCTGTATCTAACCTGTGCTGTCCCTGCCCTGGGAGTGTGTGAATGGACAGTGTAGAGGTAGTTTCACTCTGTATCTAACCCGTGCTGTCCCTGCCCTGGGGTTGTGTGACGGGATAGTGTAGAGGTAGCTTCACTCTGTTTCTAAGCCATGCTGTCCCTGTCCTGGGAGTGTGTGATGGGACAGTGTAGAGGGAGATTCACTCTGTATCTATCCCGTGCTGTCCCTGTCCTGGGAGTGTGTGATGGGACAGTTTAGAGCGAGCTTCACTCTGTATCTAATCCGTGCTGTCCCTGTCCTGGGAGTGTGTGATGGGACAGTGTAGAGGGAGCTTCACTCTGTATCTAACCCGTGCTGTCCCTGCCCAGGGACTGTGTGATGGGACAGTGTAGAGGTAGCTTCACTCTGTTTCTAAGCCATGCTGTCCCTGTCCTGGGGTGTGTGATGGGACAGTGCAGAGGTAGTTTCACTCTGTATCTAACCCGTGCTGTCCCTGCCCTGGGGTTGTGTGACGGGATAGTGTAGAGGTAGCTTCACTCTGTTTCTAAGCCATGCTGTCCCTGTCCTGGGAGTGTGTGATGGGACAGTGTAGAGGGAGATTCACTCTGTATCTATCCCGTGCTGTCCCTGTCCTGGGAGTGTGTGATGGGACAGTTTAGAGCGAGCTTCACTCTGTATCTAATCCGTGCTGTCCCTGTCCTGGGAGTGTGTGATGGGACAGTGTAGAGGGAGCTTCACTCTGTATCTAACCCGTGCTGTCCCTGCCCAGGGACTGTGTGATGGGACAGTGTACAGTGAGCGTCACTCTGTATCTAACCTGTGCTGTCCCTGTCCTGGGAGTGTGTGATGGGACAGTGTAGAGGGAGCTTCACTCTGTATCTAACCCGTGCTGTCCCTGCCCAGGGACTGTGTGATGGGACAGTGTAGAGGGCGATTCACTCTGTATCTAACCCAAAATGATTTTCATCTTTTCCAGATACTGCCAGGGCTTCTGAGTTCGTCCTGCATTTTGTACAGATACACACACACACACACACACACACACACACACACACACACACACACACACACACACACACACACACACACACACACACACACACACACACACACACACACACACACACACACACACACACACACACACACACCCCTAAATGAGCGCAGATAAACATTTCTCTCAGTCTCTCCGCTCCCTCTCCTGACAGTGTCACAGAATAGCAGAGCTAATGGTTAAGCAAGAAATAAACTGTGTTTTTCCTCTTCCTTTCTTCTTCTTTTATTTATCGTTTGTCCCTGCCTTTGTAATCTGTTATGGGACAGTGTAGAGGGAGCTTCACTCTGTACTTAACCTCGGCTGCCGCTGTCCTGGGGGTGTGTGATGGGACAGTGGAGAGCGAGATTCACTCTGTATCTAACCCGTGCTGTCCCTGTCCTGGGAGTGTGTGATGGGACAGTGTAGAGGGAGCTTCACTCTGTCTCTAACCCCTGCTCTCCCAGTCCTGGGAGTGTGTGATGGGACAGTGTAGAGGGAGCTTCACTCTGTATCTAAACCGTGCTTTCCCTGTCCTGGGAGTGTGTGATGGGACAGTGTAGAGGGAGCTTCACTCTGTATCTAACCAGTGCTGTCCCTGTCCTGGGAGTGTGTGATGGGACAGTGTAGAGGGAGATTCACTCTGTATCTAACCCGTGCTGTCCCTGTCCTGGGGTTGTGTGATGGGACAGTGTAGAGGGAGCTTCACTCTTTATCTAACCCGTGCTGTCCCTGTCCTGGGAATGTGTGATGGGACAGTGTAGAGGGAGCTTCACTTTGCATCTAACCCGTGCTGTCCCTGTCCTGGGAGTGTGAGATGGGACAGTGTAGAGGGAGATTCACTCTGTATCTAACCCGTGCTGTCTCTGCCCTCGGAGTGAGTGATGGGACAGTGTAGAGGGAGATTCACTCTGTATCTATCCCGTGCTGTCCCTGTCCTGGGAGTGTGTGATGGGACAGTGTAGAGCGAGCTTCACTCTGTATCTAATCCGTGCTGTCCCTGTCCTGGGAGTGTGTGATGGGACAGTGTAGAGTGAGCTTCACTCTGTATCTAACCCGTGCTGTCCCTGCCCAGGGACTGTGTGATGGGACAGTGTACAGTGAGCGTCACTCTGTATCTAACCTGTGCTGTCCCTGTCCTGGGAGTGTGTGATGGGACAGTGTAGAGGGAGCTTCACTCTGTATCTAACCCGTGCTGTCCCTGCCCAGGGACTGTGTGATGGGACAGTGTAGAGGGCGATTCACTCTGTATCTAACCCAAAATGATTTTCATCTTTTCCAGATACTGCCAGGGCTTCTGAGTTCGTCCTGCATTTTGTACAGATACACACACACACACACACACACACACACACACACACACACACACACACACACACACACACACACACACACACACACACACACACACACACACACACACACACACACACACACACACACACACACACCCCTAAATGAGCGCAGATAAACATTTCTCTCAGTCTCTCCGCTCCCTCTCCTGACAGTGTCACAGAATAGCAGAGCTAATGGTTAAGCAAGAAATAAACTGTGTTTTTCCTCTTCCTTTCTTCTTCTTTTATTTATCGTTTGTCCCTGCCTTTGTAATCTGTTATGGGACAGTGTAGAGGGAGCTTCACTCTGTACTTAACCTCGGCTGCCGCTGTCCTGGGGGTGTGTGATGGGACAGTGGAGAGCGAGATTCACTCTGTATCTAACCCGTGCTGTCCCTGTCCTGGGAGTGTGTGATGGGACAGTGTAGAGGGAGCTTCACTCTGTCTCTAACCCCTGCTCTCCCAGTCCTGGGAGTGTGTGATGGGACAGTGTAGAGGGAGCTTCACTCTGTATCTAAACCGTGCTTTCCCTGTCCTGGGAGTGTGTGATGGGACAGTGTAGAGGGAGCTTCACTCTGTATCTAACCAGTTCTGTCCCTGTCCTGGGTGTATGTGATGGGATAGTGTATAGGGAGCTTCACTCTGTATCTAACCAGTGCTGTCCCTGTCCTGGGAGTGTGTGATGGGACAGTGTAGAGGGAGATTCACACTGTATCTAAACCATGATGTCCCTGTCCTGGGAGTGTGTGATGGGACAGTGTAGAGGGAGCTTCACTCTGTATCTAACCCGTGCTGTCCCTGTCCTGGGAATGTGTGATGGGACAGTGTAGAGGGAGCTTCACTCTGTATCTAACCCGTGCTGTCCCTGCCCTGGGAGTGTGTGATGGGACAGTGTAGAGGGAGCTTCAGTCTGTATCTAACCCGTGCTGTCCCTGCCCTGGGAGTGTGTGATGGGACAGTGTAGAGGGAGCTTCACTCTGTACCTAACCCGTGCTGTCCCTGCCCTGGGAGTGTGTGATGGGACAGTGTAGAGGGAGATTCACATCTGTATCTAACCCGTGCTGTCCCTGTCCTGGGAGTGTGTGATGGGACAGTGTAGAGGGAGCTTCACTCTGTATCAAACCCGTGATGTCCCTGCCCTGGGAGTGTGTAATGGGACAGTGTAGAGGGAGCTTCACTCTGTACCTAACCCGTTCTGTCCCTGTCCTGGGAGTGTGTGATGGGACAGTGTAGAGGGAGCTTCACTCTGTATCTAACCCTTGCTGTCCCTGCCCTGGGAATGTGTGATGGGACAGTGTAGAGGGAGCTTCACTCTGTATCTAACCTGTGCTGTCCCGGCCCTGGGAGTGTGTAATGGGACAGTGGAGCGGGAGCTTCACTCTGTATGTAACCCGTGATGTCCCTGCCCTGGGAGTGTGTGATGGGACAGTGGAGAGGGAGCTTCACTCTGTATCTAACCTGTGCTGTCCCTGCCCTGGGAGTGTGTGATGGGACAGTGCAGAGGTAGTTTCACTCTGTATCTAACCCGTGCTGTCCCTGCCCTGGGGTTGTGTGACGGGATAGTGTAGAGGTAGCTTCACTCTGTTTCTAAGCCATGCTGTCCCTGTCCTGGGAGTGTGTGATGGGACAGTGTAGAGGGAGATTCACTCTGTATCTATCCCGTGCTGTCCCTGTCCTGGGAGTGTGTGATGGGACAGTTTAGAGCGAGCTTCACTCTGTATCTAATCCGTGCTGTCCCTGTCCTGGGAGTGTGTGATGGGACAGTGTAGAGGGAGCTTCACTCTGTATCTAACCCGTGCTGTCCCTGCCCAGGGACTGTGTGATGGGACAGTGTACAGTGAGCGTCACTCTGTATCTAACCTGTGCTGTCCCTGTCCTGGGAGTGTGTGATGGGACAGTGTAGAGGGAGCTTCACTCTGTATCTAACCCGTGCTGTCCTTGCCCAGGGACTGTGTGATGGGACAGTGTAGAGGGCGATTCACTCTGTATCTAACCCAAAATGATTTTCATCTTTTCCAGATACTGCCAGGGCTTCTGAGTTCGTCCTGCATTTTGTACAGATACACACACACACACACACACACACACACACACACACACACACACACACACACACACACACACACACACACACACACACACACACACACACACACACACACACACACACACACACACACACACACACACACACACACACACCCCTAAATGAGCGCAGATAAACATTTCTCTCAGTCTCTCCGCTCCCTCTCCTGACAGTGTCACAGAATAGCAGAGCTAATGGTTAAGCAAGAAATAAACTGTGTTTTTCCTCTTCCTTTCTTCTTCTTTTATTTATCGTTTGTCCCTGCCTTTGTAATCTGTTATGGGACAGTGTAGAGGGAGCTTCACTCTGTACTTAACCTCGGCTGCCGCTGTCCTGGGGGTGTGTGATGGGACAGTGGAGAGCGAGATTCACTCTGTATCTAACCCGTGCTGTCCCTGTCCTGGGAGTGTGTGATGGGACAGTGTAGAGGGAGCTTCACTCTGTCTCTAACCCCTGCTCTCCCAGTCCTGGGAGTGTGTGATGGGACAGTGTAGAGGGAGCTTCACTCTGTATCTAAACCGTGCTTTCCCTGTCCTGGGAGTGTGTGATGGGACAGTGTAGAGGGAGCTTCACTCTGTATCTAACCAGTGCTGTCCCTGTCCTGGGAGTGTGTGATGGGACAGTGTAGAGGGAGATTCACTCTGTATCTAACCCGTGCTGTCCCTGTCCTGGGGTTGTGTGATGGGACAGTGTAGAGGGAGCTTCACTCTTTATCTAACCCGTGCTGTCCCTGTCCTGGGAATGTGTGATGGGACAGTGTAGAGGGAGCTTCACTCTGCATCTAACCCGTGCTGTCCCTGTCCTGGGAGTGTGAGATGGGACAGTGTAGAGGGAGATTCACTCTGTATCTAACCCGTGCTGTCTCTGCCCTCGGAGTGAGTGATGGGACAGTGTAGAGGGAGATTCACTCTGTATCTATCCCGTGCTGTCCCTGTCCTGGGAGTGTGTGATGGGACAGTGTAGAGCGAGCTTCACTCTGTATCTAATCCGTGCTGTCCCTGTCCTGGGAGTGTGTGATGGGACAGTGTAGAGTGAGCTTCACTCTGTATCTAACCCGTGCTGTCCCTGCCCAGGGACTGTGTGATGGGACAGTGTACAGTGAGCGTCACTCTGTATCTAACCTGTGCTGTCCCTGTCCTGGGAGTGTGTGATGGGACAGTGTAGAGGGAGCTTCACTCTGTATCTAACCCGTGCTGTCCCTGTCCTGGGAGTGTGTGATGGGACCGTGTAGAATGAGTTTCACTCTGTATCTAACCCGTGGTCCACTCCAACTCTGGTGAGCTGTGTCGGGCCTTGCCCCAGTAGGAGTGATTGACTTTCTGAGTATGAACCTTGTGTGGGACGTCGACAATCCCACTCCTCCCACAGTTGTTGCTCGACCCACTGAGTTCCTCAAGAACATTGCTTGTTCCTGCAGATTCCAGTGTTTGTCAACTGTTGTGCCTTCACTTGATCCCCGGTGACTGGAGCTCTACGACCACTATTTAGTTGGACCATAGGACCCTCATGAGCCCTGGGTGCCTGTGCAGTGAGCCGTAAAGCTTTGGGCTCGGAGGTTTCTAGAGCAACTATTTGTTAATTGTTGTCGTACTAGAGTCATTAAGCCCATGTGCTTTCTGTATAATCTTGTCATGGTGATTTTGACCGGCATGGGTTTTCCTCATACTGTGACTAGTTAAAGTGGACTCCTGATTAGCCCTTATTGCAGTTGTGATTTATAATGTTAAAGAGAACAAACAATCCCCTATCCCCTAGATAAGTTACGTTATGTTATCTAATTTGAGTGGGAATGGGAAGGAAGTTATTTAACCATGTATGGGAAAAAAGGAAAACTTCCAAAGGAATGGTAAAAGCAATTATAGTTCCAAGACATAAACCAGGCAAAAATCTTAACAGTCCAACAAGTTATAGACCAATAGCACTAACCTCACATTTATGTAAAATTATGGTAAAATGTATGATAATATATTGACATATTACATTGAAACGAGATGCGGTATTTTTAAATATCAAAGGAAGAGGACCCACAGACCCAATTTTATATCTATAGCATGAGGTGAGGAGAGCACAACTGAACAGAGAAAGCATAGGAGCAGTCTTGTCTGATGTAGAGTAAGTATGTGATATGGTATGGAATGAAGGTTTGACCATCAAATTATATACATCAGGAATTAAGGTCGAATGCCAAATTGGATAAAAGATTTTTAAATTGATATATCTATCATGCTGCAGGTAGGGAAATCTATGTCAAGTAAAGAAATTGTGGAAAATTTAACCCCTCGGGAAATTTATTATTTCAAAATAATAAACATATGTAACACTTGCTTTGCCTAGTGGCTTAATATCCAGGGTGATAACCCCCTGCCCGGCCAAACTTAAGAAATCTCGTTTGGGTGAATACTGAATGATGTGTTCCCATTACAAATCAGTACCCCGAAATAACCAACAGTGCACAATATGCAATTAAACGATTAAGCTTTATAACTCTTACTTTGACTACAGGTATATGGTTAGTAGAGAAACAAAATATAAATGAAAAAGGGCCCAAATCATGATATTTAATCATAAACAGTCTGTACACAAAGTTGGAGCTCACTCAGAAGTCCTCCTTCCATTATCGGTCTCCTCGGAGCGTCGCTGACCTTTGGACCCCCGCTCCGAGTCCACTCCGTCCGGCGGTCTGCCAGATCTCTCCATTAGCTTCTTCTCTCTTCATCTCTCTCTCTTCTGCTGGCAAAAGCCCGCAAAATCAACTGCTTCCAGAATCACAAAACAAGGCAACAAAACCCTAATTGGCTAACATGCATCCAGAGTCCTGTTATCTCCAGCCATAACACAAACATTGCTGCGACCGAGAAACCGTTACCTCACAGTGAACATTACAGAGAAGCCATTACATTAGTCTGAGCAGTGAATCATTACAAAGAAGCCTTTACACATATATTTTCTAATATATTAGTATCGGAGTAGCGTTACCTGTGGATGATGGATCAATGTGGAAAATGGGTAGGAATGTGAATTTATAACATGGAAACTTCAAGAGGCAATAAAAGACTCTCATAGTCAACACGTATTAAGAAAATAATAACCAAAAGTAAGAAAGTGTTGAATGTTCTGAGATGTTTAATAGGAAAGGAATGGAGAGCTGATGGGAAATCCTTGAAAGCGACTTGTATAGGAGTAATAAGATCAATACTGGACTGTAGAAGTGTGGTATGTGGATCAGCATCACACTGTGTGCTCAATAAAGTGGATATAATTCAAAGTCCAGCATGAAGGTTAACCAGTGGGGCAATAAGGACAAGACCGGTGGCGGCAATGCAGGTGGAGTTGGGAGCCACACCTCTGGATCTCAGCAGAACACAGCTTGCGTTAACATATTGGGTAAACCCACAGGGGCCTGGAGAAAATCATCAGACTAACAGCTTTTAGATCCATGCTAAAGAGAGGAAATCTGAAATTTTTGCACAGACCATTGAAGGAAAAACAGAAAGGAAATTAACTAGTAACAAGACAAGTGTGACAGAGCCTTTTCCTGGGCTGCCTCCATTGCTGCGTGAAGCACCAGAGGAGGAACTGAATTTATTCAACAGGAGGCGGAAAAATAGGGAAATGATGTTAAATCAAGATATAGTTGCAACATGTGTAAATAATAATCACTATGGATGTTTACACAGTTGCTACAACAATTACTAACTGTAGATTAGGGGTTTCCCGTTCGGTGAGACTTGAGGAACGGCCCGCCGGTGGCGGCTACAACCCGGACTCGACAAGAGGAGGTGAACAAAGAGTTAAGGCTGAAGTGGGTGCGAGTCTCTGAGGCGAGAGCTGGACAGAGACTGGTTGCTGTAATAACCCAGTTTATCCAGCGGCACCTTCTGCATTGTCATCTTGGGAGTTTGCCTCCCAGATCTCCCGCAATTCCTTCAAGCACTGGTCAAATTTTTCCTTTTCTATGGGGTCGGCCCTGCTGATCTTTGGTTCTATGATCTCACAGTGAGTCAGGGAAGGGAATCCAGGGGGTATCGGGACTCCCAGGAATTCTCCGGGCAGGTGAAAAGCGAAGCCGACATGATCCCACCAGCGGTAACAAGGGGGTAAATCCAATCCGGTAGAATCGGGTCTCCACGTCCAGCCCTGGTCTGATTTCGAAAGGACCGCCTCGGGATCACTGGGGATGTCGGGGCAGTCACTGAACAGGGAGGTTCCCGGACAGCAGACCACCACAGCATGCATCACCTCTAGCTTGTATTTGAACGTACCCAACACCCGCACCTCCGGCGGCTCCCCAGCGCACACGGAACCCTGGTACGTGTCCATCAGACTCGAAATATCGTAGGTGAACTTGAAATTGCCATATTGGGATCCACGCTGGAAAGCGGGAGAGCTGAAACAATGGGACAGTATGACCGTGTTTTGGGCTTTGCGATCGATGATCCATCGGTACTTGTTTCGCTCTCTCTCTATCTCAAGCTGGTCTATTTCGAAACCCCACCAGGAGAAACGTTCTGTTACCTTTTCTCCAATCTTCTTCCGCTTTCGGCTGGTGAATCTCCCGCTGGAGAAGATTCCTTTGGCAGCGCTGAAGGTGGTGACATGAGAGAGTTGTGTGGGCTGGAACTCGGGTCGGTCTGTCTCAGCGGTGTCGAGTAAGGAGTAGTCAGGAATTACTGGGTAACTTGTATCCCAATTCTCGCAGCGCAGATGAACTCTGGGGTAAAATGATTCCTCTCCAAACCTGACTGCTCTCGTCTGGTGCCATAACCTTTGGCTAAACATGGTTCTGTTTGCCCACCTGCCGAGTGATACGACGCTGTTGAGAGAGACTTCTATATACTCGTGGGTGTCCCTCTGGAACTAGACCGGCAGACACGCAAGAGCGGGACTGAGGGAAATGATACTGAAAATATTTTACACATCACCTCACTAGTTGATGAGGAAGGAGTTGACAGGTCGTGGCGTCATCACCTGCTGGTGAAACTGGATAGGTAGTATTCACAGGTGTAAATGGACCCAGCACACCACTACAAAAGTTTGATGGAATATCTTGGTGGCTCCGGATCAGCTGCACAGAAGTGCCAGTTTCCACTCTATCTACGAAATAATTTGACTGCAACCTGGAACATTTGGACAGCAAAGGAGCATACATCGAGATGTTTGTTTTTTGCCTACAGTTCAGCATGCAAGTCATCCAGTCATCCCCATCCAGTCATGCATCATCCAGACTCAGAAATCAAACAATATTGGACGTTCATGTCGTTCTTCCACGGTCTTCCATTAAGAATTGAGAAAAAAATTTAGTAAGATCCCTGTTCTCAACGTCATCACTGACGAGCATACATCGGGATGTTTGGTATTTCCATACAGTTCAGCATGCAATACCACCATCAGCTCAAATTTTTAAATTCGATTATGTTAGTAATTCTTTGGATTTGTCCTGGACCCAGCATGTAAGTGCAATTGTGAAGAGAACACAGCAGCGCCTTTACTTCCTTAAGAGCCTGCAGAGATCCAGCGTGACACCTAAAACTGATAGACTTCTATAGATGTCCAGTGGAGAGCCTATGACCGGCTGCATCACAGCCTGGTATGGACTCACCTTCAAAGACTCTTCACCTCATGTTCTCAATTGTCTTTGCTTATTTATTTATCATTATTATTTCTTTCCTTTTTTATTTGCAGTTTGTTGTCTTTTGCAAAAAAAAAAGTTGTCTTAAATGGTTCAACAGCCAAATTGGTGTGGTCTTTCATTGATTCTCTTTTGGTTATTGTTCTATTATAGATTTATTGAGTATTATTGAGAAAACTAATCTCAAGGTTGTATATGATGGCATATATGCACTTTGATAATAAACTTACTCTGAACTTTGAACAGTCTATTGTCACGGGTCTGATTAGTGATCCTTTGGTTCCTTTAAATTTCCTTTGTTTGTATCATGATTAGGACTATTGACTCCTTGTTTTCCTTTAATTCATTTTTTCCCTGTGTTCCTTGGGCTCTGTAATTAAAGGCGCTTGATTCTCAGCTGAACCATTCCGGTTATTTCTTTTTCCCCGTGTTCCGTTGGGTGCCTTGATTGAGGTACCTGATCCTCATTTCAATCCTGCGACATAAATAGCTCTGGGGTTCAGCTGTTCCTTTGCTGGACTGTCATCAGAAGCTCGTCACCAGAAACCTGTGAGCTCAGCCAGTGCAGCAATGGACGCTCCAGGCCGCCGCGAACAGTAGGAGTCCTGGCTCTGTGTCCAACTCCGTGTCGAGTCGGAGATGGAGTCCCAAGACAAGAGCCAAATCTGAGCTCCAAGTAAAGAGCCAAGTCAAGACCCGAGTTCCAAGTCCAAGTCCTAGTCTGGGTTGTATCCAAAGGTTACGTCCATGTTGACATTTTGTCCTCCTCCTTGGCTTCCCTAGTAATTCTCAATAAACATAGTTCAGTTTATACTACCTCTTGCGCTTGGGTCCACTCTCAATGCCCCCTTGTAACAGCAGTTTAGTGGTTTCAGAGCAGCCAGTCAGATATTCAGGGCGTACAGGAGTGAGACAGACCAGTCAGCTGAGTGGTGTTGCAACAACTACCGTGCACTCAGTGTCAGTAAGACCAAAGAGATGATTGTGGAGTGCAGAGAGGGTAAAGCAAGGGAACATGAACCAATCCTCAGAGGGGGATCAGAAGTGGAGAGAGTGAGCAACTTCAAGCTCCTGGATGCCAAGATCCCTGAGGATCTAACCGGGTCAGAACAAATCGATGTAGCTACAAAATAAGCAAGGCAGCAGCTACAAAATAGAGAAAATCTGCAGATGCTGGAAATCCACACACACACACACACACACACACACACACACACACACACACACACACACACACACACACACACACACACACACACACACACACACACACACACACACACACACACACACACACCAGGCAGCTTGGAAGTTAATTAATGAAAAAGATACGGGGCTGGAGAAGGGAGAATCTGACAGGAGAGGACAGAAGGGCAGGGAAGAAAGAAAAGAGGGAGGAGCATCAGAGGGAGGTGGTAGGCAGGTAAGGAGGTAAAGTGAGAGAGGGAAATGGGAACGGGGAATGGTGAAGGTGGGGTGGGGGAGGCTTTACAGGAAGTTCGAGAAGTCGATCTTCATGCCATCGGGCTGGGTGCTACCCAGACGGAATATAAGGTGTTGCTCCTTCAACCTGAGTGTGGCTTCATCACAACAGTAGAAGAGGCCATGGACTGGCACGTCGGAATGGGAATGAGAGGGGGACCTAAAATGGGTGACCACTGGGAGATCCCACTTGTTCTGGCAAGCAGAGTGCAGATGCTCAGCAAAGCAGTCCCCCAAACTACATTGGGTGTCCCTGATACATAGGAGGCTGGAATGTTAGTTCTGGAATGAAAAGCCTCATCTTGAGAGCAGATGTGGTGGAGACAGAGGAAGTGGGAAAAGGAGACAGCGTTTTACAAGTAACAGGGTTGGAAGAGGTATAGTCCAGATAGCTGTGAGAGTCAGTGGATTTATAATAGACGCCAGTAGATAAGCTGTTTCCAGAGATAGAGAATGAGAGATCGAGAAAGGGGGAGGGAGGTGTTGGAAATTGTCAAAGTAAGTTTTAGGGTGGGGAAGAAGTCGGAGGCAAAGTTGATGAAGTTGACGAGCTCTGAATGGGTGTAGGACTGCACCAATGGCATCATGGATGTGGTGTAGGAAAAGCTGGGGTGTGATACCAGTGTAGGCTTGGAACATAGACTGTTCAATGTTGCCAACGGACAAGCAGGCATAGCTGGGACCCATGTGCCCATGGCTACACCTTTTGTTTGAAGGAAGAGGGAGGAGCCAAAGGAAAAATTGTTAGGAGTGAGGTCAAGTTCCACTAGACAGAAGAGAGTGGTGGTGGAGGGGAAATGTTTGGGTCTGGATTTCAGATTCTTAATGCAGGTCTTTGGCTTGGAGGTTTTCTCTTCTCTCCCGGTTCTTGACCGCATGAATCGGGCATTAAGAACAAAACCATCGAAAGAGTTAAAACCGCACCCTGTCATTCTTCGTTTTCACTATGTGAGTACTAAGGAGAATTTAATTTGAATTTCTCGTCGGAAAGGAATTATTGAACATCAAAATCTTAAGTTTCGTCTGGTTGAAAATTATTGTCCTGAGGTAATGCAGGAAAGATTGCATTTTAAATTGGTGATGTCAGAATTATATCAAAGGAATTACCCACCGGCTCTGCTATAGTCCGCTCACTTAGGGGTTGTTTTGCCCGATAAATAATTTAAATGGCTTTAATGGCGGGAGGGTTCAAAGACATCTTCAATCTCTCACTGCTACAGTGGGATGTTCCCACCTGTTTCCAAAGAGTGACAATCATACCAATCCCCAAGAAGGCCAGGGTGAGCTGCCACAATGACTGTCGCCCAATGGCACACAGATCCACTCTGATGAAGTGTTTTGAGAGTTTGGGCAGGACCAGAATCAACTCCTCTGATGAAGGAAGGACTTGGACCCAGCGCTATTTGCCAGTCTTGTAATTTGTATCACAGTTCTCACAACACTGATGCTTTTTAGGGTAAAA
The DNA here is from genome assembly GCF_048418815.1 of Hemitrygon akajei. Taxonomy (NCBI): domain Eukaryota; kingdom Metazoa; phylum Chordata; class Chondrichthyes; order Myliobatiformes; family Dasyatidae; genus Hemitrygon; species Hemitrygon akajei. The sequence continues at coordinate 10,421,337 of NC_133146.1, forward strand.
TGATTCGCCTTCATGCTTTCCTGCTCCTGTCATATGCCAGTTACATCGGTCAAACATGGTCCTGTTTGCCAGTCTGCTGAGTGGTATGACACTGATGAGAGAGACTTCGATATACCCGTGTGTATTTCTCTGGAACTAGACAGACGGACAGACAAGAGCGGGATGGAGGGAAATGAAACAGAAAATATTTTAGATATCACCTGACTAGTTGTTTGACAAAGGAATTGACAGGTCGTGGCATCATCATGTACATGTGAAACCGGATAGGTAGCATTCACAGGTGTAAGTGGACCCAGCACACCACTACAAAAGTTTGATGCGGCATCTTCGTGGCTGCGGATCAGCTGTGCAGAAGGACCAGTTTCCATGATGTTTAACTCTATGACCCTGTCTACAAAATAATTTGACTTTTCTCCCTGAAACATCTAGACAGCAAAGGTGCATACATCGGGATGCTTGTTATTGCCTACAGTTCAGGATGCAATACCATCGTTCCCTCAGATTTTTAACTTCCACTATGTTAATAATTCTTTGGACCTGTCCTGGACCCAGCATGTAAGTGCAATGCTGAAGAAATACACAGCATTAAGAGTCTGCAGAGATCCAGAGTGACACTTAAGACTTTGACAGACTTTGACAGACTTCTATAGATGTCTGTAGATGTCCAGTGGAGATCAGATGACCGGTTGTATCACAGTCTGGTATGGAAACACCAATGCCCTTGCATGGAAAATCCTACATAAAGTAGAGGATACGGCACAGTCCATCACGGGTAAAGCCCTCCTCACCAATGAGGACATCCACACCACACCTTGTTGCAGGAAAGACAACATCCATCATCAAGGACCCCTCCTCCCAGGACGTGCTCTCTTATCATTGATGCCATCAGGAAGAAGGTACGGGAGCCTCAGGACTCACACCACCAGGTTCAGGAATAGTTATTACCCCTCAACCATTGGGCTCTTGAACCAAAGGGGGTAACTTCACTCAACTTCACTTGCCCCATCATTTAAGTGTTCCCACAACTATGAACTCACTTACAAGTACTCTTCATCTCATGTTCTCAATTTTGTCATGATAATTGTTGGGGACTTTAACATGAAAGTGGATTGGGAAAACCAGGATAGTACTGGACCTCAAAAGAGAGAATTTGTAGATCATCTAAGGGATGGCTTTTTAGAACAGCTTGTTGTCAAGCCCAGTAGGGGATCGGCTGTGCTGGATTGGGTGTTGTGCAATGATCTGGAGGTGATAAGAGAGCTGAAGATTAAGGAACCCTTAGGGAACAGTGATTACAATATGATCGAGTTCACATTGAAATTTGAGAGGGAAAAAATAAAATGGAGTATGCTGGTATTTCAGTGGAATAAAGGCAATTACAGTGGCATGAGAGGGGACCTGGTGGAAGTTGACTGGAAAGGGACATTTGCAGGAAGGACAGCATTTCAGCAATGGCTGGAGTTTCTGCGAAAAATGAGGGAAGTGTAAGACAGATATATTCCAAATAAGAAGAAATTTTCAAAGGGAAGAAGGACACTACAGTGGCTGACAAGTGAAGTCAGAGACAAATAAAAGCAAAAGAGAGGGCATACAAGGAAGCCAGAGCTAGTGGGAAGATAGAGGATTGGGGAGCTTTTAAAAACTTGCAGAAGGAAACTAAGAAGGTCATTCAGAAGGAAAAGATCAATTACGAGAGGAAGCTGGAGACTAATATCAAAGAAGATACTAAAAGCTTTTACAAGTATATAAAGGGTAAAAGAGAGTCGATGGTAGATATAGGACCAATACAAAATGACTCTGAAGATATTGTACTGAGAGATGCAGAGATGGCAGAGGAACTGAATGCATATTTTGTATCAGTCTTCACAGTGGAAGACATCTGCAGTATACTGGACATTCAAGAGTGTCAAGGAAGTGAAGTTTGTGCAGTGAAAATTATGACTGAGAAGGTGTTCAGGAAGCTTAATGGTTTGAGGGTGGATAAATCTCCTGGACCTGCTGGAATGCACCCTCGGGTTCTGAAGGAAGTAGCTGGAGAGATTGTGGAAGCATTAACGATGATCTTTCAAGGATCGATAGATTCTGGCATTGTACTGGATGACTGGAAAATTGCAAATGTTACTCTGTTATTTAAGAAGGATGGGAGGTAGCAGAAAGGAAACTATAGACCTGTTAGCCTGACATCAGTGGTTAGGAAGTTGTTGGAATCGATTGTTGGGGATGAGATTACATCATTAGGATGTAAAGACCTCCAAATTTCTAAAATTCCCAAGTCAAATAAAAAGGAATTAGTAAAAGTAGCAATTTGTTTGGAAGTGCCTGATTGGGCGCAGACCTATCCATCATAGGATTCAAACAACAATTAAATTCTCTGCACATTCTTAACATATATTCTTTAAAATTGAGAAGAGATACAACTAAATGCTTAAAGAATTCAGGATAGTCAGTATTTGGTGCATAAATATTAACCAAAACTACTTTTTGGTTATAAAGTAAACCAGTAATTAATAGAAATCTACCATATGGATCTGAGATTATATCATAATGAACAAATGAGATCGAGGAGTCTATAAAATTGGAAACGACTTTCACTTTGGTCGATGAGTTAGAATGAAACTGTTGACCTTTCCAAAACCTAAAAAAAACCTTAAAAAATCCTCCTTCCTCACATGAGTCTCCTGCACAAAAATAATCTGAGCATTCAATCTATGAAAAACCTTAAAAATCTTCTTCCGTTTAATTGGATGATTCAAACCGTTCGTGTTCCATGAAACAAAGTTAATAATATTATTCATTGTTCTTAAATAAACCATATAGGATGTAAAGGGTTAACCATATTGCATAGGAAACTCATGCGTCAGGAAGAGGGAAAAAAGTTTAAAGAGGAACCCGAAGTTACGACAATACAGACATTTTTGCAGTTTCAAGTCAGTCCAAATGAAAAATACTAAGCTAAAAATAGCCCTCCCCTCCCACAAAGACCAGAAAACTTGGCCAATAGACAGCCAGAGAGCTATCCAAGAATCTCCCTACCCCCATCTCTCTTGACGTCGTCTCCAAATTTAAAAAAATTTTTAAAAACACCCATTGTCAAAATATTGTGAAAGGAATGCCAAACACGTATTAAGAAAAAAAACATTTGCAGACCATATTAAAAGACAAGGTCTTAAAAAAAGAAACAGAATACAATCTTAATAATATTTCAAGGAAAAACAGATAATCACCAAGTCAAAGTCTTAATAATTTTCGAAAGCGAACAATTAAAAATAAAAAAGTAAAATAATGAAGGAAAAAGAAAGGAACTTTAACATAGAAACATAATAAACATCCATACGCCAAAACAAAGTATTGGAAGAATCAGCCCAAGGGCATAGTTCTACGAACTTAAAATGTCTGAATCTATACACTGGTTATCAACTAATAAACCAGAAGTATATAAACATAAAGGAATTGTAAATTTATTAAACATCCGAGCTCAAACAATGCTCCGAGATATTGTTGTGTGTCATCCACGGATTTAAATGATTTATCGGGCAAAACAACCCTTAAGCGAGCAGGGTATAGAAGAGTCGGTGGGAAATTCCTTTGATATAATTCTGACATCACCAATTTAAAACACAATCTCTCTTGCTGTTATGGTCCGGTCTGGAGCCCGCATTCCGGGTCTTGATCTGGTCCGTGGTTTCCGGACTCCGGGTCTTGCAGCCATCCCTCCTGTCACCCTTAAGCCAAATAGGATCATCTTGGCTTAAGAAGGTGCACCTGTTGCCTATCAACTGGCAGGTGGATATAAGGGACTCTGGGATCAAGCCTAGTTGGGGGTTACTCTGCTTGCCATGTTCTGAGGTGTTTTGTCTGATTTACTCTGTTTGTTCTGGTCGTCCTGGCTTGGAGGGCCCATGGCTTCATCCCCAAGTTCTGTGAGTCAGCCTTGGAGTCACCCTGGACCAAGTTCCCTTTTGATCCCTTGCCTCTGTCGGGTAGCAGGCCAGACTGCTGTTGCCTGGTAGAGGGACTCTGTCCCCTTCCTACCAATCACCTCTGATGGGTTGGGCCTGCTGCCTGCCCAGGTGTCCTGTGTCTTGCTTGGGCCTCTGTGTTCCTCCCTGGGAGGTGGCCCTGCCCAGGAGTATGTGGCCTGTGCTGAGGTCTTTGCCCCTTCCTACCCCTTGCTCCCTATGGGTTGTGCCTGCACCTGCCCAGGTGTTCCGTGTCCTGCCCAGGCCTACGTGTTCCTGCCTAGGAGATGGCCCTGCCCAGGAGTTATGCGGCTGCCCAGGGGGCTCTCCTGCCTAGCCGCGGACTGCAAGACCCTGCCTAGCCGCAGACTCTCTCTGAACCCCAGGATTACCTAGCACGCCCTGGTCTCCCCATCTGGTTCTATCCTTTAGTTATTCCTGTCCTGCCCCTAGTACTTCAGTGCCTGCATCCTGCACTTGGGCCCAGCCTCGTGTCCTCATGTGACACTTGCATTACCTCAGGACAATAATCTTCAACCAAATGAAACTTAAGATTTTGATGTTCAGTAATTCCTTTCCGATGAACAATTCGAATTAAGTGCTCCTTAGTACTCATATAGTGAAATTGAAGAATGACAGGGTGCGGTTTTAACTCTTTTGGTGGTTTTGTTCTTAATGCCCGATGCATGTGGTCAAGAACCGGGAGATAAGAGAAAACCTCCGAGCCAAAGACCTCCATTAAGAATTGAGAAAAAAATTTAGTAAGATCCCCGTTCTCAATGAGACCTATTGCATAACTGAGACCTATTATTCGCAAATTCTGTCTGCAACTACGACTCTCCAAATCAAAAGTCTTGACTTTACACGGCTCCAATGTATGAGTCGTCGAAGTTAATTTCTTTTTCAAAGAATTCCATCTGGAATCTTTCTGTTTCCCAGCTTCAGTAAGCTCTGGAATTTGCCATTGCTGTTTTTCATTCTCCTTTCATTCCCTGGAGTTCAGGAGAATGAGGGGGAATCTCATAGAAACATTCTGAATGTCAAAAGGCCTGAACAGATTAGATATAGCAAAGTTCTTTCCCATGCTAGGGGATTCTAGGACAAGAGGGCACAACTTCAGGATTGAAGGACATCCTTTTAGAACTGAGATGTGGAGGAAATTACTTAAGTCAGAGGGTGGTAGATCTCTGGAATTTGTTGCCATGAGTGGCTGTGGAGGCCAAGTCATTGGGTGTATTTAAGGCTGAGATAGATAGGTTCTTGATTAGCCAGGGCATCAAAGGGTATGGGGTGAAAGCAGGGGAGTGGGGATGACTGGAAGAATTGGATCAGCCCATGACTGAATGGTGGAGCTCACTTGATGGGCCAAATGGCCTACTCCTGCTTATGGTCTAATTCTATTTGCTTATTTATTTATTATTATTTCTTTCTTTTTGTCTTTGCAGTTTGTTGTCTTTTGCAACAAACAACAACAATTTGTCTTAAATGGTTGAACACCCAGATTGGTGTGGTCTTTCATTGATTCTCTTTTGGTTATTGTTCTATTATAGATTTATTGAGTATGCCCACAAGAAAACAAATCTCAGGGTTGTATATGATAGCATATATGCACTTTGATAATAAACTTATTTTGAACAGTCTATCAACTTGCCTGTGTCTGCAACAGGCTCCAGAGGGTAGGTGCAGCAGTTTATAACTCAAAAATAACCCTTCCTACCTACAAAGCCCTCCAGTTTTATCTATCATCCATGTGCCTAACTCAGTTTCTTAAATATTCTTAATGTATCTGCCTCTATTACTACCCTTGATAGCACATTCCATGCACCCACCACTCTGTGTAAATTTGTGCCTCTGTATCTCATTTGCACTTTCACCCAATTACCTTAAAATTACACCCCCTCATATAAGCTGTTTCTGTCCTGGGAATAAGTCTCTGGCTGTCCTCTTGATCTGCGTCTCTAATCATCTTGCATGTTGCTCACATTCCTCCTGCCTGTCAGCCAAACAGTGGACACTGTGGAGGCACTGATCGGTTGGTTGCAAAAGGCAGCTCATGCCAGAGATTTTGGGATGGCGATCAAGAGGAATATGTGATTCCCTGCTTCCTTCCACTGAACGCAGATGACATTCAAACAATCATCCCAAAACCCAATGGTCTGCACGTTCAGCCATTGCAAGTGTAGAGAGGCTTGTTTGGAACGGAGAAGATGGTGAGTGACTTCACTGAAATGTACAGGACCCTCAGGAGGTTTGTCAGGGTCAGGGTGAAATACTGGAAAAACTTAGGATTCAGTTCTGACCAAGCATTATGGACCTGGCATGAGAACTGATTCTCTTTTGACAGTAGTTCCTGACCTGCTGGGAATATCCAGCATATTTCTATTGTTGTCAGACTTCCAGCATCTGCAGTTGTGGTTTCAGAGCAGCCAGTCAGATATTCAGGGCGTGCAGGAGTGAGTCAGACCAGTCAGCTGAGTGGTGTTGCAACAACAACCGTGCACTCAGTGTCAGTAAGACCAAAGAGATGATTGTGGAGTGCAGAGAGGGTAAAGCAAGGGAACATGAACCAATCCTCAGAGAGGGATCAGAAGTGGAGAGAGTGAGCAACTTCAAGCTCCTGGGTGTCAAGATCTCTGAGGATCTAACCTGGTCAGAACATATTGATGCAGCTACATCAAGATAAAATCTGCAGATGCTGGAAATCCAAGCCCCCCCCCCCCCCCCCCACACACACACACACACCCCTAAATGAGCGCAGATAAAAATTTCTCTGTCTTTCAGCTCCCTCTGCTGACAGGGTCACAGAATAGCAGAGCTAATGGTTAAACAAGAAACAAACTGTTTTTCCTCTTCCTTTCTTCTTCTTTTATTTATCGTTTGTCCCTGTCCTGGTAGTCTGTTATGGGACAGTGTAGAGGGAGCTTCACTCTGTATCTAACCCGTGCTGTCCCTGTCCTGCGAGTGTGTGATGGGACAGTGTAGAGGGAGTTTCACTCTGTATCTAAACCGTGCTGTCCCTGTCCTGAGAGTGTGTGATGGGACAGTGTAGAGGGAGCTTCACTCTGTATCTAACCCGTGCTGTCCCTGTCCTGGGAGTGTGTGATGGGACAGTGTAGAGGGAGCTTCACTCTGTATCTAACCTGTGCTGTCCCTGTCCTGGGAGTGTGTGATGGGACAGTGTAGAGGGAGATTCACATCTGTATCTAACCCGTGCTGTCCCTGTCCTGGGAGTGTGTGATGGGACAGTGTAGAGGGAGCTTCACTCTGTATCTAACCCGTGCTGTCCCTGTCCTGGGAGTGTGTGATGGGACAGTGTAGAGGGAGCTTCACTCTGTATCTAACCCGTGCTGTCCCTGTCCTGGGAGTGTGTGATGGGACAGTGTAGAGGGAGCTTCACTCTGTATCTAACCCATGCTCCACTCCAACTCTGGTGAGCTGTGTCGGCCCATGCCCCAGTAGGAGTGATCGTCTTATCCTAAGCTAATCGCAGGACAATCTGCAATGACCAATTAATCTCCTCAGCAGTACGTCTTATCACTGTGGGAGAAAACCAGAGCACTCAGAGAAAATAGGCGCAGTTGACAGAGAAAATGTAAAAATTCTTTAAAAACTCCTGTCCTCCCACCTTCTCACTCTGACTTCTCTTCTTCCTTTCAAGTCCTGATGAAGTGTCTCGGCCCAAATCATTTACACTTTTCCAGATGCTGCTGGGTACCTCCAGCATTTTGTACACATCCACACATACATATATATATATATATATATACACACACACACACACACACACACACACACACACACACACACACACACACACACACACACACACACACACACACACACACACACACACACACACACACACACACACACACACACACACACACACACACCCGGAGGAACTCAGTAGGCCAGGCAGCATCTGTGGAAAAGAGTACAGTCGACGTTTCAGGCTGAGACCCTTTGTCAGGACTGGAAAAAGAAGTAAGGAGTCAGAGGAAGAAAGTGGGGGGAAGGGAGCAAAATCCACAAGGTGAGAGGTGAACCAGGGAGGGGGAGGGGTGAGGTAAAGAGCTTGGAAGTTAATTATTGAAAAAGTTACGGGCTGGAGAAGGGGGAATCTGACAGGAGAGGACAGAAGGGCAGGGAAGAAAGAAAAGAGGGAGGAGCATCAGAGGGAGGTGGTAGGCAGGTAAGGAGATAAAGTGAGAGAGGGAAATGGGAACGGGGAATGGTGAAGGTGGGGTGGGGGAGACTTTACCAGAAGTTTGAGAAATCAATGTACATGTCATCAGATTGGACACTACCCAGGTGGAATATAAGGTGTTGATCTTCCAACCTGAGTGTGGCCTCATCACAACAGCAGAGGAGGCCATGGACTGGCACGTCGGAATGGGAATGGGAGGGGGAATTAAAATGGGTGACCACTGGGAGACCTGGCTTTTTCTGACAGATGGAGTGTAAATGCTTGGGAAAGCGGTCCCCCAAACTGCATCAGGTCTCCCCGATACACAGGAGGTCACACCAGGAGCAACAAGCTCATTAAATGACCCCAACAGACTCACAGGTGAAGTGTTGCCTCAGCAGGAAGGACTGTGTGGGGCCCTGAATGGTAGTGAGGGAGGAGGTATAGGGGCATGTGTTGCGCTTGTTTTGCTTGCAGGGATAAGTGCAGGGGGGACATTAGTGGGAAGGGGCAAGTAGACAAGGGAGTCATGTAGGGGGCGATCCCTGTGGAAAGCAGAAAGGTGGGGGGGTGGTGGGAGGGAAATATAGGCTTGGTCGTGGGGATCCCATTGGAGATGGTGGAAGTTGCAGGGAATTATATGCTGGATGTGGAGACTGGTGGGTGGTAGTTGAGGACAAGCGGACACCTATCCCTGGTGGGGGGGGGGGCGGAAGGATGGGATGAGGGCAGATGTGTGTGAAATGGAAGAGAAAAGGTTGAGAGCAGTGTTGATGGTGGAAGAAGGAAGCGCCTTTCTTTTAATAAGGAGAACTTGTATTTAGTTCTGGAATGAAAAGCCTCATCTTGAGAGCAGATGTGACAGAGACAGAGGAATTGAGAAAAGGAGATGGCATTTTACAAGTATCAGGGTTGGAAGAGGTATGATCCAGGTAGCTGTGAGAGCCAGTGGGTTTATAATAGACATCAGTAGATAAGCTGTTTCCAGAGATAGAGAATGAGAGATCAAGAAAGGGGAGGGAGGTGTTGGAAATGGACCAGGTAAATTTTAGGGCAGGTTGGAAGTTGGAGACAAAGTTGATGAAGTTGACGAGCTCCGAATGGGTGTAGGACTGCACCAATACAGTCGTGGATGTGGTGTAGGACAAGCTGGGGAGTGATACCAGTGGAGGTTTGGAACATAGACTGTTCAATGTTGCCAACGGACAAGCAGGCATAGCTGGGACTCATGTGAGTGCCCATGGCTACACCTTTTGTTTGAAGGAAGAGGGAGGAGCCAAAGGAGAAATTATTAAGAGTGAGGTCAAGTTCCACTGACTAGACGGAGGAGAGTGGTGGTGGAGGGGAAATGTTTGGGTCAGGTGTCTAGAAAGAAATGGACCCACATTACCCAGGGCATGCCTTCTTATCATTCTTACCATCAGGAAGGAGGTACTGAAGGCACACACTCAGCAATTGTGGAACAGCTTCCTCCCTTCTGCCATACAATTCCAAAACGGACATTGAACCATGAACACTGCCTCACTTTTTTATTTTTCTAATATATATTATTTCTGTTTTTGCAGTATATTTAATCTATTCAATACACATTTATAAACTTACTGTAATTGGTTTACTTGTTTATTTTTTCTTTCTGCATTATCATATATCGCATCGTACTGTTGCTGCTCAGTTAACAAATTTCACAACATACGCCAGTGATAATAAACCTGATTCTGATATTTCCACAGGTGTATAAATACAAGGGGCAGACATTGAGCTTTCTAACTCATTATCTCTCAGACATTGTATCTTTCTCTCTTTACCTCATCCTGGTCAACTTTGAAACTCCACCAAGAGGAACATGCTCCTCATTTTCTCCAACCTTCCCTGCTCCCATCAGATGCCATTCAGCGTGGAGGGCCAAACTGTCCTGGGCCATCAGAGGGGCAAAGTGTGCACACGCCCAGCGAATCCACAGCCACTTCCAGGACAGCGGCGACATGCGGAGCATGTGGGAAGGGCATTCAGGACAACATCACCTCACTGTGTGGGTGATGCTGTCATACTGACATGCCTTGTCAGTATCCTGTCCTTGCTTCTGTGTGGGTTTCGTCCCGTCGGTATCCTGACCTCGTCTCCGTAGGGTAAGTCAGGCCGTCCTTGCCGTTACCCTACGGTGGGATCTGTCCCTCCCGGTCCTTGCCTCTATTGGGTAAGTCAGGCCGTCCTTGCCGTTACCCTGAGGCTAGACTGGTCCCTTCCTTTTCTCTGAAGCCCTGTCCTGCAACCTGTGTCTGGAGCCCTGCCCCGCAACCTGTGTCTGGAGCCCTGTCCCGCAACCTGTGTCTGGAGCCCTGCCCCGCAACCTGTGTCTGGAGCCCTGCCCCGCAACCTGTGTCTGGAGCCCTGCCCCGCCTCTCCTTGCCTCTGCCTGGAATCTTGCCTCGCCTTGCCTCGTCTTGCCTGTGTCTGGAGTCTTATAGACAATAGACAATAGGTGCAGAAGCAGACCATTCGGCCCTTCGAGCCTGCACCGCCATTCTGAGATCATGGCTGATCATCTACTATCAATACCCGGTTCCTGCCTTGTCCCCATATCCCTTGATTCCCCTATCCATAAGATACCTATCTAGCTCCTTCTTGAAAGCATCCAGAGAACTGGCCTCCACTGCCTTCTGAGGCAGTGCATTTCACACCTCCACACTCTCTGGGAGAAGAAGTTTTTCCTTAACTCTGTCCTAAATGACCTACCCCTTATTCTTAAACTATGCCCTCTGGTACTGGACTCTCCCAGCATCTGGAACATATTTCCTGCCTCTATCTTGTCCAATCTGTTAGGGTTAATGTTAGGGTTAATTCGAGACTGCCATTACAGGTCAGGAGTGGCTCACGTAATGCGAGGGAGGGGGGAGCGAAACTGGGGACCCCGCTACACCGAAACTACTAGTGTCACGCGATTCAGTAAACAAAAGAAACAGTTAACTCGTGAGCATATGGCTGCGGGCCAATAAGATGGACACAAGTGCCCGATATTACCTAATATGTAGCGGGGGGTTGTGCTGGGGGGAAAAAGGGATATAAATAAGAGCAGATTGTAAGGGGAAGTCGGAACGCGCCTTCTCCAGCGACTCCGTCGATTCGCTGTGCCAGTTACGAATTCTGCAATAAACCAAAGTTTTGTAATATTCCGGTGTTGGTTGTCTCTCTTCCTAAACGAACACAGGGCAGAATTTCAAGCCCAACAAATCCCTTAATAATCTTATATGTTGCAATCAGATCCCCTCTCAATCTCCTTAATTCCAGCGTGTACAAGTCCAGTCTCTCTAACCTCTCTGCGTAAGACAGTCCGGACACCCCAGGAATTAACCTCGTGAATCTACGCTGTACTTCCTCTACAGCCAAGATGTCCTTCCTTAACCCTGGAGACCAAAACTGTACACAATACTCCAGGTGTGGTCTCACCACGTACAAATGCAAAAGGATTTCCTTGCTTTTGTACTCAATTCCCTTTGTAATAAAGGCCAACATTCCATTAGCCTTCTTCACTGCCTGCTGCACTTGCTCATTCACCTTCAGTGACTGATGAACAAGGACTCCTAGATCTCTTTGTATTTCTCCCTTACCTAACTCTACACTGTTCAGATAATCATCTGCCTTCCTGTTCTTATTCCCAAAGTGGATAACCTCACACTTATTCACATTAAGCACCATCTGCCAAGTATCTGCCCACTCACTCAGCCTATCCAAGTCACCCTGAATTCTCCTAACATCCTCATCACATGTCACACTGTCACCCAGCTTAGTATCATCAGCAAACTTGCTGATGTTATTCTCAATGCCTTCATCTAAATCGTTGACGTAAATCGTAAACAGCTGTGGTCCCAATACCGAGTCTTGTGGCACCCCACTCGTCACCACCTGCCATTCCGAGAAACACCCATTCACCGCTACCCTTTGCTTTCTATCTGCCAACCAGTTTTCTATCAGAATCAGAATCAGACTTTAATCGCCAAGTACCTATGCACATACAAGGAATTTACTTCCGGCAGATGTTGTCTCTCTGCTCATAACAATAATAATGATAAATATAAATGAAAATATAGATTATACATACAGGTAGTGCAATCCAAGTAATAGTTAGCCGACAGTTAACCGGCAGTTAACTGTTCAGCAAAGTGACCGCAGTAGGGAAAAAACTTCTCCAGTGCCTATTAGTCTTAGTCTGGAGGGATCTGAAGCGCCTACCAGACGGAAGCAGATCAAACAGTCCGTGCGCAGGATGGGAGGAGTCCTTTATGATGTTCCCCGCCCTCTTCTTCAACTTGGAAGAGTACAGGTCCACAATAGAGGGCAGGGAGGCTCCAATGATGCACTCGGCAGTCATGTCAATATCGTCCCCCCAATGCCATGAGCTCTGATTTTACCCACCAATCTCCTATGTGGGACCTTATCAAATGCCTTCTGAAAATTGAGGTACACTACATCCACTGGATCTCCCTTGTCTAACTTCCTGGTTACATCCTCGAAAAACTCCAATAGATTAGTCAAGCATGATTTGCCCTTGGTAAATCCATGCTGGCTCGGCCCAATCCTATCACTGCTATCTAGATATGCCACAATTTCATCTTTAATAATGGACTCTAGCATCTTCCCCACTACTGATGTTAGGCTGACAGGACGATAGTTCTCTGTTTTCTCCCTCCCTCCTTTCTTAAAAAGTGGGATAACATTAGCCATTCTCCAATCTTCAGGAACTGATCCTGAATCTAAGGAACATTGGAAAATGATTACCAATGCATCCGCAATTTCCAGAGCCACCTCCTTTAGTACCCTAGGATGCAGACCATCTGGACCTGGGGATTTGTTAGCCTTCAGTCCCATCAGTCTACTCATCACTGTTTCCTTCCTAATGTCAATCTGTTTCATTTCCTCTGTTACCCTATGTCCTTGGCCCATCCATACATCTGGGAGATTGCTTGTGTCTTCCCTAGTGAAGACAGATCTAAAGTACTTATTAAATTCTTCTGCCATTTCTCTGTTTCCCATAACAATTTCATCCAATTCATTCTTCAAGGGGCCAACATTGTTCTTAACTATCTTCTTTCTCTTCACATACCTAAAAAAAAGCTTTTGCTAGTTAAGTTCTGTTGTTCCTTAAAAATTTCCCAATCATCACTCTTCCCACTCACCTTAGCTCTGTCATACCTTTTTTTTAATGCTATGCAATCTCTGATTTCCTTTGTTAACCACTGTGGCCCCTTTCCCCCCTTTGAATCCTTCCTTCTCCGGGGGTTGAACTGATTTTGCACCTTTTGTATTATTCCCAAGAATACCTGCCATTGCTGTTCCACTGTCTTTTCTGCTAGGATATCTGTCCATTTAACTTTGGCCAGCTCCTCCCTCATGGCTCCATAGTCTCCTTTGTTCAATTGCAACACTGACACCTCCGATCTGCCCTTATCCTTCTCAAATTGCAGATAAAACTTATCATATTATGGTCACTACCTCCTAATGGCTCCTTTACTTCAAGATTGCTTATCAAATCCTGTTCATTACACAACACGAAATCCAGAATAGCCTTGTCCCTGGTCGGCTCTCGTACAAGCTGTTCTAAGAATGCATCCCGTAGACACTCTACAAACTCCCTATCCTGGGGTCAAGCACCAACCTGATTCTCCCAGTTCACCTGCACTTTGAAATCCCCCATAACTACTGCGACATTACCTTTGCCACATGCCAATGTTAACTCCCTATTCAACTTGCACCCAATATCCATGCTACTGTTTGGGGGCCTTTAGACAACACCCATTAGGGTCTTTTTGCCCTTACTGTTCCTCAGTTCTATCCACACAGACTCTACTTCTCCTGATCTTATGTTCCCCCCTTGCAAAGGACTGAATCCTATGTCCCCCCTCGCCTTGCCTCATCTTGCCTGTGGCTGGAGTCTTGCCTCGCCTTGCCTCATCTTGCCTGTGGCTGGAGTCTTGCCTCACCTTGCCTCGTCTTACCTGTGCCTGGAGCTCTGCCTCGTCTTGCCTGTGTCTGGAGCCTTGCCTCGCCTTGCCTGTGCCTGGAGTCTCGCTCTGTTTGGAACTGACTCTTTGTGTCCACGCCTTCGCTAGGTAGGTCCGGCCGTTTTGCCACTGTCTAGCTTTGGGAACTGTCTCGTCATGTTCAGTGTTCTGTGTAATGAGTCCCGGCCCTATGTCCTGTACCCAAGGAGGGATCCCGGCTCTGTGTTCTGTGTAATGAATCCCGGCCCTATGTCCTGTACCCAAGGAGGGATCCCGGCTCTGTGTTCTGTGTAATGAGTCCCAGCCCTATGTCCTGTACCCAAGGAGGGGTCCTGTCTCTGTGTTCTGTGTATGAGTCCCGGCCCTATGTCCTGTACCCAAGGAGGGGACCCGGCTCTGTGTTCTGTGTAATGAGTCCCGGCCCTACGTCCTGTACCCAAGGAGGGGTCCTGGCTCTGTGTTCTGTGTAATGAGTCCCAGCCCTATGTCCTGTACCCAAGGAGGGGTCCCAGCTCTGTGTTCTGTGTAATGAGTCCCGGCCCTACGTCCTGTACCCAAGGAGGGATCCCAGCTCTGTGTTCTGTGTATGAGTCCCGGCCCTACGTCCTGTACCCAAGGAGGGGTCTCGGCTCTGTGTTCTGTGTAATGAGTCCCGGCCCTATGTCCTGTACCCAAGGAGGGGTCTCGGCTCAGTGTTCTGTGTAATGAGTCCCGGCCCTATGTCCTGTACCCAAGGAGGGGTCCTGGCTCTGTGTTCTGTGTAATGAATCCCGGCCCTATGTCCTGTACCCAAGGAGGGATCCCGGCTCTGTGTTCTGTGTATGAGTCCCGGCCCTATGTCCTGTACCCAAGGAGGGGACCCGGCTCTGTGTTCTGTGTAATGAGTCCCGGCCCTACGTCCTGTACCCAAGGAGGGGTCCCGGCTCTGTGTTCTGTGTAATGAGTCCCGTCCCTATGTCCTGTACCCAAGGAGGGGTCCCGGCTCTGTGTTCTGTGTAATGAGTCCCGGCCCTACGTCCTGTACCCAAGGAGGGGTCCCAGCTCTGTGTTCTGTGTATGAGTCCCGGCCCTACGTCCTGTACCCAAGGAGGGGACCCGGCTCTGTGTTCTGTGTAATGAGTCGCGGCCCTATGTCCTGTACCCAAGGAGGGGACCCGGCTCTGTTCTGTGTAATGAGTCCCGGCCCTATGTCCTGTACCCAAGGAGGGGTCCCAGCTCTGTGTTCTGTGTATGAGTCCCGGCCCTACGTCCTGTACCCAAGGAGGGGTCCCGGCTCTGTGTTTGGTGTAATGAGTCCCAGCCCTACGTCCTGTACCCAAGGAGGGGTCCCGGCTCTGTGTTCTGTGTAATGAGTCCCGGCCCTATGTCCGGTACCCAAGGAGGGGTCCTGGCTCTGTGTTCTGTGTAATGAGTCCCGGCCCTATGTCCTGTACCCAAGGAGGGGTCCCGGCTCTGTGTTCTGTGTAATGAGTCCTGGCCCTATGTCCTGTACCCAAGGAGGGATCCCGGCTCTGTGTTCTGTGTATGAGTCCCGGCCCTATGTCCTGTACCCAAGGAGGGGTCCCGGCTCTGTGTTCTGTGTAATGAGTCCCGGCCCTACGTCCTGTACCCAAGGAGGGGTCCCGGCTCTGTGTTCTGTGTAATGAGTCCCGGCCCTATGTCCTGTACCCAAGGAGGGGTCCCGGCTCTGTGTTCTGTGTAATGAGTCCTGGCCCTACGTCCTGTACCCAAGGAGGGGTCCCGGCTCTGTGTTCCACATTCCTGTCTCTTCCTTGGCTCTGTGTTCTGCATTCCTGTTCTTCTTTGATCAAGGCTTCGGGGTCTCATCCAATCCCAGTCACCTCCAAGGTCCTTGTCCTGTCCAAGCTAAGGCTTCGTGTTCTCGTCTTGTCATATGCCTGGCCCAGCCCAGGGGTACCTTGCCCAGCCCGGTGCTGGGATTCCCTCGTCCTGTGCTGGGCTTTCCTTCTCCTGTCCAGGAGTCTCACATCCAGTCATATGCCTCTCCTAGTCCTGTAGCCACGTCTTGTCCTCGCCTGGTTCTGGAGTCCGAGCCCGAGTCAAAACCCAGGTTCTTGGTCCTTAGCCAGTCTCTGGCTTGGAGTCCAAGCCCTGGCTCCTGGTTCCCAGTTCCATGTCCTGGTTCCGCTATCCTCGTCAAGTTGTAGCCCAGGCCTGGAGTCCTTGTCATGTCCGGGGCCTGTCTCGTGTCCAGCGCCCTTTCTTCCTCCCTTCCTCTGCTCCCTTCTCATGCCTAGTCCTGTTTCTGGTAGTCAGTGTCTGTGTCTTGCTTTTGGGTCCACTCCCAATGCCCCCCTTATGACAGATGCCTCCCTCCCAGATGCGCTGAACAACTTCTACTCTTGCTTTGAGATGGAAAACGATGTGGCGGCGAGGAAGTCCACCCCTCCTCCAAATGACCAGGTGCTTAGTCTCACCATGGCTGATGTGAGGAGAACACTGCGCAGGGTCAACCCACAGAAGGCTGTTGGACCAGACAATGTTCCTGGTAGAGTGCTTAGAGGATGTGCAGACTAGCTAGCAGATGTTCTCACTGACATCTTCAACATCTCCCTGAGCAGTGCCGTCATTCCAACGTGCTTCAAGGCTGCGACCATTGTCCCCGTGCCAAAGAAGTCTTTAGTGTCCTACCTAAATGACTACCGTCCCGTTGCACTTACATCCATCATCATGAAGTGTTTTGAGAGGCTTGGCATGAGGCACATCAAGACCCTACTGCCCCCCTCACTGGACCCCCTGCAGTTTGCGTACCATCCCAACCGCTCAACAGATGATCCCATCACCCTCCCATCAACCATTGCCATCACCCTCCACCTGGCCCAAACTCACCTGAACGAAAAAGATACATATGTTCAAATGCTGTTCATAGATTCAGTTCAGCATTCAACACAATCATTCCTCAGAAACTGCTTGGAAAGCTGAGCCTACCGGGCCTGAATTCCTCCCTCTGCAACTGGATACTAGACTTCCTGACTGGGAGAGCTCAGTCAGTCCGGATCGGGAGCAGCATCTCCAGCACCATCACACTGAGAACGGGGGCTCCCCAGGGCTGTGTGCTCAGTCCACTGCTGTTCACTCTGCTGACCTACGACTGTGCAGCAACACACAGCTCAAACCACATCATCAAGTTCGCCGTTGACACGACTGTGGTGGGTCTCATCAGCAAGAACGACAAGTCAGCATACAGAGAGGAGGTGCAGCGGCTAACAGCCTGGTGCAGAGCCAACAACCTGTCTCTGAATGTGAACAAAACAAAAGAGATGGTTGTTGACTTCAGGAGGGCACAGAGTGACCACTCCCCGCTGAATATCGACGGCTCCTCGGTAGAGATCGTTAAGAGCACCAAATTTCTTGGTGTTCACCTGGTGGAGAATCTCACCTGGTCCCTCAACACCAGCTCCATAGCAAAGAAAACCCAGCAGCGTCTCTACTTTCTGTGAAGCCTGAGGAAAGTCCATCTCCCACCCCCTCCCCCCCATCCTCATCACATTCTACAGGGGTTGTATTGAGAGCATCCTGAGCAGTTGCATCACTGCCTGGTTCGGAAATTGCACCACCTCGGATCGCAAGTCCCTGCAGCGGATAGTGAGGTCAGCTGAGAAGATCATTGGGGTCTTTTTCCTGCCATTACGGACATTTACACATGATACATGCTGCATCCGCAAAGCAAACAGCATTATGAAGGACCCCATACACCCCTCATACAAACTCTCCTGCCATCTGTGAAAAGGCACCGAAGCATTCAGGCACTCAGGACCAGACTATGTAACAGTTTCTTCCCCCAAGCTATCAGACTCCTCAATATCCAAAGTCTGGATTGACAACAACTTACTGCCCTCTACTGTGCCTGTTATTTATTGTAATCCCTGCACTGTTTTGTGCACTTTATCCAGTCCTGGGTATGTCTGTAGTCTAGTGTAGTTGTTTCTGTGTTGCTTTTATGTAGTTCAGTGTAGTTTATGTATTGTTTCATGTAGCACCATGGTCCTAAAAAGCGTTGTCTCGTTTTTACTGTTTACTGTACCAGCAGTTATGGTCGAAACAACAATAAAAAGTGACTTGACTTGACTTGATTTGGTCCCAGATTGGCCACCTGCCGTGTGGGCAAATGCTGCCAGGAGAGACATTTATCCCGTAGACATTTGTCTGAAAGTTTATGGGCTTGTGGCAGATTGAGGAAAATGAATATGGAAATATGAATATGGAAATATGAATCTGTAAATATTTTCAACATTAGCTCACTGTTGGTTGAGGAAAGAGATATGCTTGTGCAACTTGAAAAGTGAGTTTCACTGGTATTGTTGGTCACACCACACCCACTTCATTGTAAGATAACGTGCATAACATTTAATTCCCATCCCTGCAACAAACACAAAATGCTGGAGGAACTCAGCAGGCCAGGCAACATCTCTGGAAAAGAGTAAACAGTCAATGTTTTGAGGAGAGACCCTTCAGCAGGACTGGAGAAAAAAAGATGAGAAGTTTAGAGTGAGAAGGTGAAGGAGAGGGAGGAAGAAACACAAGGTGGTAAGTGATAGGTAAAACTGGGAGAGATAAAGGGGTGAAGTATAGAGCTGGGAAGTCAATTGGTGAAAGAGATAAAGGGTTGGAGAAGGGTGAATCTGATAGGTGAGGATAGAAAACGATGGAAGGAAGTCATGAAAGTCCAATATTGTTTGATTTCTGAGTCTGGATGATGTGTGACTGAGGGGGGATGCAATGCTGGTGTTACAAATACTAAGTAAACATTCCAAAACAAACAGTAAAATTCAGAATTGTAGCTGTCATTATAAAAGGGAACAAATATAAAGTGAAGGAGGAGAAAGAGATGGAGAGGGAGAAGAATCCAAAATAAAAATAGGAAGGATATGAGTTTATATTTGAGATCTAGACCAGTGGTGAGGTACAAGAAAGTACGGCCAGTGGAGGCAGAGGAATGCTTACAGGACTGGACAATATTCAGCAATTCATCTTTCAGACTGAATGAATTCACCACAGCATCACCAACTTCATCAAGACCTGTGTGGATGAGTGTGTGCCTTTGAGAACATACAGTACTGGACATCCCCAAACTAAAAGCCATGGTTGAACCAGGAGATTTGTAGTTTGCTGAAGGCTAGATTTGTGGCTTTCAAGACCAGTGATCCAGAACAATACAAGAAATCTAGGTACAACTGTGGAAGGTTATTTTGAGAGAGAAATGACCAATTGCAGTTGAAGTTAGAGATGCTTGTCTGCTCTGCCATTAATTCCTATAAAGCAAAACCTAACATCACGAATGGCTGAGGTGCTTCACTCCCAGATGAACTCAACATATTTTATGCACGCTTTGAAAGGGAGAATAAAACTACACCTGTGTGAATCCCCATAGCATCTTGGTGACCTGTGATCACAAGCACAGAGGCCAAAGTTAGAATATATAACACCTTATATTCCACCTGGGTAGCGTCCAATCTGATGGCATGAACATTGATTTCTCAAACTTCTGGTAAAGTCTCCCCAACCCCACCTTCACCATTCCCCATTCCCATTTCCCTCTCTCACTTTATCTCCTTACCTGCCAACCACCTCCCTCTGATGCTCCTCCCTCTTTTCTTTCTTCCCTGCCCTTCTATCCTCTCCTGTCAGATTCCCCCTTCTCCAGCCCCGTAACTTTTTCACTAATTAACTTCCAAGTTGCCTGGCCTAGTGTGTGTGTATGTGTGGGGCTTGGACTTCCAGCATCTGCAGATTTTCTCTTTTTTGTATCTGCTGCCTTGCTTATTTTGTAGCTACATCGAGAGGCGGGAGGGTTCAAAGACATCTTCAGTCACTCACTGCTACAGTGGGATGTTCCCACCTGTTTCCAAAGAGCGACAATCATACCAATCCCCAAGAAGGCCAGTGTGAGCTGCCACAATGACTGTCGCCCAATGGCAATCAGATGGATCGGCTGGCTGTGTGGTGTTGCAACAACAACCTTGCAATGAACATCTGTAAGACTAGGAATTGATTGTTGACTTGAGGAATGGGAAGTCAAGGGAACAGACTTTCATGCTTCCTCCGAGCAGCATGGTCCTCCTTGGTCCAATATGCTTTCCTACCAGTGGCACAGATGTTGGCACCAACCTGTTTATTCTCTGTTGGGCAATGGTTCATGGTATTCGGTATGGTGACCTTGTGGCATCACCCAGTACCTTCATTCATTTGCTTTCAGATGGCTTCATTGCAGGGGATGTGGCATGCAGACTGATCCCCATAATGCTGGTCCTCACTGTTTTTACCACACACAAGCTCAATCTGGCTTACTGGTTGTTGTATTTTACTGTTACGGATCTCATTGCCACAGGAGTTACCTTTTCTCTGGTATAAGCCCTCAGTTGGATATCTGCAGGCTTCCGTTTAGTATCTTTGAAAAGCCATTCAAACTAACTTTACGGCATAACTGAAACAGCCGAATCAGTGTCCAATTCCATTCTAATTAATTTGCTGTTCACTTCTGGTGTAAGCCGTATGGCTGGTCTATTGGTAGTTTTCACAATGTAAATCTCAAGGCTACACAATCCAGTGTCATTCTCATCATTTTCAGATTTTTCACCAACAGCATTTAGGTTAGTGTTTTATTTGAAATTGCAACTTGAACTTTTATCTTTTTCTCTTCTCTGTAGAGTCCATTTATTTTTCTCTGCCCAACTTGCTCGTTGTATGTGTCCTGCTTTAGTATATTTCCTGTAAATTTCACCATTAAACCTGCACTTGTTTGGTGTATGTGAGCCCCTGTCACAACAGTAACAATTGGTATGGCCAGGACAGTTTTCGTTTATTCACTGCAATTTTGTTCACACTCTCTGTCATTTTTGACTGCAACTCAATTGCGCCTCTGTCTGCAGTTTCCGTTGAAACAGTGATTTCCACTGTTCATTTAAATGTAAACAGTGCTTCAGTCAGGAGCTGTTTTTGAATATTTTCTTTTAAGATTAACCAAATGATCTCTTAATGTTTCATTGAGCCCATAATGAGCCCAAACTGACAATGCTCAGACAATCTCTTCAATTGATCCACACACAATGAAGTGGACTCCCTTTCCATATAACCATATAACAATCACAGCACGGAAACAGACCATTCCGACCCTCCTAGTCCGTGCCGAACTCTTAATCTCACCTAGTCCCACCTACCCGCACTCAGCCCATAACCCTCCACTCCTTTCCTGTCCATATACCTATCCAATTTTACCTTAAATGACACAACTGAACTGGCCTCTACTACTTCTACAGGAAGCTCATTCCACACAGCTATCACTCTCTGAGTAAAGAAATACCCCCTTGTGTTTCCCTTAAACTTTTGCCCCCTAACTCTCAAATCATGTCCTCTCGTTTGAATCTCCCCTACTTTCAATGGAAACAGCCTATTCACGTCAACTCTATCTACCCCTCTCAAAATTTTAAATACCTCGATTAAATCCCCCCTCAACCTTCTGTGCTCCAATGAATAGAGACCTAACTTGTTCAACCTTTCCTTTTGATTCTGCTTTTGAAAGGTGTAGGGGGCTCTAAAAAGAGGGAGTATCTTTGATGTCTGGCAGCTGCACCCTACCTTGGATTGTGAACGGGCCTCACTGGTCCCCGTCCATCTCCTAAATCTCTCACGTCTGCCTCCAAGTGGCCCACCCCAGTACACTACTTCAGCTGCCGGGTAAATAACGTGAGGGTGTGGTGTTAACAGGGCATCACTGGGCATAGGATCTCGTTGGTGAAGTCACCAGCCAGAACGGGTAAGTTCCCCGAGGAACTACAATGGCAACGTGTTCAAGACCAGGTTGAGCCACCGAGTTGGAGGACACTGGCTGTGGTCTGGCCTGGAGAGGAATGGGTGCCCACTGGGCTTCATGAACCCAAGACTCGTAAACACATGACATGACAGACACAGCAACAGACCCCATACCGGAAGGGTTACCAAGGACCACATCATCGGTTGCACACCAGGGTGGAGGTGATAAGTTTGCTACTGGTGTTACCTCACCACAGAAGATCCGTGGGAGAGAATACATCCCATTAGCCACAAGGAACATGAGAACACTTGCCCAAGCAGGGAAGATGCAGGAGCCCACATATGTGCTAGTGAGGTAAACCTGTCACATCATGGGAATCTGTGATCAGGTGGAAAAACCACGGTGAACTTCTTACTGAGGGAGGCCATCTACTATACTATAGTGGAGAATCTGACACACATGCCAATGGCGTAGGATTTCTTGTCAACAAGAGCATCAGGAACTCAGTACTCAGGTGCCATCCAGGATCCAGTAAGCTTATTTCCATCCGCCTTCAAGCAGCATCTTTCACCATCTCAGTAATACAGGTCTACACAGCAACAACTGACTATGAAGATGACCATGTGGAGGAATTCTACACCCAACTCCAGGCCATTATTGACAAGGTGGACAGAAAGGACATTCTAATCATCCAGGGAGACTGCAATGTCCAGATGCACTGAAAGACTGGAAAGAATTCTGCAGTCCCTCCTGTAATGCCGTAACCAATGAGCAACGATTACACCTACTTGCGTTCACCAGCTACAACAACATGGTGCTTGTGAACACTCTTGGAGAGCACAAGGCATCACAACACTGGACCTGGCATACACCCAATGGAATACATCATAGCCAGATCGATTACATACTGCTGCAGAACCGGTTTCAATCTGGGATCAAGAGAGCCACAACAAGGACTTTCCCAGGTGTTGATATTGGAACTGACCGTGACCTGGTGATAATGAACTTTGGAATCAGGCTGAAGCAAATCAAGAAGCCCATGAACATCAGAATAAAATTCAACTTGTCAGACAGAAGGGCCCCTCCATTACTAAATACTTCAAAGCTACAGTTAATGGAAAATTTTGCAACATTGTTGATGCCTAATGCTGAAACTTTGACAGCTAAGTTCAATGAAGTGATGACAAAACAGCCAATGAGATACGTGGAAAATACTGCCAGAAAACCCAACCCAGGGGTAACAGGACATCCTGGAACTGTGTGAGTCTAGAAGAGACCTGAAGCAAACTAAGAACACAACAACAGGAGCGGCAGTGTACAGAGAGATCAGCAAGAAGATCAGGAAAAACATGACCAACACCAAGGAAGAATGGATTGAGAGATGGTGTACAGATATAGAAGACAACCTGAAAAAGAACAACAGCAAATTGTGAAGGACCTCACTAAACAGAGACGGTCACGAGACAAAGATGGAAACTGCCTCACAGAGATGAAGCCATTCTCAACAGATGGACTGAGTATAGTTCAGACCTTTACAACCATCAGACCCAAGGAGACCCAGCATACTCGCAAGCCAGGACTCATCAAACAACGATGACTTTCCAATTTTGTGGGAAGAAGTAGAAGCAGCCATCAGATTACTGAAGAATGAGAAAGCTGCAGGAATAGACAACATCCCAGCTGAGCTGATAAAACATGGTGGAGAGACAGTGATAGACATCCTCACCAATATCTGCAGCAAATTCTGGTAGACAGGAGAATGGCCAACACCCTGGACAAAACCATTCATCATCACTCTCCCAAGAAAGGCAACTTATAGTAGTGCCAGAATTTTTGAACCACAAGTCTTATCAGCCATGCGAGCAAAGTGATGTTGAAAGTTTCCTTGAACAGACTGAAACCACAGGCAGAGGAAATAGTTGCTGGACATAAGAAAGAGGAGCAGGAGTAGGCCATCTGGCCGGTTGAGCCTGCTCTGCCATTCAATAAGATAATGGCTGATCTAGCCATGGACTCATCTCCACCTACTGCCTTTTCCCCTACTATGCAAAAAACCATCCAACCTTGTCTTAAATATATTTACTGAGGTAGCCTCCAGCTACCTGAGAAGAGCAGGCTGGATTCAGAAGATGAAGTACAACAGAACAGATATTCAGCCTCTGAGTCCTGTGTGAGAATTACAACAAACATCAACTGGATATCTTTTCGTGTTCATAGACTTCAAGAGGGCATTCGATAGGTGTGGAATGATGTAGTCTGGGCCACAATGAAGAGATACAACATGGGCCAGGTACTGATCCACCTGAGAAACAGTGAGGAGCTAATCACGACAAAAATCGTTGCAAGGACAGCCCAAACAACAGCAATGCTGGCTAAACTAAAACCAATCTGCAGAGACAATAATGTCGCTCTTGGATCCGAGTTGAAACTCCTGCTTGCACTTGTGTTCTCCATCTTCTTGTATGCATGAGAATCATGGACTTTGACAGCAGAACTGCAAAAGAAGATCCAGGCAGTAGAAATGAGATTCTTCAGAAGGCTCCTCAGCATCTCCAATGCCTACACAGACCATGTGTCAATGATGAAGTACAAAGAACCATCAGCCAGCACAGGAGACACTACAAAGATCTACTGTCCACAGTAAAGAAGAGGAAACTGAGACGGTGTGGCCACATATCAAGATCAAGTGGACTCTCAAAGACCATTCTTCAGGGAACTGTGCAGGGGAAAAGAAAAAGGGGCAGACAGAAGTAATGGACAGACAACATTGCAGAGTGAAACGGAGAGAGCTTTGCTGCAACCCAGGCACTTGTCCACAACCGTGAGAGATGGAGGCAACTGGTGTAGCACTCATCTGTACAGTGCCCCTACATCCCAGGCAGGTTGTGGGATCTGTAACGGTAACCGTATGAATCCTGAAGCATTCTGCAATTAACCATGGCTTTGATTCTAAGTGTTCCTGCGTTACTTTGACAATATCAGGAAAGCACATTTCTGATGGTTTGGTTGGAGCAGTCAAACCTCAAAACAAAATGTGTGCCTTCAAACCCAATGATCTCAGCAAAATTGGCACTCATTTCTCATTGGCTATTTCATTTGCTTCAAAATACTGTTCTAATGGCTCAGTATATGTGAGCCAAGTACCCGTTGTGTAATCAAACTTGTCAATCTTTCCTATGTAGCCATCCATTTTTTGATATCTTAATGACTATTATTACCCAGTACTTACTCTTGTTGCACACCAGGGTGGAGGTGATAAGTTTGCTACTGGTGTTACCTCACCACAGAAGATCCGTGGGAGAGAATACATCTCATTAGCCACAAGGAACGTGAGAACACTTGCCCAAGCAGGGAAATTGCAGGAGCCCACAAATGTGCTGGTGAGGTAAACCTGGCACATCATGGGAATCTGTGATCAGGTGGAAAAACCACTTGAACATCTTACTGAGGGAGGCCATCTACTATACTATAGTGGAGAATCTGACACACATGCCAATGGCGTAGGATTTCTTGTCAACAAGAGCATCAGGAACTCAGTACTCAGGTGCCATCCAGTATCCAGTAAGCTTATTTCCATCCGCCTTCGAGCAGCATCTTTCACCATCACAGTAATACAGGTCTACACAGCAACAACTGACTATGAAGATGACCATGTGGAGGAATTCTACACCCAACTCCAGGCCATTATTGACAAGGTGGACAGAAAGGACATTCTAATCATCCAGGGAGACTGGAATGCCGATGTGCACTGAAAGACTGGAAACAATTCTGCAGTCCCTCCTGTAATGCCGTAACCAATGAGCAAGGATTACACCTACTTGCGTTCACCAGCTACAACAACATGGTGCTTGTGAACACTCTTGGAGAGCACAAGGCATCACAACACTGGACCTGGCATACACCCAATAGAATACATCATAGCCAGATCGATTACATACTGCTGCAGAACCGGTTTCAATCTGGGATCAAGAGAGCCACAACAAGGACTTTCCCAGGTGTTGATATTGGAACTGACCATGACCTGGTGATAATGAACTTTGGAATCAGGCTGAAGCAAATCAAGAAGCCCATGAACGTCAGAATAAAATTCAACTTGTCAGACAGAAGGGCCCCTCCATCACCGAATCCTTCAAAGCTACAGTTAATGGAAAATTTTGCAACATTGTTGATGCCTAATGCTGAAACTTTGACAGCTAAGTTCAATGAAGTGATGACAGAAACAGCCAATGAGATACGTGGAAAATACTGCCAGAAAACCCAACCCAGGGGTAACAGGACATCCTGGAACTGTGTGAGTCTAGAAGAGACCTGAAGCAAACTAAGAACACAACAACATGAGCGGCAGTGTACAGAGAGATCAGCAAGAAGATCAGGAAAAACATGACCAACACCAAGGAAGAATGGATTGAGAGATGGTGGACAGATATAGAAGACAACCTGAAAAAGTACAACAGCAAATTGTGAAGGACCTCACTAAACAGAGATGGTCACGAGACAAAGATGGAAACTGCCTCACAGAGATGAAGACATTGTCAACACATGGACTGAGTATAGTTCAGACCTTTTCAACCATCAGACCCAAGGACACCCAGCGTATTCGCAAGCCAGGACTCATCAAACAACGATGACTTTCCAATTTTGCGGGAAGAAGTAGAAGCAGCCATCAGATTACTGAAGAATGAGAAAGCTGCAGGAATAGACAACATCCCAGCTGAGCTGATAAAACATGGGGAGAGACAGTGATAGACATCCTCACCAATATCTGCAGCAAATTCTGGTAGACAGGAGAATGGCCAACACCATGGACAAAATCACTCATCATCACTCTCCCAAGAAAGGCAACTTATAGTAGTGCCAGAATTTTTGAACCACAAGTCTTATCAGCCATGCGAGCAAAGTGATGTTGAAAGTCTCCTTGAACAGATTGAAACCACAGGCAGAGGAAATAATTGCTGGACATAAGAAAGAGGAGCAGGAGTAGGCCATCTGGCCGGTTGAGCCTGCTCTGCCATTCAATAAGATAATGGCTGATCTAGCCATGGGCTCATCTCCACCTACTGCCTTTTCCCCTACTATGCAAAAAACCATCCAACCTTGTCTTAAATATATTTACTGAGGTAGCCTCCAGCTACCTGAGAAGAGCAGGCTGGATTCAGAAGTGGAAGTACAACAGAACAGATATTCAGCCTCTGAGTCCTGTGTGAGAATTACAACAAACATCAACTGGATATCTTTTCGTGTTCATAGACTTCAAGAGGGCATTCGATAGGTGTGGAATGATGTAGTCTGGGCCACAATGAAGAGATACAACATGGGCCAGGTACTGATCCACCTGAGAAACAGTGAGGAGCCAATCACGTCAAAAATCGTTGCAAGGACAGCCCAAACAACAGCAATGCTGGCTAAACTAAAACCAATCTGCAGAGACAATAATGTCGCGCTTGGATCCGAGTTGAAACTCCTGCATGCACTTGTGTTCTCCATCTTCTTGTATGCATGAGAATCATGGACTTTGACAGCAGGACTGCAAAGGAAGATCCAGGCAGTAGAAATAAGATTCTTCAGAAGGCTCCTCAGCATCTCCAATACCTACACAGACCATGTGTCAATGATGAAGTACAACGAACCATCAGCCAGCACAGGAGACACTACAAAGATCTACCGTCCACTGTAGAGAAGAGGAAACTGAGACGGTGTGGCCACATATCAAGATCAAGTGGACTCTCAAAGACCATTCTTCAGGGAACAGTGCAGGGGAAAAGAAAAAGGGGCAGACAGAAGTAATGGACAGACAACATTGCAGAGTGGAACGGAGAGAGCTTTGCTGCAACCCAGGCACTTGTCCACAACCGTGAGAGATGGAGGCAACTGGTGTAGCACTCATCTCTACAGTGCCCCTACATCCCAGGCAGGTTGTGGGATCTGTAACGGTAACCGTATGAATCCCAAAGCATTCTGCAATTAACCATGGCTTTGGTTTTAAGTGTTCCTGCATTATTTTGACAATATGAGGAAAGCCCATTTCTGATGGTTTGGTTGGAGCAGTCAAACCTCAAAACAAAATGTGTGCCTTTAAACCCAATGAACTCAGAAAATTGGTACTCGCTTCTCATTGGCTATTTCATTTGCTTCAAAATACTGCTCTAGTGGCTCAGTATACTTGAGCCAATTACCCGTTGTGTAATCAAACTTGTCAACCTTTCCTATGTAGCCATCCATTTTTTGATATTTTTAATGATTATTATTACCCAGTACTTACTCTTTATTAATCCTGAGTTCTTCCATTTACAGCCTTCTGTAAAGTACTCAACTGAGCTGAATGCTGAGCTGTAGTCAATGAAGAGCATCTTGATGGATGTATCTTTGCTGTCCAGATGTTCCAGGGTTGAGTGAAGAGCTGATAAGATGGCATCTGCCATAGACCTGTTGTGATGGTAGGCAAATTGGAGAGGATCCGATTTGCTTCTGAGGCAGGAGCCTCTTCACAAACCTCTCAAAACAATTCATCACCGTGGATGTACAGTAAGTGAACTTGTATATATACAGTGGCATGCAAAAGTTTGGGCACCCCTGGTCAAAATTTCTGTTACTGTGAATTGTTAAGTGAGTAGAAGATGAACTGGCCTCCAAGTCATAAAGTTAAAGATGAAACATTCTTTTCAACATTTTAAGCAAGATTAGTGTACTAGTTTTGTTTGGTACGATTTTAGAATGTAAAACAGGAAAGGAGCATCATGCAAACATCCGGGCACCCCAAGAGATTTGAGCTCTCAGATAACTTTTACCAAGGTCTCAGACCTTAATTAGCTTGTTGGAGCTATGGCTTGTTCACAGTCATCATTAGGAAAGGCCAGGTGATGCAAATTTCAAAGCTTTATAAATACCCTGACTCCTCAAACCTTGTCCCAAAAATCAGCAGCCATGGGCTCCTCTAGCAGCTGCCTAGCACTCTGAAAATTTAAATAAATGATGCCCACAAAGCAGGAGAAGGCTATAAGAAGATAGCAAAGCGTTTTCAGGTAGTCATTTCCTCAGTTCGTAATGTAATTATGAAATGGCAGTTAACAGGAACGGTGGAGGTCAAGTTGAGGTCTGGAAGACCAAGAAAACTTTCCGAGAGAACTGCTGTGGACTGATGTAGTTAAAATGGAACTTTTTGGCCGCAATGAGCAAAGGTATGTTTGGAGAAAAAAGGTGCAGAATTTCATGAAAAGAACACCTCTCCAACTGTTAAGCACGGAGGTGGATCGATCATGCTTTGGGCTTGTGTTGCAGCCAGTGGCACAGGGAACATTTCAATGGTAGAGGGAAGAATGAATTCAATTGAATACCAGGAAATTCTGAAAGCAAACATCACACCGTCTGTAAAAAAGCTGAAGATAAAAGGGGGATGGCTCCGACAACAGGAAAATGATCCTAAACATACCTAACAATTAAGAAAAGCACTGTACTTTGATATGTTTGTGTTGCACTGTATAAACCTCTTTTTTAAAATTTTGTTTTGTTTTGTCGCATTGTAAAACATACCTTAAAATCCACAATGGATAATCCAAAATAATCCAACATGCCTTAAGAGGCGCAAGCTGAAGGTTTTGCCATGGCCCTCATACACCTCGAAATAAACATCATCGAAAATCTGTGCATAGACCTCAAAAGAGCAGTACATGGAAGACGGCCCAAGAATCTCACAGAACTAGAAGCCTTTTGCATGGAAGAATGGGCAAAAATCCCCAAACAAGAATTGGAAGACTCTTAGATGGCTACAAAAAGCATTTACAAGCTGTGATAGTTGCCAAAGGGAGTGTTATTAAGTACTGACCATGCAGGGCGCCCAAACTTTTGCTTTGGGCCCTTTTCCTTTTTTGTTATTTTGAAACTGTAAAAGATGGAAATAAAAAGGTAATCTTGCTTAAAATATCTAGGAATAATGGTGCATTGTTCCCTGAAGGTGGAATCTCATGTGGATAGGGTGGTGAAGAAAGCTTTTGGTATGCTGTCCTTTATAAATCAGAGCATTGAATATAGGAGTTGGGATGTAATGTTAAAATTGTACAAGGCATTGGTGAGGCCAAATTTGGAGGACTGTGTACAGTTCTGGTCACCGAATTATAGGAAAGATGTCAACAAAAATAGAGAGAGTACAGAGGAGATTTACTAGAATGTTACCTAGGTTTCAGCACCTAAGTTACAGAGAAAGGTTGACAAGTTAGGTCTTTATTCTTTGAAAAAGAAGATAGACGGTTGAGGGGGGAAATGATTGAGGTATTTAAAATTCCGAGAGGGATAGACAGAGTTGACGTGGATAGGCTTTTTCCATTGAGAGTAGGAGAGATTCAATCAAGAGGACATGAGGTGAGAGTTAGGGGGCAAAAATTTAGGGATAACACGAGGGGGAACTTCTTTACTCAGAGAGTGGTAGCTGTGTGGAACAAACTTCCAGTAGAAGTGGTAGAGGAAGGTTCGATATTGTCATTTTAAAAAAAATTGGATAGGTACATGGATAGGAAAGGAATGGAGGTTTATGTGCTGAATGCAGGTTGGTGGGACTAGGTGAGAGTAAGCGTTCGGCACGGACGAGAAGGACCGAGATGGCCTGTTTCCATGCTGTAATTGTTATATGGACCACACATACATACATACATACATACACACACACACACACACACACACACACACACACACACACATTTAAGGACGGGTGTCCTGTGCATTTGCACATTTCTTTATATTTCTGTGTTACCGGCTCTCCACAGTTGTCAGTCTTTTGCTGTTTATCTCTGTCTGTCCCATTGCTCCTTTGCCCTGGACCGGACAAACCGGATACAGGACAATGAACGATTGGGTCTTTGCGATGTTCGAGTACACTCCCAGACTCCTCATGACTGGATGAAATGAGCAGCAAGTTTTTAAGTGACATACCCATAGATTCAGTGAGTTTTATCAGGTAAATTAGCGCAGATAAAAATTTCTCTCAGTCTCTCATCTCCCTCTGCTGACAGCGTCACAGAATTGCAGAGCTAATGGTTAAACAAGAAATAAACAGTGTTTTTCCTCTTCCTTTCTTCTTCTTTTATTTATCGCTTGTCCCTGTTCTGCGAGTGAGTGATGGGACAGTGTAGAGCGAGCTTCACTCTGTATCTAACCTGTGTTGTCCCTGTCCTGGTAGAGTGTGATGGGACGGTGTAGAGGGAGCTTCACTCTGTATCTAACCCGTGCTGTCCCTGTCCTGGGAGTGTGTGATGGGACAGTGTAGAGGGAGCTTCACTCTGTATCTAACCCGTGCTGTCCCTGCCCTGGGAGTGTGTGATGGGACAGTGTAGAGGGAGTTTCACTCTGTATCTAACCTGTGCTGTCCCTGCCCTGGGAGTGTGTGATGGGACAGTGTAGAGGGAGCTTCACTCTGTATCTAACCCGTGCTGTCCCTGTCCTGGGAGTGTGTGATGGGACAGTGGGTGGGAGCTTCACTCTGTATCTAACCCGTGCTGTCCCTGTCCTGGGAGTGTGTGATGGGACAGTGTAGAGGGAGCTTCACTCTGTATCTAACCGGTGCTGTCCCTGTCCTGGGAGTGTGTGATGGACAGTGTAGAGGGAGCTTCACTCTGTATCTAACCCGTGCTGCCCCTGCCCTGGGAGTGTGTGATGGGACAGTGTAGAGGGAGCTTCACTCTGTATCTAACCCGTGCTGCCCCTGCCCTGGGAGTGTGTGATGGGACAGTGTAGAGGGAGCTTCACTCTGTATCTAACCCGTGCTGTCCCTGTCCTGGGAGTGTGTGATGGGACAGTGTAGAGGGAGCTTCACTCTGTATCTAACCCGTGCTGTCCCTGTTCTGGGAGTGTGTGATGGGACAGTGTAGAGGGAGCTTCACTCTGTATCTAACCCGTGCTGTCCCTGTCCTGGGAGTGTGTGATGGGACACTGTAGAGGGAGCTTCACTCTGTATCTAACCCGTGCTGTCCCTGTCCTGGGAGTGTGTGATGGGACAGTGTAGTGGGAGCTTCACTCTGTATCTAACCCGTGCTGTCCCTATCCTGTGAGTGTGTGATGGGACAGTGTAGAGTGAGTTTCACTCTCTATCTAACCCGTGCTGTCCCTGTCCTGGGAGTGTGTGATGGGACAGTGTAGAGGAAGATTCACTCTGTATCTAACCCGTGCTGTCCCTGTCCTGGGAGTGTGTGATGGGACAGTGTAGAGGGAGATTCACTCTGTATCTAACACGTGCTGTCCCTGTCCTGGGAGTGTGTGATGGGACAGTGTAGAGGGAGATTCACTCTGTATCTAACCCGTGCTGTCCCTGTCCTGGGAGTGTGTGATTGGACAGTGTAGAGGGAGATTCACTCTGTATCTAACCCGTGCTGTCCCTGTCCTGGGAGTGTGTGATGGGACAGTGTAGAGGGAGCTTCACTCTGTATCTAACCTGTGCTGTCCCTGTCCTGGGAGTGTGTGATGGGACAGTGTAGAGGGAGATTCACTCTGTATCTAACCTGTGCTGTCCCTGTCCTGGGAGTGTGTGAAGGGACAGTGTAGAGGGAGATTCACTCTGTATCTAAACCATGCTGTCCCTCTCCTTTTTTTTTACAAAGTCCTTTATTACAAATATCGTTGCTATAAAATATATACAAAACAGTGGCAAACAGAATTACTTCACTACAACTAGACAATAGACATTACACCAAAATGTTGCCATCTCTATCCACGATGGCATTTACACCCCGCGGAGCCCAACGGTCTCGAAACTCCTCTAAGGTCGCCGTGGACTGCGCGTGTTCTTTTTCAATATTTACCCGGGCACGAACATACCCTCTAAACATTGCCAGGCAGTCTGCCCGGGGAGATCCTCCCGCCACCCGTTTCCAAGACCCTCGGATGGCGGATTTCGCCAGCCCCAGGAGCAAGTTGACTAGGACATCCTCATCCCTCCATGCCCCCTTCCTTACTGGATGACCATATATAAATAGGGTGGGGCTAAAATGCAGCCAGAAGGCGAGAAGCAGCCCACGTAAATACGCAAAAAGAGGCTGCAGCCTCGCACACTCCATGTACATGTGGTACACGGTCTCCTCCAGCCCGCAGAAGTGGCATGCAGGTGGGAGATCCATTTACAAACTAAAAAACTTATTGCAGGGCACCGCTCTATGCAGCACCCTCCAGCCGAGATCCCCCAGGTGCATGGGAAGAACCCCCTCGTAAAGGGACTTCCAGTGGGGACCCGCCTCACCTCCGGGTGGAAAGACCGACCGCCATGGTGTGTCGGGACGGTGGACAAGGGCAAGGAAGTGGAGGGTGTGGAGCAGCAGCCCATACAAATACCTCTTACTTGCATCCCTGAATGGGACTGTGGGTATCGATGAGAGACGGCTCAAGTTGTGTGGACACGGCTCCCGGAGAAGATTGCGGGGTCTGGGCCCGACAAGCAGTTCGGCCTGAGTCGGTCCACACAACTGAGCCACACTGACATCCACTGAGGTAGGGCAAGGGTCAGACAGGACCCCGCCCTCCGCCTGAGGAGGGGATTCCCGGCCTGAGGCGACCATGTTCCAGACTCTCAGTAGGTCCTGATAGAAGCCGGGCAGACTCCGCAAAGCAGTACGGCTGACGCCCGCCGGTGGTAGCCGCATGTCTTCGTGAAGACAGCAGCCCCTCCGGAGGAAGAAAGTCGCCAACACGTGCCACCTGGGAGGGTGCTCGGCGTCCAGGAATCTCTGCAGAGTCCTGAGGCGGAGAGCCGCCAGTCGCGTTCGAACGCACACCAGCGACTGTCCGCCCTCTCCCACTGGGAGACTCAAGACCGCTGCAGAGACCCAGTGTTTCCTGTTGCCCCAGAAGAAGTCCACTAACTTCCTCTGCATTCTCGCAACAAACGGGGCAGAAGGGGCCAAGGTGACCATCCGATACCACAACATGGAGGCCACCAGCTGGTTTATGACCACCACCCTGCCTCGATAGGAAAGCACCCTGAGAAGGCCTGACCATCGCCCCAGCCGGGCCATGACTTTTGTCTCCAGGTCCTGCCAGTTCGCCAGCTGGGTCTCCCCAGAAGGACTCAGGTAGACTCCCAGATAGAGGAGACGTCTAGTGCTCCACTCAAAAGCTCTCATCTCCTCCGGCAGGGAGTCCACCTGCCACTGACCCACTAAGAGTCTGGAACATTTCGCCCAGTTGATCCTAGCGGAGGATGCTGCCGAGAAAACTTCTTGGCACTCGCGCATCCTCCGCAGGTCATTGGGATCTGTCATCATGAGGAGTACATCATCGGCGTAGGCCGACAGGACGACCTCCATGTCCGGTTCACGCAGAACCAGACCCGTCAGCCTTCGCCGTAGGAGGCTTAGGAATGGCTCGCCACAGATCGTGTACAATTGACCGGACATGGGGCATCCCTGACGTA
This sequence comes from Hemitrygon akajei, assembly GCF_048418815.1. NCBI lineage: Eukaryota > Metazoa > Chordata > Chondrichthyes > Myliobatiformes > Dasyatidae > Hemitrygon > Hemitrygon akajei. The sequence continues at coordinate 10,455,634 of NC_133146.1, forward strand.
TTCCTCTCCTGAAGGGAATGGGCGCTGCCAGTGATCCATTGACCTTAACAAGGCACTCCGCGGCAGAGTATAGGAGCCGAACTCGGGCCACAAAATGTGGTCCGAGACCAAAGGCCTGCAGAGTGCCCACCAGGAAACTGTGGTCTACCCGGTCAAACGCCTTCTCCTGGTCAAGAGAGAGAAACGCTGCCCGGGACCCAGTCTCCTGCTGCAGGTGGATCAGGTCCCGTACTAGGTGGACGTTGTCCTGGATGGAGCGGCCCGGGACCGTGTAAGATTGGTCAGGATGAATCACCTGTCTCAGTACTGAACCAAGACGGTTGGCCATTGCCCGGGCAAAGATCTTGTAGTCCGCGCACAAGAGGGAGACCGGGCGCCAGTTCTTTAGCAGGCGAAGGTCTCCCTTCTTGGGCAGTAGGACCACAACAGCTCTCCGCCATGAGAGGGGTATTTCCCCGCTGGCTAGGCTCTCCCCTAGAACAAGGCTGTAATCAAACCCGAGGACATCCCAAAAAGCCTGATAAAACTCTACACTCAGACCATCTAAGCCAGGGGACTTACCCCTCCGGAGTTGCCGAAGGGCAGTAGACAGCTCCTCCCGAGTCAGGGGAGCGTCCAGACGCGCTGCGTCTTCTGGGCTGACCTTTGCTAAATCCTCCCAGACCTCACTGTACGCCCCCGCATTTGACGGATCTGGTGAGAATAAGGACCGATAGAAAGTGCGGACTTCTTTGATAATTTCGTCAGGAATACCAGGAGAAGAAGGAGCCATCAGCAGCCAGTGACGGAGGAGCCATCAGCAGCCAGTAGCTCCACCAGCTGCTTCTGAACTCCCCGCCACTTCTCCAACGAGTAGAAGAAGGGTGAGCCGCGGTCCAAATCTTGCAGCATTTGGATCCGCGACCTCACATATGCACCTCGGGACTGCTGAAGCTGCAGATGCCTGAGTGCGTCCTTCTCCTGGTATTCCTGCCACATTTGATGGTCTCCACCGGTCGGACCAAGACGGGACTCTAGGTCAAGCAACGCTCTCTCAAGCCGCTCAATCTCAGAGCCCCGCCTCTTTGTCGACCCCCTAGTGTACTCCCGAAATAAAAACCGGATGCCCTCATCCCATCACAGCCGTAGGGAGCTGAACTCTCTCCGTCTCTCTCTCCAGGTGGCCCAGAACGCTCGGAATGAATCCCGGAATCGGCTGTCCTCCAGCAGCCGGTTGTTAAAGTGCCAATACCCAGATCCCACCCGAGGGTGCAGAGGAGTAAATTCCATGCACACAAGGTGATGATCCGAGCACGACACCGGCCGCATGGAAGACGCCGACACGCAGGAGACATAAGCCCGAGAGATATACAGGCGGTCTATCCGGGAACCCCCCTCTCTAGATCTTCTGGAGAAGGCGCTAGAGTCGGGGTGAAGATTCCGCCAGCTGTCCACCAAGTCAAAGGAGCCGACTAGCTCCTTTAACATTTTTGCCAATGCTGGGTCGCGTTGGAGGCCCGAGCGGTCCTCCACCTCGAGGGTACGGTTGAAGTCTCCCCCGAGGATGACGCAGTCCCCAGGATCGATGGAACTCAGCAGAGTGGACAGCTGACAGAATAGGCGCGTCTGCATCACCCCGCGCCTCGGAGCATACACGTTGATAAAATGCAGTGGTACTCCATCGAGGCGCACAGCCAGGTGGAGCAGACGGCCGGGCACAACATCTTGGACTCCTACGATTTCTGGCCGGAAGGCTGGGGCCAACATGATCGCCACCCCACTAGAGTTGGAGCTAAGGTGACTCATGTAGACCCCGCCCTGCCACTCCAGGAGCCAAGCAGACTCGTCCCCCGGGGTGGTATGGGTTTCCTGCAGGAAACTCACCGCGTATCTCCCATCCCTGAGGACTGAGAGATTGTTATATCTGCGGAGAGAGCCCCTGCTACCGTTTACATTCAAACTAGCTATGGTAAGTTTCATATCGGGAGCACACTAGGCCTCAGCACCGGTACCCTTCCCGCTGAGAGCGGCGGCGCCCTCAGCCACACAATCCCGAAGAAAACCAAGAATATACTTTGCCTTCCGGCCTCGACTGCTACCATCACTACCCTGTGACCCACCATCTCCCGAAGGAGCGAGGCTGTTTCTCACCCTGATGTCCCTCACCAGGTCATCCAGGAAGGATTTCAGCTGCCGTCTGTCATTCCCTGACACAGCATTCTTCCTCCCCTTCCCTTTCCCCTTCCCCTTCCGTCTGAGGATGACTCGCAGGGACTTCACCAGCCTCGGCATGCTAGGCCAGCGAAGCGAGGCTAGTTTAGGCCGATGCTTTGCACCCACAGAGGATTGAATGAACTCTCTGATCTCCTCCACAGGTATCAATGGGGACTTTTCAGGAGGGGTGAGGATGTCCATTGTCTCGCTATCAAAAGAATCTCCCTCCAACCCCTCACTGCAGACAGATTCCCCATCTTCCTCCTCCTGTGTTGTATAAGGTGGCTGCCCCTGTAACCCACACTGCACAGCGGGTACCTCCCTCATACCTTCCCGCTCCACCGTCGCATCAGTCTTATCCACAGTAGCGACGATGGAGGGAAAATCCCCAGCGACTCCCTGCAGGCCATTAGTTGATGGGGTCGGCATGCAGGTTATATCACCCTCCCCAGAGGACCCCAGCAGCTCTGGTCCAAGGGATTCACCGGCAGCCTGATGCTGACAGTGAGAGAGCTTGGTCTCCTCTCCGCTAGTCCTATTTAATACAGTTGCCGCCAGGGAGGCGCTTACTGCTAAGTCCTGGGTGGAGGGCTCCAGGTCTGTTTTAGGTGCGCAAACAGGCCCAGCACTAGCTTCCTGCACAACCACACCACCCACCAAAGGACTGGTGGCTACATCTGGGGATTCAGGGTTAGACACAACTGCCACCCGGATTCCCACCCCTTTCTGGGACTCCCCCTCATCTACATTCTCTGCCCTCTTAAGGGAACAGTCCCTTCTCCTCTTCAAGCCGGAGGAGCACACAGGTGCGGGATTCACCGATGGAGCGTTACTCCCCGCCTCCATCACCCCGTCCGACTGTACGCTTCCCCGAGCCTCACGCTCCACTTCAGGGCAAATGGGCGTGAGCTCTGCGGTCTCGGGGGCCGACTTCTTCATGTGTTTGGATTACTTCCTCGCTTTCCTTCCCCGCACAGGCTCCACCCCGTCCCTCGCCTGAACCTCCCTGCACGTAGCCTCAGGATCACCCGCCTGAACCACAGAGGTAGGAGCAGGGACTGGAACAGACGGAGGAACAGGGACAGGGTCAGGGGCAGGAGCTGGGACTGGAACAGACGTAGGAATAGGGACAGGGTTAGAGACAGGGTCAGGGTCAGGAGCAGGGGCCGGCACAGGTGTAAGCGCAGGAATGGGATCAGGGGCAGAGTTAGCTGGGGCACTGGTTCCCGAAGTGGACTCCCTGGGTTTTCGGGTGCTAGGACAGTCCCTTCGAAAGTGCCCCACCTCCCCGCACGCATGGCACCGTGGGCGCTCAGAGCTCCAATACACCTGATAATCTACCCCCTCGTGCCGGACAGTAAACCGGCCCTCAACGTCGTCCTCCGTTTCCAGCTGCATGAATACCTGTCGCCGTAAAAAGATTACGGTACGGAGGGTGTGTCTCCTGAATTTGTGCCTGATGGCAGTTATTTCTGACCGTACTTGCCCCAAACGGGCTAGTGCGGGAAGCAGGTCCTCGTTGGGGATGAAAGGCTTTACGTGACCAAGGACGATGCGTTGTGTGGGAGCTGTCACTAGCTCCATCTGTAAAAAGATGCTTTCCACCGTGATCCCCTCTACTGAGAGCCCGGTGCACCAACTCATCCTTCCTCAGATAAAACACTGCCTTCCCGAACTCTTTCTCAGTGGCCAAAACACCATCTCTCCCCAACAAGTCCTCCATAGCCTCCGCGCACTTTTCCAGGGTAGTTCCAGGACGTAAAATACATTGCACCCCGCGTTCAACTTTCACCGACCGAAACAGGGCGTTGTCCGAGGCTGGAGAGGCAGCCGCCTTTGCATAACTCCCCGTAGGGCTGTGACTCCGTGTAGACCGGTCCGGCATGTTGCTTCTATGTCCGAATCAAGACTGATACGGTGGTGGTGCTGCTTATAAAGTCCTGGAGCGAGTTGAGTAACTGGCCGGAAAAGTTTGTACTCGACAGTACCTTGCTGGCTCAGTGCCGAAATTCCAATGCCAGGAAAGGCTCCGTTAGTCCTACAGACCTTCCAGGCAGTGAGAGGTCGAGACGTCTCAAACGATGCTTCGGCTCCTACACCGAACGTGAGTCCCGACAATAAAGAAGGAAGGAGATTGTCCCGATGTCAGTGGGGAAACAACAGCGTTTGCCTCCGATTTTTGGAGTGACCCGGCTTCCTGGCGAGTTGCCAGCGGCCACAACTGGGTGCTACGCAGTTAGCAGCCGTCAACGAACCCCGTCCAAACTGGCAGAAAAACTGCAAACGAAGCTACCACACTAAACCAGCCGCTCACTTAGGTGTCCAAGAGATGTTTCAAACCAACTCCGAAGTAACTCACGACCTTAATACAGCAGTTTTTCCTCGATTTCTCCCAGCGCAGTCAGAACAGCTCCACTCTGTGTCTGACCCCTGGTGTGTGTGATGGGACAGTGTAGAGGGAGATTCACTCTGTATCTAACCCGTGCTGTCCCTGTCCTGGGAGTGTGTGATGGGACAGTGTAGAGGGAGATTCACTCTGTATCTAACCCGTGCTGTCCCTGTCCTGGGAGTGTGTGATGGGACAGTGTAGAGGGAGATTCACTCTGTATCTAACCTGTGCTGTCCCTGTCCTGGGAGTGGGTGATGGGACAGTGTAGAGGGAGATTCACTCTATATCTAACCCGTGCTGTCCCTGTCCTTTTTTTTATTATTACAAAATCTTTTATTACAAATATCGGTGCTATACAATATATACAAATCAGTGGCAAACACAATTACTTCACTACAACTAGACAATAGACATTACACCAAAATGTTGCCATCTCTATCCACGATGGCATTTACACCCCGCGGAGCCCAACGGTCTCGAAACTCCTCTAAGGTCGCCGTGGACTGCGCGTGTTCTTTTTCAATATTTACCCGGGCACGAACATACCCTCTAAACATTGCCAGGCAGTCTGCCCGGGGAGATCCTCCCGCCACCCGTTTCCAAGACCCTCGGATGGCGGATTTCGCCAGCCCCAGGAGCAAGTTGACTAGGACATCCTCATCCCTCCATGCCCCCTTCCTTACTGGATGACCATATATAAATAGGGTGGGGCTAAAATGCAGCCAGAAGGCGAGAAGCAGCCCACGCAAATACGCAAAAAGAGGCTGCAGCCTCGCACACTCCATGTACATGTGATACACGGTCTCCTCCAGCCCGCAGAAGTGGCATGCAGGTGGGAGATCCATGTACAAACTAAAAAACTTATTGCAGGGCACCGCTCTATGCAGCACCCTCCAGCCGAGATCCCCCAGGTGCATGGGAAGAACCCCCTCGTAAAGGGACTTCCAGTGGGGACCCGCCTCACCTCCGGGTGGAAAGACCGACCGCCATGGTGTGTCGGGACGGTGGACAAGGGCAAGGAAGTGGAGTGTGTGGAGCAGCAGCCCATACAAATACCTCTTACTTGCATCCCTGAATGGGACTGTGGGTATCGATGAGAGACGGCTCAAGTTGTGTGGACACGGCTCCCGGAGAAGATTGCGGGGTCTGGGCCCGACAAGCAGCTCGGCCTGAGTCGGTCCACACAACTGAGCCGCACTGACATCCACTGAGGTAGGGCAAGGGTCAGACAGGACCCCGCCCTCCGCCTGAGGAGGGGATTCCCGGCCTGAGGCGACCATGTTCCAGACTCTCAGTAGGTCCTGATAGAAGCCGGGCAGACTCCGCAAAGCAGTACGGCTGACGCCCGCCGGTGGTAGCCGCATGTCTTCGTGAAGACAGCAGCCCCTCCGGAGGAAGAAAGTCGCCAACACGTGCCACCTGGGAGGGTGCTCGGCGTCCAGGAATCTCTGCAGAGTCCTGAGGCGGAGAGCCGCCAGTCGCGTTCGAACGCACACCAGCGACTGTCCGCCCTCTCCCACTGGGAGACTCAAGACCGCTGCAGAGACCCAGTGTTTCCTGTTGCCCCAGAAGAAGTACACTAACTTCCTCTGCATTCTCGCAACAAACGGGGCAGGATGGGCCAAGGTGATCATCCGATACCACAACATGGAGGCTACCAGCTGGTTTATGACCACCACCCTGCCTCGATAGGAAAGCACCCTGAGAAGGCCTGACCAGCGCCCCAGCCGGGCCATGACTTTCGTCTCCAGGTCCTGCCAGTTCGCCAGCCAGGTCTCCCCAGAAGGACTCAGGTAGACTCCCAGATAGAGGAGACGTCTAGTGCTCCACTCAAAAGCTCTCATCTCCTCCGGCAGGGAGTCCACCTGCCACTGACCCACTAAGAGTCCGGAACATTTCGCCCAGTTGATCCTAGCGGAGGATGCTGCCGAGAAAACTTCTTGGCACTCGCGCATCCTCCGCAGGTCACTGGGATCTGTCATCATGAGGAGTACATCATCGGCGTAGGCCGACAGGACGACCTCCATGTCCGGTTCACGCAGAACTAGACCCGTCAGCCTTCGCCGTAGGAGGCTTAGGAATGGCTCGCCACAGATCGTGTACAATTGACCGGACATGGGGCATCCCTGACGTACTCCTCTCCTGAAGGGAATGGGCGCTGCCAGTGATCCATTGACCTTAACAAGGCACTCCGCGGCAGAGTATAGGAGCCGAACTCGGGCCACAAAATGTGGTCCGAGCCCAAAGGCCTGCAGAGTGCCCACCAGGAAACTGTGGTCTACCCGGTCAAACGCCTTCTCCTGGTCAAGAGAGAGAAACGCTGCCCGGGACCCAGTCTCCTGCTGCAGGTGGATCAGGTCCCGTACTAGGTGGACATTGTCCTGGATGGAGCGGCCCGGGACCGTGTAAGATTGGTCAGGGCGAATCACCTGTCTCAGTACTGAACCAAGACGGTTGGCCATTGCCCGGGCGAAGATCTTGTAGTCCACGCACAAGAGGGAGACCGGGCGCCAGTTCTTTAGCAGGCGAAGGTCTCACTTCTTGGGCAGCAGGACCGCAACAACTCTCCGCCATGAGAGGGGCATTTCCCCGGTGGCTAGGCTCTCCCCTAGAACAAGGCTGTAATCGACCCCCAGGACATCCCAAAAAGCCTGATAAAACTCTACACTCAGACCATCTAAGCCAGGGGACTTACCCCTCCGGAGTTGCCGAAGGGCAGTAGACAGCTCCTCCCGAGTCAGGGGAGTGTCCAGACGCGCTGCGTCTTCTGGGCTGACCTTTGCTAAATCCTCCCAGACCTCACTGTACGCCCCCGCATTTGACGGATCTGGTGAGAATAAGGACCGATAGAAAGTGCGGACTTCTTTGATAATTTCGTCAGGAATACCAGGAGAAGAAGGAGCCATCAGCAGCCAGTGACGGAGGAGCCATCAGCAGCCAGTAGCTCCACCAGCTGCTTCTGAACTCCCCGCCACTTCTCCAACGAGTAGAAGAAGGGTGAGCCGCGGTCCAAATCTTGCAGCATTTGGATCCGCGACCTCACATATGCACCTCGGGACTGCTGAAGCTGCAGATGCCTGAGTGCGTCCTTCTTCTCCTGGTATTCCTGCCACAGCTGTTGGTCTCCACCGGTCGGATCAAGACGGGACTCTAGGTCAAGCAACGCTCTCTCAAGCCGCTCAATCTCAGAGCCCCGCCTCTTTGTCGACCCCCTAGTGTACTCCCGACATAAAAACCGGATGCCCTCATCCCATCACAGCCGTAGGGAGCTGAACTCTCTCCGTCTCTCTCTCCAGGTGGCCCAGAACGCTCGGAATGAATCCCGGAATCGGCTGTCCTCCAGCAGCCGGTTGTTAAAGTGCCAATTCCCGGATCCCACCCGAGGGTGCAGAGGAGTAAATTCCATCCACACAAGGTGATGATCCGAGCACGACACCGGCCGCATGGAGGACGCCGACACGCGGGAGACATAAGCCCGAGAGATATACAGGCGGTCTATCCGGGAACCCCCCCTCTCTAGATCTTCTGGAGAAGGCGCTAGAGTCGGGGTGAAGATTCCGCCAGCTGTCCACCAAGTCAAAGGAGCCGACTAGCTCCTTTAACTTTTTCGCCGATGCTGGGTCGCGTTGGAGGCCCGAGCGGTCCTCCACCTCGAGGGTACAGTTGAAGTCTCCCCCGAGGATGACGCAGTCCCCAGGATCAAAGGAACTCAGCAAGGTGGACAGCTGACAGAATAGGCGCGTCTGCATCACCCTGCGCCTCGGAGCATACAAGTTGATAAATGCAGCGGTACTCCATCGAGGTGCACAGCCAGGTGGAGCAGACGGCCGGGCACAACATCTTGGACCCCTACGATTTCTGGCCGGAAGGCTGGGGCCAACAGGATCGCCACCCCGCTAGAGTTGGAGCTAAGGTGACTCATGTAGACCCCGCCCTGCCACTCCAGGAGCCAAGCGGACTCGTCCCCTGGGGTGGTATGGGTTTCCTGCAGGAAACTCACCGCGTATCTCCCATCCCTTAGGACTGAGAGATTGTTATATCTGCGGAGAGAGCCCCTGCTACCGTTTACATTTAGACTAGCTATGGTAAGTTTCATATCGGGAGCACACTAGGCCTCAGCACCGGTACCCTTCCCGTTGAGAGCGGTGGCGCCCTCAGCCACACAATCCCGAAGAAAACCAAGAATATACTTTGCCTTCCGGCCCCGACTGCTACCATCACTACCCTGTGACCCACCATCTCCCGAAGGAGCGAGGCTGTTTCTCACCCTGATGTCCCTCACCAGGTCATCCAGGAAGGATTTCAGCTGCCGTCTGTCATTCCCTGACACAGCATTCTTCCTCCCCTTCCCTTTCCCCTGCCCCTTCCGTCTGAGGATGACTCGCAGGGACTTCACCAGCCTCGGCATGCTAGGCCAGCGAAGCGAGGCTAGTTTAGGCCGATGCTTTGCACCCACAGAGAAGTGAATGAACTCTCTGATCTCCTCCACAGGTATCAATGGGGACTTTTCAGGAGGGGTGAGGATGTCCATTGTCTCGCTATCAAAAGAATCTCCCTCCAACCCCTCACTGCAGACAGATTCTCCATCTTCCTCTTCATGTGTCGTATAAGGTGGCTGCCCCTGTAACCCACACTGCACAGCGGTTACCTCCCTCATACCTTCCCGCTCCACCGTCGCATCAGTCTTACCCACAGTTGCGACGATGGAGGGAAAATCCCAAGGGACTCCCCGCAGGCCATTAGTCGATGGGGTCGGCATGCAGCGTATATCACCCTCCCCAGGAGACAAGCATGAAGGGGACCCCAGCAGCTCTGGTCCAAGGGATTCACCGGCAGCCTGATCTCCTCTCCACTTGTACTGCTTAATACATTTCCCTCCAGCGAGGCGCTTACTGCTAAGTCCTGGGTGGAGGGCTCCAGGTCTGTTTTAGGTGCGTAAACAGGCCCAGCACTAGCTTCATGTACCACCACACCACCCACCACAGGGCTGGTGGCTACATCTGGGGATTCAAGGTTAGACTCAACTTCCACCCGGATCCCCACCCCTTTCTGGGACTCCCCCTCATCTACGTTCTCTGCCCTCTTGGGGGAACAATCCCATCTCCTCTTCAAGCCGGAGGAGCACACAGGTGCGGAATTCACCGATGGAGCGGTACTCTCCGCTTCTATCGCCCCGTCCAACCGTACGCTTCCCCGAGCCTCCCACTCCGCCTCAGGGCAAATGGGCGTGAACTCTGCGGTCTCGGGGGCCGACTTCTTCATGTGTTTCGACTTCTTCCTCGCTTTCTTGCCCCGCACAGACTCCACCCCGCCCCTCGCCTGAACCGCCCCGCACATAGCCCCAGGATCACCCGCTTGAACCACAGGGGCAGGAGCAGAGACTGGAACAGACGTAGGAACAGGGACAGGGTTAGAGACAGGGTCAGGGGCAGGAGCAGGGACTGGAACAGACGTAGGAACAGGGACAGGGTTAGAGACAGGGTCAGGGGCAGGAGCAGGGGCCGGCACAGGTGTAGGAGCAGGAATGGGATCAGGGGCAGAGTTAGCTGGGGCACTGGTTCCCGAAGTGGACTCCCTGGGTTTTTGGGTGCTAGGACAGTCCCTTCGAAAGTGCCCCACCTCCCCGCACGCATGGCACCGTGGGCGCTCAGAGCTCCAATACACCTGATAATCTGCCCCCTCATGCCGGACTGTAAACCGGCCCTCAACTTCGTCCTCCCTTTCCAGTTTCATGAATACCTGTCGCGGGAAAGAGATTACGGTCCGGAGGGTGCACCTCCTGAACTTGTGCCTGATGGTAGTTATTTCTGACCGTACTTGCCCCAAACGGGCTAGTGCGGGAAGCAGGTCCTCGTTGGGGATGAAAGGCTGTACGTGACCGAGGACGATGCGTTGTGTGGGAGCCGTCACTAGCTCCATCTGTAAAAAGATGTTCTCCACCGTGACCCCTCTACTGAGAGCCCGGTGCACCAACTCATCATTCCTCAGGTAAAACACCGCCTTCCCGAACTCTTTCTCAGCGGCTAAAATACCATCTCTCCCCAACAAGTCCTCCATAGCCTCCGCGCACTTTTCCAGGGTAGTTCCAGTTCGCAAAATACATTGCACCCCGCGTTCATCCTTCACCGTCCGAAACAAGGCGTTGTCCGAGGCTGGAGAGGCAGCCGCCTTTGCATAACTCCCCGAAGGCCTGCGACTCCCTGTAGACTGGTCCGGCATGTTACTTATGTGTCCGAATCGAGAATGATACGGTGGTGCTGGTTATAAAGTACTGGAGCGAGTTGAGTAACTGGCGGGAAAAGTTTGTACTCGACAGTACCTTGCTGACTCAGTGCCAGAAACTCCAACGCCGGGAAAGGCTCCGTTAGTCCTGCAGAACTTCCAGGCCGTGAGAGGTCGCGACGGCTCAAACGATGTTTTGGCTCCTACACCGAACGAGAATCCCGACGATAGAGATGGAAGGAGGTTGTCCCGATGTCAGTGGGGAGAAACAACGTCGTTTGTCTCCGGTTTTTAGAGCGACCCGGCTTCCCGGCGAGTTGCCGGGGGCACAGATGGGTGTTACGCATTTCGAAGCCGTCAACGAACCCCGTCCAAGCTGGCAGAAAAACTCCAAACGAAGCTTCCACTCTAAACCGGCAGCTCACTTAGAGACGTTCCAAACCAATTTCCAAGTAATTCAAGACCTTCATAAAGCAGTTTTTCCCCGATTTCTCCCAGCGCAATCAGAACAGCTCCTCTCAGTGTCTGATCCCGGGAGTGTGTGATGGGACAGTGTAGGGGGAGCTTCACTCTGTATCTAACCCGTGCTGTCCCTGTCCTGGGTGTGTGTGATGGGAAGGTGTAAAGGTAGCTTCACTCTGTATCTAACCCGTGCTGTCCCTGTCCTGGGAGTGTGTGATGGGACAGTGTAGGGGGAGCTTCACTCTGTATCTGACCCGTGCTGTCCCTGTCCTGGGTGTGTGTGATGGGAAGGTGTAAAGGTAGCTTCACTCTGTATCTAATCCGTGCTGTCCCTGTCCTGGGAGTGTGTGATGGGACAGTGTAGGGGGAGCTTCACTCTGTATCTAACCCGTGCTGTCCCTGTCCTGGGTGTGTGTGATGGGAAGGTGTAAAGGTAGCTTCACTCTGTATCTAACCCGTGCTGTCCCTGTCCTGGGAGTGTGTGATGGGACAGTGTAGGGGGAGCTTCACTCTGTATCTGACCCGTGCTGTCCCTGTCCTGGGTGTGTGTGATGGGAAGGTGTAAAGGTAGCTTCACTCTGTATCTAACCCGTGCTGTCCCTGTCCTGGGAGTGTGTGATGGGACAGTGTAGGGGGAGCTTCACTCTGTATCTAACCCGTGCTGTCCCTGCCCAGGGACTGTGTGATGGGACAGTGTACAGTGAGCGTCACTCTGTATCTAACCTGTGCTGTCCCTGTCCTGGGAGTGTGTGATGGGACAGTGTAGAGGGAGCTTCACTCTGTATCTAACCCGTGCTGTCCCTGCCCAGGGACTGTGTGATGGGACAGTGTAGAGGGCGATTCACTCTGTATCTAACCCAAAATGATTTTCATCTTTTCCAGATACTGCCAGGGCTTCTGAGTTCGTCCTGCATTTTGTACAGATACACACACACACACACACACACACACACACACACACACACACACACACACACACACACACACACACACACACACACACACACACACACTCACACACACACACACACACACACACACACACACACACACACACACACACCCCTAAATGAGCGCAGATAAACATTTCTCTCAGTCTCTCCGCTCCCTCTCCTGACAGTGTCACAGAATAGCAGAGCTAATGGTTAAGCAAGAAATAAACTGTGTTTTTCCTCTTCCTTTCTTCTTCTTTTATTTATCGTTTGTCCCTGCCTTTGTAATCTGTTATGGGACAGTGTAGAGGGAGCTTCACTCTGTACTTAACCTCGGCTGCCGCTGTCCTGGGGGTGTGTGATGGGACAGTGGAGAGCGAGATTCACTCTGTATCTAACCCGTGCTGTCCCTGTCCTGGGAGTGTGTGATGGGACAGTGTAGAGGGAGCTTCACTCTGTCTCTAACCCCTGCTCTCCCAGTCCTGGGAGTGTGTGATGGGACAGTGTAGAGGGAGCTTCACTCTGTATCTAAACCGTGCTTTCCCTGTCCTGGGAGTGTGTGATGGGACAGTGTAGAGGGAGCTTCACTCTGTATCTAACCAGTTCTGTCCCTGTCCTGGGTGTATGTGATGGGATAGTGTATAGGGAGCTTCACTCTGTATCTAACCAGTGCTGTCCCTGTCCTGGGAGTGTGTGATGGGACAGTGTAGAGGGAGATTCACACTGTATCTAAACCATGATGTCCCTGTCCTGGGAGTGTGTGATGGGACAGTGTAGAGGGAGCTTCACTCTGTATCTAACCCGTGCTGTCCCTGTCCTGGGAATGTGTGATGGGACAGTGTAGAGGGAGCTTCACTCTGTATCTAACCCGTGCTGTCCCTGCCCTGGGAGTGTGTGATGGGACAGTGTAGAGGGAGCTTCAGTCTGTATCTAACCCGTGCTGTCCCTGCCCTGGGAGTGTGTGATGGGACAGTGTAGAGGGAGCTTCACTCTGTACCTAACCCGTGCTGTCCCTGCCCTGGGAGTGTGTGATGGGACAGTGTAGAGGGAGATTCACATCTGTATCTAACCCGTGCTGTCCCTGTCCTGGGAGTGTGTGATGGGACAGTGTAGAGGGAGCTTCACTCTGTATCAAACCCGTGATGTCCCTGCCCTGGGAGTGTGTAATGGGACAGTGTAGAGGGAGCTTCACTCTGTACCTAACCCGTTCTGTCCCTGTCCTGGGAGTGTGTGATGGGACAGTGTAGAGGGAGCTTCACTCTGTATCTAACCCTTGCTGTCCCTGCCCTGGGAATGTGTGATGGGACAGTGTAGAGGGAGCTTCACTCTGTATCTAACCTGTGCTGTCCCGGCCCTGGGAGTGTGTAATGGGACAGTGGAGCGGGAGCTTCACTCTGTATGTAACCCGTGATGTCCCTGCCCTGGGAGTGTGTGATGGGACAGTGGAGAGGGAGCTTCACTCTGTATCTAACCTGTGCTGTCCCTGCCCTGGGAGTGTGTGATGGGACAGTGCAGAGGTAGTTTCACTCTGTATCTAACCCGTGCTGTCCCTGCCCTGGGGTTGTGTGACGGGATAGTGTAGAGGTAGCTTCACTCTGTTTCTAAGCCATGCTGTCCCTGTCCTGGGAGTGTGTGATGGGACAGTGTAGAGGGAGATTCACTCTGTATCTATCCCGTGCTGTCCCTGTCCTGGGAGTGTGTGATGGGACAGTTTAGAGCGAGCTTCACTCTGTATCTAATCCGTGCTGTCCCTGTCCTGGGAGTGTGTGATGGGACAGTGTAGAGGGAGCTTCACTCTGTATCTAACCCGTGCTGTCCCTGCCCAGGGACTGTGTGATGGGACAGTGTACAGTGAGCGTCACTCTGTATCTAACCTGTGCTGTCCCTGTCCTGGGAGTGTGTGATGGGACAGTGTAGAGGGAGCTTCACTCTGTATCTAACCCGTGCTGTCCTTGCCCAGGGACTGTGTGATGGGACAGTGTAGAGGGCGATTCACTCTGTATCTAACCCAAAATGATTTTCATCTTTTCCAGATACTGCCAGGGCTTCTGAGTTCGTCCTGCATTTTGTACAGATACACACACACACACACACACACACACACACACACACACACACACACACACACACACACACACACACACACACACACACACACACACACACACACACACACACACACACACACACACACACACACACACACACACACACACACACACACACACACACACACCCCTAAATGAGCGCAGATAAACATTTCTCTCAGTCTCTCCGCTCCCTCTCCTGACAGTGTCACAGAATAGCAGAGCTAATGGTTAAGCAAGAAATAAACTGTGTTTTTCCTCTTCCTTTCTTCTTCTTTTATTTATCGTTTGTCCCTGCCTTTGTAATCTGTTATGGGACAGTGTAGAGGGAGCTTCACTCTGTACTTAACCTCGGCTGCCGCTGTCCTGGGGGTGTGTGATGGGACAGTGGAGAGCGAGATTCACTCTGTATCTAACCCGTGCTGTCCCTGTCCTGGGAGTGTGTGATGGGACAGTGTAGAGGGAGCTTCACTCTGTCTCTAACCCCTGCTCTCCCAGTCCTGGGAGTGTGTGATGGGACAGTGTAGAGGGAGCTTCACTCTGTATCTAAACCGTGCTTTCCCTGTCCTGGGAGTGTGTGATGGGACAGTGTAGAGGGAGCTTCACTCTGTATCTAACCAGTGCTGTCCCTGTCCTGGGAGTGTGTGATGGGACAGTGTAGAGGGAGATTCACTCTGTATCTAACCCGTGCTGTCCCTGTCCTGGGGTTGTGTGATGGGACAGTGTAGAGGGAGCTTCACTCTTTATCTAACCCGTGCTGTCCCTGTCCTGGGAATGTGTGATGGGACAGTGTAGAGGGAGCTTCACTCTGCATCTAACCCGTGCTGTCCCTGTCCTGGGAGTGTGAGATGGGACAGTGTAGAGGGAGATTCACTCTGTATCTAACCCGTGCTGTCTCTGCCCTCGGAGTGAGTGATGGGACAGTGTAGAGGGAGATTCACTCTGTATCTATCCCGTGCTGTCCCTGTCCTGGGAGTGTGTGATGGGACAGTGTAGAGCGAGCTTCACTCTGTATCTAATCCGTGCTGTCCCTGTCCTGGGAGTGTGTGATGGGACAGTGTAGAGTGAGCTTCACTCTGTATCTAACCCGTGCTGTCCCTGCCCAGGGACTGTGTGATGGGACAGTGTACAGTGAGCGTCACTCTGTATCTAACCTGTGCTGTCCCTGTCCTGGGAGTGTGTGATGGGACAGTGTAGAGGGAGCTTCACTCTGTATCTAACCCGTGCTGTCCCTGTCCTGGGAGTGTGTGATGGGACCGTGTAGAATGAGTTTCACTCTGTATCTAACCCGTGGTCCACTCCAACTCTGGTGAGCTGTGTCGGGCCTTGCCCCAGTAGGAGTGATTGACTTTCTGAGTATGAACCTTGTGTGGGACGTCGACAATCCCACTCCTCCCACAGTTGTTGCTCGACCCACTGAGTTCCTCAAGAACATTGCTTGTTCCTGCAGATTCCAGTGTTTGTCAACTGTTGTGCCTTCACTTGATCCCCGGTGACTGGAGCTCTACGACCACTATTTAGTTGGACCATAGGACCCTCATGAGCCCTGGGTGCCTGTGCAGTGAGCCGTAAAGCTTTGGGCTCGGAGGTTTCTAGAGCAACTATTTGTTAATTGTTGTCGTACTAGAGTCATTAAGCCCATGTGCTTTCTGTATAATCTTGTCATGGTGATTTTGACCGGCATGGGTTTTCCTCATACTGTGACTAGTTAAAGTGGACTCCTGATTAGCCCTTATTGCAGTTGTGATTTATAATGTTAAAGAGAACAAACAATCCCCTATCCCCTAGATAAGTTACGTTATGTTATCTAATTTGAGTGGGAATGGGAAGGAAGTTATTTAACCATGTATGGGAAAAAAGGAAAACTTCCAAAGGAATGGTAAAAGCAATTATAGTTCCAAGACATAAACCAGGCAAAAATCTTAACAGTCCAACAAGTTATAGACCAATAGCACTAACCTCACATTTATGTAAAATTATGGTAAAATGTATGATAATATATTGACATATTACATTGAAACGAGATGCGGTATTTTTAAATATCAAAGGAAGAGGACCCACAGACCCAATTTTATATCTATAGCATGAGGTGAGGAGAGCACAACTGAACAGAGAAAGCATAGGAGCAGTCTTGTCTGATGTAGAGTAAGTATGTGATATGGTATGGAATGAAGGTTTGACCATCAAATTATATACATCAGGAATTAAGGTCGAATGCCAAATTGGATAAAAGATTTTTAAATTGATATATCTATCATGCTGCAGGTAGGGAAATCTATGTCAAGTAAAGAAATTGTGGAAAATTTAACCCCTCGGGAAATTTATTATTTCAAAATAATAAACATATGTAACACTTGCTTTGCCTAGTGGCTTAATATCCAGGGTGATAACCCCCTGCCCGGCCAAACTTAAGAAATCTCGTTTGGGTGAATACTGAATGATGTGTTCCCATTACAAATCAGTACCCCGAAATAACCAACAGTGCACAATATGCAATTAAACGATTAAGCTTTATAACTCTTACTTTGACTACAGGTATATGGTTAGTAGAGAAACAAAATATAAATGAAAAAGGGCCCAAATCATGATATTTAATCATAAACAGTCTGTACACAAAGTTGGAGCTCACTCAGAAGTCCTCCTTCCATTATCGGTCTCCTCGGAGCGTCGCTGACCTTTGGACCCCCGCTCCGAGTCCACTCCGTCCGGCGGTCTGCCAGATCTCTCCATTAGCTTCTTCTCTCTTCATCTCTCTCTCTTCTGCTGGCAAAAGCCCGCAAAATCAACTGCTTCCAGAATCACAAAACAAGGCAACAAAACCCTAATTGGCTAACATGCATCCAGAGTCCTGTTATCTCCAGCCATAACACAAACATTGCTGCGACCGAGAAACCGTTACCTCACAGTGAACATTACAGAGAAGCCATTACATTAGTCTGAGCAGTGAATCATTACAAAGAAGCCTTTACACATATATTTTCTAATATATTAGTATCGGAGTAGCGTTACCTGTGGATGATGGATCAATGTGGAAAATGGGTAGGAATGTGAATTTATAACATGGAAACTTCAAGAGGCAATAAAAGACTCTCATAGTCAACACGTATTAAGAAAATAATAACCAAAAGTAAGAAAGTGTTGAATGTTCTGAGATGTTTAATAGGAAAGGAATGGAGAGCTGATGGGAAATCCTTGAAAGCGACTTGTATAGGAGTAATAAGATCAATACTGGACTGTAGAAGTGTGGTATGTGGATCAGCATCACACTGTGTGCTCAATAAAGTGGATATAATTCAAAGTCCAGCATGAAGGTTAACCAGTGGGGCAATAAGGACAAGACCGGTGGCGGCAATGCAGGTGGAGTTGGGAGCCACACCTCTGGATCTCAGCAGAACACAGCTTGCGTTAACATATTGGGTAAACCCACAGGGGCCTGGAGAAAATCATCAGACTAACAGCTTTTAGATCCATGCTAAAGAGAGGAAATCTGAAATTTTTGCACAGACCATTGAAGGAAAAACAGAAAGGAAATTAACTAGTAACAAGACAAGTGTGACAGAGCCTTTTCCTGGGCTGCCTCCATTGCTGCGTGAAGCACCAGAGGAGGAACTGAATTTATTCAACAGGAGGCGGAAAAATAGGGAAATGATGTTAAATCAAGATATAGTTGCAACATGTGTAAATAATAATCACTATGGATGTTTACACAGTTGCTACAACAATTACTAACTGTAGATTAGGGGTTTCCCGTTCGGTGAGACTTGAGGAACGGCCCGCCGGTGGCGGCTACAACCCGGACTCGACAAGAGGAGGTGAACAAAGAGTTAAGGCTGAAGTGGGTGCGAGTCTCTGAGGCGAGAGCTGGACAGAGACTGGTTGCTGTAATAACCCAGTTTATCCAGCGGCACCTTCTGCATTGTCATCTTGGGAGTTTGCCTCCCAGATCTCCCGCAATTCCTTCAAGCACTGGTCAAATTTTTCCTTTTCTATGGGGTCGGCCCTGCTGATCTTTGGTTCTATGATCTCACAGTGAGTCAGGGAAGGGAATCCAGGGGGTATCGGGACTCCCAGGAATTCTCCGGGCAGGTGAAAAGCGAAGCCGACATGATCCCACCAGCGGTAACAAGGGGGTAAATCCAATCCGGTAGAATCGGGTCTCCACGTCCAGCCCTGGTCTGATTTCGAAAGGACCGCCTCGGGATCACTGGGGATGTCGGGGCAGTCACTGAACAGGGAGGTTCCCGGACAGCAGACCACCACAGCATGCATCACCTCTAGCTTGTATTTGAACGTACCCAACACCCGCACCTCCGGCGGCTCCCCAGCGCACACGGAACCCTGGTACGTGTCCATCAGACTCGAAATATCGTAGGTGAACTTGAAATTGCCATATTGGGATCCACGCTGGAAAGCGGGAGAGCTGAAACAATGGGACAGTATGACCGTGTTTTGGGCTTTGCGATCGATGATCCATCGGTACTTGTTTCGCTCTCTCTCTATCTCAAGCTGGTCTATTTCGAAACCCCACCAGGAGAAACGTTCTGTTACCTTTTCTCCAATCTTCTTCCGCTTTCGGCTGGTGAATCTCCCGCTGGAGAAGATTCCTTTGGCAGCGCTGAAGGTGGTGACATGAGAGAGTTGTGTGGGCTGGAACTCGGGTCGGTCTGTCTCAGCGGTGTCGAGTAAGGAGTAGTCAGGAATTACTGGGTAACTTGTATCCCAATTCTCGCAGCGCAGATGAACTCTGGGGTAAAATGATTCCTCTCCAAACCTGACTGCTCTCGTCTGGTGCCATAACCTTTGGCTAAACATGGTTCTGTTTGCCCACCTGCCGAGTGATACGACGCTGTTGAGAGAGACTTCTATATACTCGTGGGTGTCCCTCTGGAACTAGACCGGCAGACACGCAAGAGCGGGACTGAGGGAAATGATACTGAAAATATTTTACACATCACCTCACTAGTTGATGAGGAAGGAGTTGACAGGTCGTGGCGTCATCACCTGCTGGTGAAACTGGATAGGTAGTATTCACAGGTGTAAATGGACCCAGCACACCACTACAAAAGTTTGATGGAATATCTTGGTGGCTCCGGATCAGCTGCACAGAAGTGCCAGTTTCCACTCTATCTACGAAATAATTTGACTGCAACCTGGAACATTTGGACAGCAAAGGAGCATACATCGAGATGTTTGTTTTTTGCCTACAGTTCAGCATGCAAGTCATCCAGTCATCCCCATCCAGTCATGCATCATCCAGACTCAGAAATCAAACAATATTGGACGTTCATGTCGTTCTTCCACGGTCTTCCATTAAGAATTGAGAAAAAAATTTAGTAAGATCCCTGTTCTCAACGTCATCACTGACGAGCATACATCGGGATGTTTGGTATTTCCATACAGTTCAGCATGCAATACCACCATCAGCTCAAATTTTTAAATTCGATTATGTTAGTAATTCTTTGGATTTGTCCTGGACCCAGCATGTAAGTGCAATTGTGAAGAGAACACAGCAGCGCCTTTACTTCCTTAAGAGCCTGCAGAGATCCAGCGTGACACCTAAAACTGATAGACTTCTATAGATGTCCAGTGGAGAGCCTATGACCGGCTGCATCACAGCCTGGTATGGACTCACCTTCAAAGACTCTTCACCTCATGTTCTCAATTGTCTTTGCTTATTTATTTATCATTATTATTTCTTTCCTTTTTTATTTGCAGTTTGTTGTCTTTTGCAAAAAAAAAAGTTGTCTTAAATGGTTCAACAGCCAAATTGGTGTGGTCTTTCATTGATTCTCTTTTGGTTATTGTTCTATTATAGATTTATTGAGTATTATTGAGAAAACTAATCTCAAGGTTGTATATGATGGCATATATGCACTTTGATAATAAACTTACTCTGAACTTTGAACAGTCTATTGTCACGGGTCTGATTAGTGATCCTTTGGTTCCTTTAAATTTCCTTTGTTTGTATCATGATTAGGACTATTGACTCCTTGTTTTCCTTTAATTCATTTTTTCCCTGTGTTCCTTGGGCTCTGTAATTAAAGGCGCTTGATTCTCAGCTGAACCATTCCGGTTATTTCTTTTTCCCCGTGTTCCGTTGGGTGCCTTGATTGAGGTACCTGATCCTCATTTCAATCCTGCGACATAAATAGCTCTGGGGTTCAGCTGTTCCTTTGCTGGACTGTCATCAGAAGCTCGTCACCAGAAACCTGTGAGCTCAGCCAGTGCAGCAATGGACGCTCCAGGCCGCCGCGAACAGTAGGAGTCCTGGCTCTGTGTCCAACTCCGTGTCGAGTCGGAGATGGAGTCCCAAGACAAGAGCCAAATCTGAGCTCCAAGTAAAGAGCCAAGTCAAGACCCGAGTTCCAAGTCCAAGTCCTAGTCTGGGTTGTATCCAAAGGTTACGTCCATGTTGACATTTTGTCCTCCTCCTTGGCTTCCCTAGTAATTCTCAATAAACATAGTTCAGTTTATACTACCTCTTGCGCTTGGGTCCACTCTCAATGCCCCCTTGTAACAGCAGTTTAGTGGTTTCAGAGCAGCCAGTCAGATATTCAGGGCGTACAGGAGTGAGACAGACCAGTCAGCTGAGTGGTGTTGCAACAACTACCGTGCACTCAGTGTCAGTAAGACCAAAGAGATGATTGTGGAGTGCAGAGAGGGTAAAGCAAGGGAACATGAACCAATCCTCAGAGGGGGATCAGAAGTGGAGAGAGTGAGCAACTTCAAGCTCCTGGATGCCAAGATCCCTGAGGATCTAACCGGGTCAGAACAAATCGATGTAGCTACAAAATAAGCAAGGCAGCAGCTACAAAATAGAGAAAATCTGCAGATGCTGGAAATCCACACACACACACACACACACACACACACACACACACACACACACACACACACACACACACACACACACACACACACACACACACACACACACACACACACACACACACACACACACACACACACACACACCCAGGCAGCTTGGAAGTTAATTAATGAAAAAGATACGGGGCTGGAGAAGGGAGAATCTGACAGGAGAGGACAGAAGGGCAGGGAAGAAAGAAAAGAGGGAGGAGCATCAGAGGGAGGTGGTAGGCAGGTAAGGAGGTAAAGTGAGAGAGGGAAATGGGAACGGGGAATGGTGAAGGTGGGGTGGGGGAGGCTTTACAGGAAGTTCGAGAAGTCGATCTTCATGCCATCGGGCTGGGTGCTACCCAGACGGAATATAAGGTGTTGCTCCTTCAACCTGAGTGTGGCTTCATCACAACAGTAGAAGAGGCCATGGACTGGCACGTCGGAATGGGAATGAGAGGGGGACCTAAAATGGGTGACCACTGGGAGATCCCACTTGTTCTGGCAAGCAGAGTGCAGATGCTCAGCAAAGCAGTCCCCCAAACTACATTGGGTGTCCCTGATACATAGGAGGCTGGAATGTTAGTTCTGGAATGAAAAGCCTCATCTTGAGAGCAGATGTGGTGGAGACAGAGGAAGTGGGAAAAGGAGACAGCGTTTTACAAGTAACAGGGTTGGAAGAGGTATAGTCCAGATAGCTGTGAGAGTCAGTGGATTTATAATAGACGCCAGTAGATAAGCTGTTTCCAGAGATAGAGAATGAGAGATCGAGAAAGGGGGAGGGAGGTGTTGGAAATTGTCAAAGTAAGTTTTAGGGTGGGGAAGAAGTCGGAGGCAAAGTTGATGAAGTTGACGAGCTCTGAATGGGTGTAGGACTGCACCAATGGCATCATGGATGTGGTGTAGGAAAAGCTGGGGTGTGATACCAGTGTAGGCTTGGAACATAGACTGTTCAATGTTGCCAACGGACAAGCAGGCATAGCTGGGACCCATGTGCCCATGGCTACACCTTTTGTTTGAAGGAAGAGGGAGGAGCCAAAGGAAAAATTGTTAGGAGTGAGGTCAAGTTCCACTAGACAGAAGAGAGTGGTGGTGGAGGGGAAATGTTTGGGTCTGGATTTCAGATTCTTAATGCAGGTCTTTGGCTTGGAGGTTTTCTCTTCTCTCCCGGTTCTTGACCGCATGAATCGGGCATTAAGAACAAAACCATCGAAAGAGTTAAAACCGCACCCTGTCATTCTTCGTTTTCACTATGTGAGTACTAAGGAGAATTTAATTTGAATTTCTCGTCGGAAAGGAATTATTGAACATCAAAATCTTAAGTTTCGTCTGGTTGAAAATTATTGTCCTGAGGTAATGCAGGAAAGATTGCATTTTAAATTGGTGATGTCAGAATTATATCAAAGGAATTACCCACCGGCTCTGCTATAGTCCGCTCACTTAGGGGTTGTTTTGCCCGATAAATAATTTAAATGGCTTTAATGGCGGGAGGGTTCAAAGACATCTTCAATCTCTCACTGCTACAGTGGGATGTTCCCACCTGTTTCCAAAGAGTGACAATCATACCAATCCCCAAGAAGGCCAGGGTGAGCTGCCACAATGACTGTCGCCCAATGGCACACAGATCCACTCTGATGAAGTGTTTTGAGAGTTTGGGCAGGACCAGAATCAACTCCTCTGATGAAGGAAGGACTTGGACCCAGCGCTATTTGCCAGTCTTGTAATTTGTATCACAGTTCTCACAACACTGATGCTTTTTAGGGTAAAATGATTCGCCTTCATGCTTTCCTGCTCCTGTCATATGCCAGTTACATCGGTCAAACATGGTCCTGTTTGCCAGTCTGCTGAGTGGTATGACACTGATGAGAGAGACTTCGATATACCCGTGTGTATTTCTCTGGAACTAGACAGACGGACAGACAAGAGCGGGATGGAGGGAAATGAAACAGAAAATATTTTAGATATCACCTGACTAGTTGTTTGACAAAGGAATTGACAGGTCGTGGCATCATCATGTACATGTGAAACCGGATAGGTAGCATTCACAGGTGTAAGTGGACCCAGCACACCACTACAAAAGTTTGATGCGGCATCTTCGTGGCTGCGGATCAGCTGTGCAGAAGGACCAGTTTCCATGATGTTTAACTCTATGACCCTGTCTACAAAATAATTTGACTTTTCTCCCTGAAACATCTAGACAGCAAAGGTGCATACATCGGGATGCTTGTTATTGCCTACAGTTCAGGATGCAATACCATCGTTCCCTCAGATTTTTAACTTCCACTATGTTAATAATTCTTTGGACCTGTCCTGGACCCAGCATGTAAGTGCAATGCTGAAGAAATACACAGCATTAAGAGTCTGCAGAGATCCAGAGTGACACTTAAGACTTTGACAGACTTTGACAGACTTCTATAGATGTCTGTAGATGTCCAGTGGAGATCAGATGACCGGTTGTATCACAGTCTGGTATGGAAACACCAATGCCCTTGCATGGAAAATCCTACATAAAGTAGAGGATACGGCACAGTCCATCACGGGTAAAGCCCTCCTCACCAATGAGGACATCCACACCACACCTTGTTGCAGGAAAGACAACATCCATCATCAAGGACCCCTCCTCCCAGGACGTGCTCTCTTATCATTGATGCCATCAGGAAGAAGGTACGGGAGCCTCAGGACTCACACCACCAGGTTCAGGAATAGTTATTACCCCTCAACCATTGGGCTCTTGAACCAAAGGGGGTAACTTCACTCAACTTCACTTGCCCCATCATTTAAGTGTTCCCACAACTATGAACTCACTTACAAGTACTCTTCATCTCATGTTCTCAATTTTGTCATGATAATTGTTGGGGACTTTAACATGAAAGTGGATTGGGAAAACCAGGATAGTACTGGACCTCAAAAGAGAGAATTTGTAGATCATCTAAGGGATGGCTTTTTAGAACAGCTTGTTGTCAAGCCCAGTAGGGGATCGGCTGTGCTGGATTGGGTGTTGTGCAATGATCTGGAGGTGATAAGAGAGCTGAAGATTAAGGAACCCTTAGGGAACAGTGATTACAATATGATCGAGTTCACATTGAAATTTGAGAGGGAAAAAATAAAATGGAGTATGCTGGTATTTCAGTGGAATAAAGGCAATTACAGTGGCATGAGAGGGGACCTGGTGGAAGTTGACTGGAAAGGGACATTTGCAGGAAGGACAGCATTTCAGCAATGGCTGGAGTTTCTGCGAAAAATGAGGGAAGTGTAAGACAGATATATTCCAAATAAGAAGAAATTTTCAAAGGGAAGAAGGACACTACAGTGGCTGACAAGTGAAGTCAGAGACAAATAAAAGCAAAAGAGAGGGCATACAAGGAAGCCAGAGCTAGTGGGAAGATAGAGGATTGGGGAGCTTTTAAAAACTTGCAGAAGGAAACTAAGAAGGTCATTCAGAAGGAAAAGATCAATTACGAGAGGAAGCTGGAGACTAATATCAAAGAAGATACTAAAAGCTTTTACAAGTATATAAAGGGTAAAAGAGAGTCGATGGTAGATATAGGACCAATACAAAATGACTCTGAAGATATTGTACTGAGAGATGCAGAGATGGCAGAGGAACTGAATGCATATTTTGTATCAGTCTTCACAGTGGAAGACATCTGCAGTATACTGGACATTCAAGAGTGTCAAGGAAGTGAAGTTTGTGCAGTGAAAATTATGACTGAGAAGGTGTTCAGGAAGCTTAATGGTTTGAGGGTGGATAAATCTCCTGGACCTGCTGGAATGCACCCTCGGGTTCTGAAGGAAGTAGCTGGAGAGATTGTGGAAGCATTAACGATGATCTTTCAAGGATCGATAGATTCTGGCATTGTACTGGATGACTGGAAAATTGCAAATGTTACTCTGTTATTTAAGAAGGATGGGAGGTAGCAGAAAGGAAACTATAGACCTGTTAGCCTGACATCAGTGGTTAGGAAGTTGTTGGAATCGATTGTTGGGGATGAGATTACATCATTAGGATGTAAAGACCTCCAAATTTCTAAAATTCCCAAGTCAAATAAAAAGGAATTAGTAAAAGTAGCAATTTGTTTGGAAGTGCCTGATTGGGCGCAGACCTATCCATCATAGGATTCAAACAACAATTAAATTCTCTGCACATTCTTAACATATATTCTTTAAAATTGAGAAGAGATACAACTAAATGCTTAAAGAATTCAGGATAGTCAGTATTTGGTGCATAAATATTAACCAAAACTACTTTTTGGTTATAAAGTAAACCAGTAATTAATAGAAATCTACCATATGGATCTGAGATTATATCATAATGAACAAATGAGATCGAGGAGTCTATAAAATTGGAAACGACTTTCACTTTGGTCGATGAGTTAGAATGAAACTGTTGACCTTTCCAAAACCTAAAAAAAACCTTAAAAAATCCTCCTTCCTCACATGAGTCTCCTGCACAAAAATAATCTGAGCATTCAATCTATGAAAAACCTTAAAAATCTTCTTCCGTTTAATTGGATGATTCAAACCGTTCGTGTTCCATGAAACAAAGTTAATAATATTATTCATTGTTCTTAAATAAACCATATAGGATGTAAAGGGTTAACCATATTGCATAGGAAACTCATGCGTCAGGAAGAGGGAAAAAAGTTTAAAGAGGAACCCGAAGTTACGACAATACAGACATTTTTGCAGTTTCAAGTCAGTCCAAATGAAAAATACTAAGCTAAAAATAGCCCTCCCCTCCCACAAAGACCAGAAAACTTGGCCAATAGACAGCCAGAGAGCTATCCAAGAATCTCCCTACCCCCATCTCTCTTGACGTCGTCTCCAAATTTAAAAAAATTTTTAAAAACACCCATTGTCAAAATATTGTGAAAGGAATGCCAAACACGTATTAAGAAAAAAAACATTTGCAGACCATATTAAAAGACAAGGTCTTAAAAAAAGAAACAGAATACAATCTTAATAATATTTCAAGGAAAAACAGATAATCACCAAGTCAAAGTCTTAATAATTTTCGAAAGCGAACAATTAAAAATAAAAAAGTAAAATAATGAAGGAAAAAGAAAGGAACTTTAACATAGAAACATAATAAACATCCATACGCCAAAACAAAGTATTGGAAGAATCAGCCCAAGGGCATAGTTCTACGAACTTAAAATGTCTGAATCTATACACTGGTTATCAACTAATAAACCAGAAGTATATAAACATAAAGGAATTGTAAATTTATTAAACATCCGAGCTCAAACAATGCTCCGAGATATTGTTGTGTGTCATCCACGGATTTAAATGATTTATCGGGCAAAACAACCCTTAAGCGAGCAGGGTATAGAAGAGTCGGTGGGAAATTCCTTTGATATAATTCTGACATCACCAATTTAAAACACAATCTCTCTTGCTGTTATGGTCCGGTCTGGAGCCCGCATTCCGGGTCTTGATCTGGTCCGTGGTTTCCGGACTCCGGGTCTTGCAGCCATCCCTC
Source organism: Hemitrygon akajei (assembly GCF_048418815.1). NCBI lineage: Eukaryota > Metazoa > Chordata > Chondrichthyes > Myliobatiformes > Dasyatidae > Hemitrygon > Hemitrygon akajei. The sequence continues at coordinate 10,482,256 of NC_133146.1, forward strand.
CTGTCACCCTTAAGCCAAATAGGATCATCTTGGCTTAAGAAGGTGCACCTGTTGCCTATCAACTGGCAGGTGGATATAAGGGACTCTGGGATCAAGCCTAGTTGGGGGTTACTCTGCTTGCCATGTTCTGAGGTGTTTTGTCTGATTTACTCTGTTTGTTCTGGTCGTCCTGGCTTGGAGGGCCCATGGCTTCATCCCCAAGTTCTGTGAGTCAGCCTTGGAGTCACCCTGGACCAAGTTCCCTTTTGATCCCTTGCCTCTGTCGGGTAGCAGGCCAGACTGCTGTTGCCTGGTAGAGGGACTCTGTCCCCTTCCTACCAATCACCTCTGATGGGTTGGGCCTGCTGCCTGCCCAGGTGTCCTGTGTCTTGCTTGGGCCTCTGTGTTCCTCCCTGGGAGGTGGCCCTGCCCAGGAGTATGTGGCCTGTGCTGAGGTCTTTGCCCCTTCCTACCCCTTGCTCCCTATGGGTTGTGCCTGCACCTGCCCAGGTGTTCCGTGTCCTGCCCAGGCCTACGTGTTCCTGCCTAGGAGATGGCCCTGCCCAGGAGTTATGCGGCTGCCCAGGGGGCTCTCCTGCCTAGCCGCGGACTGCAAGACCCTGCCTAGCCGCAGACTCTCTCTGAACCCCAGGATTACCTAGCACGCCCTGGTCTCCCCATCTGGTTCTATCCTTTAGTTATTCCTGTCCTGCCCCTAGTACTTCAGTGCCTGCATCCTGCACTTGGGCCCAGCCTCGTGTCCTCATGTGACACTTGCATTACCTCAGGACAATAATCTTCAACCAAATGAAACTTAAGATTTTGATGTTCAGTAATTCCTTTCCAATGAACAATTCGAATTAAGTGCTCCTTAGTACTCATATAGTGAAATTGAAGAATGACAGGGTGCGGTTTTAACTCTTTTGGTGGTTTTGTTCTTAATGCCCGATGCATGTGGTCAAGAACCGGGAGATAAGAGAAAACCTCCGAGCCAAAGACCTCCATTAAGAATTGAGAAAAAAATTTAGTAAGATCCCCGTTCTCAATGAGACCTATTGCATAACTGAGACCTATTATTCGCAAATTCTGTCTGCAACTACGACTCTCCAAATCAAAAGTCTTGACTTTACACGGCTCTAATGTATGAGTTGTCGAAGTTAATTTCTTTTTCAAAGAATTCCATCTGGAATCTTTCTGTTTCCCAGCTTCAGTAAGCTCTGGAATTTGCCATTGCTGTTTTTCATTCTCCTTTCATTCCCTGGAGTTCAGGAGAATGAGGGGGAATCTCATAGAAACATTCTGAATGTCAAAAGGCCTGAACAGATTAGATATAGCAAAGTTCTTTCCCATGCTAGGGGATTCTAGGACAAGAGGGCACAACTTCAGGATTGAAGGACATCCTTTTAGAACTGAGATGTGAAGGAAATTACTTAAGTCAGAGGGTGGTAGATCTCTGGAATTTGTTGCCATGAGTGGCTGTGGAGGCCAAGTCATTGGGTGTATTTAAGGCTGAGATAGATAGGTTCTTGATTAGCCAGGGCATCAAAGGGTATGGGGTGAAAGCAGGGGAGTGGGGATGACTGGAAGAATTGGATCAGCCCATGACTGAATGGTGGAGCTCACTTGATGGGCCAAATGGCCTACTCCTGCTTATGGTCTAATTCTATTTGCTTATTTATTTATTATTATTTCTTTCTTTTTGTCTTTGCAGTTTGTTGTCTTTTGCAACAAACAACAACAATTTGTCTTAAATGGTTGAACACCCAGATTGGTGTGGTCTTTCATTGATTCTCTTTTGGTTATTGTTCTATTATAGATTTATTGAGTATGCCCACAAGAAAACAAATCTCAGGGTTGTATATGATAGCATATATGCACTTTGATAATAAACTTATTTTGAACAGTCTATCAACTTGCCTGTGTCTGCAACAGGCTCCAGAGGGTAGGTGCAGCAGTTTATAACTCAAAAATAACCCTTCCTACCTACAAAGCCCTCCAGTTTTATCTATCATCCATGTGCCTAACTCAGTTTCTTAAATATTCTTAATGTATCTGCCTCTATTACTACCCTTGATAGCACATTCCATGCACCCACCACTCTGTGTAAATTTGTGCCTCTGTATCTCATTTGCACTTTCACCCAATTACCTTAAAATTACACCCCCTCATATAAGCTGTTTCTGTCCTGGGAATAAGTCTCAGGCTGTCCTCTTGATCTGCGTCTCTAATCATCTTGCATGTTGCTCACATTCCTCCTGCCTGTCAGCCAAACAGTGGACACTGTGGAGGCACTGATCGGTTGGTTGCAAAAGGCAGCTCATGCCAGAGATTTTGGGATGGCGATCAAGAGGAATATGTGATTCCCTGCTTCCTTCCACTGAACGCAGATGACATTCAAACAATCATCCCAAAACCCAATGGTCTGCACGTTCAGCCATTGCAAGTGTAGAGAGGCTTGTTTGGAACGGAGAAGATGGTGAGTGACTTCACTGAAATGTACAGGACCCTCAGGGGGTTTGTCAGGGTCAGGGTGAAATACTGGAAAAACTTAGGATTCAGTTCTGACCAAGCATTATGGACCTGGCATGAGAACTGATTCTCTTTTGACAGTAGTTCCTGACCTGCTGGGAATATCCAGCATATTTCTATTGTTGTCAGACTTCCAGCATCTGCAGTTGTGGTTTCAGAGCAGCCAGTCAGATATTCAGGGCGTGCAGGAGTGAGTCAGACCAGTCAGCTGAGTGGTGTTGCAACAACAACCGTGCACTCAGTGTCAGTAAGACCAAAGAGATGATTGTGGAGTGCAGAGAGGGTAAAGCAAGGCAACATGAACCAATCCTCAGAGGAGGATCAGAAGTGGAGAGAGTGAGCAACTTCAAGCTCCTGGGTGTCAAGATCTCTGAGGATCTAACCTGGTCAGAACATATTGATGCAGCTACATCAAGATAAAATCTGCAGATGCTGGAAATCCAAGCCCCCACCCCCCCCCCCCCACACACACACACACACACACACCCACCCCTAAATGAGCACAGATAAAAATTTCTCTGTCTTTCAGCTCCCTCTGCTGACAGGGTCACAGAATAGCAGAGCTAATGGTTAAACAAGAAATAAACTGTTTTTCCTCTTCCTTTCTTCTTCTTTTATTTATCGTTTGTCCCTGTCCTGGTAGTCTGTTATGGGACAGTGTAGAGGGAGCTTCACTCTGTATCTAACCCGTGCTGTCCCTGTCCTGGGAGTGTGTGATGGGACAGTGTAGAGGGAGCTTCACTCTGTATCTAACCCGTGCTGTCCCTGTCCTGGGAGTGTGTGATGGGACAGTGTAGAGGGAGTTTCACTCTGTATCTAACCCGTGCTGTCCCTGTCCTGAGAGTGTGTGATGGGACAGTGTAGAGGGAGCTTCACTCTGTATCTAACCCATGCTGTCCCTGTCCTAGGAGTGTGTGATGGGACAGTGTAGAGGGAGCTTCACTCTGTATCTAACCCGTGCTGTCCCTGTCCTGGGAGTGTGTGATGGGACAGTGTAGAGGGAGATTCACTCAGTATCTAACCTGTGCTGTCCCTGTCCTGGGAGTGTGTGATGGGACAGTGTAGAGGGAGCTTCACTCTGTATCTAACCCGTGCTGTCCCTGTCCTGGGAGTGTGTGATGGGACAGTGTAGAGGGAGCTTCACTCTGTATCTAACCCATGCTCCACTCCAACTCTGGTGAGCTGTGTCGGCCCATGCCCCAGTAGGAGTGATCGTCTTATCCTAAGCTAATCGCAGGACAATCTGCAATGACCAATTAATCTCCTCAGCAGTACGTCTTATCACTGTGGGAGAAAACCAGAGCACTCAGAGAAAATAGGCGCAGTTGACAGAGAAAATGTAAAAATTCCTTAAAAACTCCTGTCCTCCCACCTTCTCACTCTGACTTCTCTTCTTCCTTTCAAGTCCTGATGAAGTGTCTCGGCCCAAATCATTTACACTTTTCCAGATGCTGCTGGGTACCTCCAGCATTTTGTACACATCCACACATACATATATATATACACACACACACACACACACACACACCTGGAGGAACTCAGTAGGCCAGGCAGCATCTGTGAAAAAGAGTACAGTCGACATTTCAGGCTGAGACCCTTTGTCAGGACTGGAAAAAGAAGTAAGGAGTCAGAGGAAGAATGTGGGGGGAAGGGAGCAAAAACCACAAGGTGAGAGGTGAACCAGGGAGGGGGAGGGGTGAGGTAAAGAGCTTGGAAGTTAATTATTGAAAAAGTTACGGGGCTGGAGAAGGGGGAATCTGACAGGAGAGGACGGAAGGGCAGGGAAGAAAGAAAAGAGGGAGGAGCATCAGAGGGAGGTGGTAGGCAGGTAAGGAGATAAAGTGAGAGAGGGAAATGGGAATGGGGAATGGTGAAGGTGGGGAGGGGGAGACTTTACCAGAAGTTTGAGAAATCAATGTTCATGCCATGAGATTGGACGCTACCCAGGTGGAATATAAGGTGTTGATCCTCCAACCTGAGTGTGGCCTCATCACAACAGCAGAGGAGGCCATGGACTGGCACGTCGGAATGGGAATGGGAGGGGGAATTAAAATGGGTGACCACTGGGAGACCTGGCTTTTTCTGACAGATGGAGTGTAAATGCTTGGGAAAGCGGTCCCCCAAACTGCATCAGGTCTCCCCGATACACAGGAGGCCACACCAGGAGCAACAAGCTCATTAAATGACCCCAACAGACTCACAGGTGAAGTGTTGCCTCAGCAGGAAGGACTGTGTGGGGCCCTGAATGGTAGTGAGGGAGGAGGTATAGGGGCATGTGTTGCGCTTGTTTTGCTTGCAGGGATAAGTGCAGGGGGGACATTAGTGGGAAGGGGCAAGTAGACAAGGGAGTCATGTAGGGGGCGATCCCTGTGGAAAGCAGAAAGGTGGGGGGGTGGTGGGAGGGAAATATAGGCTTGGTCGTGGGGATCCCATTGGAGATGGTGGAAGTTGCAGGGAATTATATGCTGGATGTGGAGACTGGTGGGTGGTATTTGAGGACAAGCGGACACCTATCCCTGGTGGGGGGTGGGGGGCGGAAGGATGGGATGAGGGCAGATGTGTGTGAAATGGAAGAGAAAAGGTTGAGAGCAGTGTTGATGGTGGAAGAAGGAAGCCCCTTTCTTTTAATAAGGAGAACTTGTATTTAGTTCTGGAATGAAAAGCCTCATCTTGAGAGCAGATGTGGCAGAGACAGAGGAATTGAGAAAAGGAGATGGCATTTTACAAGTATCAGGGTTGGAAGAGGTATAGTCCAGGTAGCTGTGAGAGCCAGTGGGTTTATAATAGACATCAGTAGATAAGCTGTTTCCAGAGATAGAGAATGAGAGATCAAGAAAGGGGAGGGAGGTGTTGGAAATGGACCAGGTAAATTTTAGGGCAGGTTGGAAGTTGGAGACAAAGTTGATGAAGTTGACGAGCTCCGAATGGGTGTAGGACTGCACCAATACAGTCGTGGATGTGGTGTAGGACAAGCTGGGGAGTGATACCAGTGGAGGTTTGGAACATAGACTGTTCAATGTTGCCAACGGACAAGCAGGCATAGCTGGGACCCATGTGAGTGCCCATGGCTACACCTTTTGTTTGAAGGAAGAGGGAGGAGCCAAAGGAGAAATTATTAAGAGTGAGGTCAAGTTCCACTGACGAGACGGAGGAGAGTGGTGGTGGAGGGGAAATGTTTGGGTCAGGTGTCTAGAAAGAAATGGACCCACATCACCTGGGGCATGCCTTCTTATCATTCTTACCATCAGGAAGGAGGTACTGAAGGCACACACTCAGCAATTGTGGAACAGCTTCCTCCCTTCTGCCATACAATTCCAAAACGGACATTGAACCATGAACACTGCCTCACTTTTTTATTTTTCTAATATATATTATTTCTGTTTTTGCAGTATATTAAATCTATTCAATACACATTTATAAACTTACTGTAATTGATGTATTTGTTTATTTTTTCTTTCTGCATTATCATATATCGCATCGTACTGTTGCTGCTCAGTTAACAAATTTCACAACATACGCCAGTGATAATAAACCTGATTCTGATATTTCCACAGGTACATAAATACAAGGGGCAGACATTGAGCTTTCTAACTCATTATCTCTCAGGCATTGTATCTTTCTCTCTTTACCTCATCCTGGTCAACTTTGAAACTCCACCAAGAGGAACATGCTCCTCATTTTCTCCAACCTTCCCTGCTCCCATCAGATGCCATTCAGCGTGGAGGGCCAAACTGTCCTGGGCCATCAGAGGGGCAAAGTGTGCACACGCCCAGCGAATCCACAGCCACTTCCAGGACAGCAGCGACATGCGGAGCATGTGGGAAGGGCATTCAGGACAACATCACCTGACTGTGTGGGTGATGCTGTCATACTGACATGCCTTGTCAGTATCCTGTCCTTGCTTCTGTGTGGGTTTCGTCCCGTCGGTATCCTGACCTCGTCTCCGTAGGGTAAGTCAGGCCGTCCTTGCCGTTACCCTACGGTGGGATCTGTCCCTCCCGCTCCTTGCCTCTATTGGGTAAGTCAGGCCGTCATTGCCGTTACCCTACGGTGGGATCTGTCCCTCCCGGTCCTTGCCTCTATTGGGTAAGTCAGGCCGTCCTTGCCGTTACCCTACGGTGGGATCTGTCCCTCCCGGTCCTTGCCTCTATTGGGTAAGTCAAGCCGTCATTGCCGTTACCCTGAGGCTAGACTGGTCCCTTCCTTTTCTCTGAAGCCCTGTCCTGCAACCTGTGTCTGGAACCCTGCCCCGCAACCTGTGTCTGGAACCCTGCCCCGCAACCTGTGTCTGGAACCCTGCCCCGCAACCTGTGTCTGGAGCCCTGCCCCGCAACCTGTGTCTGGAACCCTGCCCCGCAACCTGTGTCTGGAACCCTGCCCCGCAACCTGTGTCTGGAGCCCTGCCCCGCAACCTGTGTCTGGAACCCTGCCCCGCAACCTGTGTCTGGAGCCCTGCCCCGCAACCTGTGTCTGGAGCCCTGCCCCGCAACCTGTGTCTGGAACCCTGCCCTGCAACCTGTGTCTGGAGCCCTGCCCCGCCTCTCCTTGCCTCTGCCTGGAATCTTGCCTCGCCTTGCCTCGTCTTGCCTGTGTCTGGAGTCTTATAGACAATAGACAATAGGTGCAGAAGCAGACCATTCGGCCCTTCGAGCCTGCACCGCTATTCTGAGATCATGGCTGATCATCTACTATCAATACCCGGTTCCTGCCTTGTCCCCATATCCCTTGATTCCCCTATCCATAAGATACCTATCTAGCTCCTTCTTGAAAGCATCCAGAGAACTGGCCTCCACTGCCTTCTGAGGCAGTGCATTTCACACCCCCACACTCTCTGGGAGAAGAAGTTTTTCCTTAACTCTGTCCTAAATGACCTACCCCTTATTCTTAAACTATGCCCTCTGGTACTGGACTCTCCCAGCATCTGGAACATATTTCCTGCCTCTATCTTGTCCAATCCCTTAATAATCTTATATGTTGCAAACAGATCCCCTCTCAATCTCCTTAATTCCAGCGTGTACAAGTCCAGTCTCTCTAACCTCTCTGCGTAAGACAGTCCGGACACCCCAGGAATTAACCTTGTGAATCTACGCTGTACTTCCTCTACAGCCAAGATGTCCTTCCTTAACCCTGGAGACCAAAACTGTACACAATACTCCAGGTGTGGTCTCACCAGGGCCCTGTACAAATGCAAAAGGATTTCCTTGCTCTTGTACTCAATTCCCTTTGTAATAAAGGCCAACATTCCATTAGCCTTCTTCACTGCCTGCTGCACTTGCTCATTCACCTTCAGTGACTGATGAACAAGGACTCCTAGATCTCTTTGTATTTCTCCCTTACCTAACTCTACACTGTTCAGATAATCATCTGCCTTCCTGTTCTTATTCCCAAAGTGGATAACCTCACACTTATTCACATTAAACGCCATCTGCCAAGTATCTGCCCACTCACTCAGCCTATCCAAGTCACCCTGAATTCTCCTAACATCCTCATCACATGTCACACTGCCACCCAGCTTAGTATCATCAGCAAACTTGCTGATATTATTCTCAGTGCCTTCATCTAAATCGTTGATGTAAATCGTAAACAGCTGTGGTCCCAATACCGAGCCCTGTAGCACCCCACTAGTCACCACCTGCCATTCCGAGAAACACCCATTCACCGCTACCCTTTGCTTTCTATCTGCCAACCAGTTTTCTATCAGAATCAGAATCAGAATCAGACTTTAATAGCCAAGTACCTATGCACATACAAGGAATTTACTTCCGGCAGATGTTGTCTCTCTGCTCATAACAATAATAATGATAAATATAAATGAAAATATAGATTATACATACAGGTAGTGCAATCCAAGTAATAGTTAGCCGACAGTTAACCGGCAGTTAACTGTTCAGCAAAGTGACCGCAGTAGGGAAAAAACTTCTCCAGTGCCTATTAGTCTTAGTCTGGAGGGATCTGAAGCGCCTACCAGACGGAAGCAGATCAAACAGTCCATGCGCAGGATGGGAGGAGTCCTTTATGATGTTCCCCGCCCTCTTCTTCAACCTGGGAGAGTACAGGTCCACAATAGAGGGCAGGGAGGCTCCAATGATGCACTCGGCAGTCATGTCAATACCTTCCCCCCAATGTCATGAGCTCTGATTTTACCCACCAATCTCCTATGTGGGACCTTATCAAATGCCTTCTGAAAATTGAGGTACACTACATCCACTGGATCTCCCTTGTCTAACTTCCTGGTTACATTCTCGAAAAACTCCAATAGATTAGTCAAGCATGATTTGCCCTTGGTAAATCCATGCTGGCTCGGCCCAATCCTATCACTGCTATCTAGATATGCCACTATTTCATCTTTAATAATGGACTCTAGCATCTTCCCCACTACTGATGTTAGGCTGACAGGACGATAGTTCTCTGTTTTCTCCCTCCCTCCTTTCTTAAAAAGTGGGATAACATTAGCCATTCTCCAATCTTCAGGAACTGATCCTGAATCTAAGGAACATTGGAAAATGATTACCAATGCATCCGCAATTTCCAGAGCCACCTCCTTTAGTACCCTAGGATGCAGACCATCTGGACCTGGGGATTTGTTAGCCTTCAGTCCCATCAGTCTACTCATCACTGTTTTCTTCCTAATGTCAATCTGTTTCATTTCCTCTGTTACCCTATGTCCTTGGCCCATCCATACATCTGGGAGATTGCTTGTGTCTTCCCTAGTGAAGACAGATCTAAAGTACTTATTAAATTCTTCTGCCATTTCTCTGTTTCCGATAACAATTTCATCCAATTCATTCTTCAAGGGGCCAACATTGTTCTTAACTATCTTCTTTCTCTTCACATACCTAAAAAAGCTTTTGCTATCCTCCTTTATATTCCTGGCTAGTTTGTATTCGTACCTCATTTTTTCTCCCCGTATTGCCTTTTTAGTTAAGTTCTGTTGTTCCTTAAAAATTTCCCAATCATCACTCTTCCCACTCACCTTAGCTCTGTCATACCTTTTTTTTAATGCTATGCAATCTCTGATTTCCTTTGTTAACCACTGTGGCCCCTTTCCCCACTTTGAATCCTTCCTTCTCCGGGGGTTGAACTGATTTTGCACCTTGTGCATTATTCCCAAGAATACCTGCCATTGCTGTTCCACTGTCTTTTCTGCTAGGATATCCGTCCATTTAACTTTGGCCAGCTCCTCCCTCATGGCTCCATAGTCTCCTTTGTTCAACTGCAACACTGACACCTCCGATCTGCCCTTATCCTTCTCAAATTGCAGATAAAACTTATCATATTATGGTCACTACCTCCTAATGGCTCCTTTACTTCAAGATCGCTTATCAAATCCTGTTCATTACACAACACGAAATCCAGAATAGCCTTGTCCCTGGTTGGCTCTCGTACAAGCTGTTCCAAGAATGCATCCCGTAGACACTCTACAAACTCCCTATCCTGGGGTCCAGCACCAACCTGATTCTTCCAGTTCACCTGCACGTTGAAATCCCCCATAACTACTGCGACATTACCTTTGCCACATGCCAATGTTAACTCCCTATTCAACTTGCACCCAATATCCATGCTACTGTTTGGGGGCCTGTAGACAACACCCATTAGGGTCTTTTTGCCCTTACTGTTCCTCAGTTCTATGCACACAGACTCTACTTCTCCTGATCTTATGTCCCCCCCCTTGCAAAGGACTGAATCCTATGTCCCCCCTCGCCTTGCCTCATCTTGCCTGTGGCTGGAGTCTTGCCTCGCCTTGTCTCATCTTGCCTGTGGCTGGAGTCTTGCCTCGCCCTGCCTCGTCTTGCCTGTGCCTGGAGTCTCGCGGTGTTTGGAACTGACTCTTTGTGTCCACGCCTTCGCTAGGTAGGTCCGGCCGTTTTGCCACTGTCTAGCTTTGGGAACTGTCTCGTCGTGTTCAGCGTTCTGTGTAATGAGTCCCGGCCCTACGTCCTGTACCCAAGGAGGGGTCCCGGCTCTGTGTTCTGTGTAATGAGTCCCGGCCCTATGTCCTGTACCCAAGGAGGGGACCTGGCTCTGTGTTCTGTGTATGAGTCCCAGCCCTATGTCCTGTACCCAAGGAGGGGTCTCAGCTCTGTGTTCTGTGTATGAGTCCCGGCCCTATGTCCTGTACCCAAGGAGGGGACCCGGCTCTGTGTTCTGTGTATGAGTCCCGGCCCTATGTCCTGTACCCAAGGAGGGGTCCCGGCTCTGTGTTCTGTGTAATGAGTCCCTGCCCTATGTCCTGTACCCAAGGAGGGGACCTGGCTCTGTGTTCTGTGTATGAGTCCCAGCCCTATGTCCTGTACCCAAGGAGGGGTCTCAGCTCTGTGTTCTGTATATGAGTCCCGGCCCTATGTCCTGTACCCAAGGAGGGGACCCGGCTCTGTGTTCTGTGTATGAGTCCCGGCCCTATGTCCTGTACCCAAGGAGGGGTCTCGGCTCTGTGTTCTGTGTATGAGTCCCGGCCCTACGTCCTGTACCCAAGGAGGGGACCTGGCTCTGTGTTCTGTGTATGAGTCCCAGCCCTATGTCCTGTACCCAAGGAGGGGTCTCAGCTCTGTGTTCTGTGTATGAGTCCCGGCCCTATGTCCTGTACCCAAGGAGGGGACCCGGCTCTGTGTTCTGTGTATGAGTCCCGGCCCTATGTCCTGTACCCAAGGAGGGGTCTCGGCTCTGTGTTCTGTGTATGAGTCCCGGCCCTACGTCCTGTACCCAAGGAGGGGTCCCGGTTCTGTGTTCTGTGTATGAGTCCCGGCCCTATGTCCTGTACCCAAGGAGGGGACCCGGCTCTGTGTTCTGTGTATGAGTCCCGGCCCTATGTCCTGTACCCAAGGAGGGGTCCCGGCTCTGGGTTCTGTGTATGAGTCCCGGCCCTACATCCTGTACTGAAGGAGGGATCCTGGCTCTGTGTTCGGTGTAATGAGTCCCGGCCCTATGTCCTGTACCCAAGGAGGGGTCCCGGCTCTGTGTTCTGTGTAATGAGTCCCGGCCCTATGTCCTGTACCCAAGGAGGGGTCCCGGCTCTGTGTTCTGTGTAATGAGTCCCGGCCCTATGTCCTGTACCCAAGGAGGGGTCCCGGCTCTGTGTTCTGTGTATGAGTCCCGGCCCTACGTCCTGTACCCAAGAAGGGGTCCCGGCTCTGTGTTCTGTGTATGAGTCCCGGCCCTATGTCCTGTACCCAAGGAGGGGTCCCGGCCCTGTGTTCTGTGTAATGAGTCCCGGCCCTATGTCCTGTATCCAAGGAGGGGTCCCGGCTCTGTGTTCTGTGTATGAGTCCCGGCCCTATGTCCTGTACCCAAGGAGGGGTCCCGGCTCTGTGTTCTGTGTATGAGTCCCGGCCCTACGTCCTGTACCCAAGGAGGGATCCCGGCTCTGTGTTCTGTGTAATGAGTCCCGGCCCTACGTCCTGTACCCAAGGAGGGGTCCCGGCTCTGTGTTCTGTGTAATGAATCCCGGCCCTATGTCCTGTACCCAAGGAGGGGTCCTGGCTCTGTGTTCTGTGTAATGAGTCCCAGCCCTACGTCCTGTACCCAAGGAGGGGTCCCGGCCCTGTGTTCTGTGTATGAGTCCCGGCCCTATGTCCTGTACCCAAGGAGGGGTCCCGGCTCTGTGTTCTGTGTATGAGTCCCGGCCCTATGTCCTGTACCCAAGGAGGGGTCCCGGCTCTGTGTTCTGTGTAATGAGTCCCGGCCCTATGTCCTGTACCCAAGGAGGGGTCCCGGCTCTGTGTTCTGTGTATGAGTCCCGGCCCTACGTCCTGTACCCAAGAAGGGGTCCCGGCTCTCTGTTCTGTGTAATGAGTCCCGGCCCTATGTCCTGTACCCAAGGAGGGGTCCCGGCTCTGTGTTCTGTGTAATGAGTCCCGGCCCTATGTCCTGTACCCAAGGAGGGGTCCCAGCTCTGTGTTCTGTGTATGAGTCCCAGCCCTACGTCCTGTACCCAAGGAGGGATCCCGGCTCTGTGTTCTGTGTAATGAGTCCCGGCCCTACGTCCTGTACCCAAGGAGGGGTCCTGGCTCTGTGTTCTGTGTAATGAGTCCCGGCCCTATGTCCTGTACCCAAGGAGGGATCCCGGCTCTGTGTTCTGTGTAATGAGTCCCGGCCCTACGTCCTGTACCCAAGGAGGGGTCCCGGCTCTGTGTTCTGTGTAATGAGTCCCGGCCCTACGTCCTGTACCCAAGGAGGGATCCCGGCTCTGTGTTTGGTGTAATGAGTCCCGGCCCTATGTCCTGTACCCAAGGAGGGGTCCCGGCTCTGTGTTCTGTGTAATGAGTCCCGGCCCTATGTCCTGTACCCAAGAAGGGATCCCGGCTCAGTGTACTGTGTAATGAGTCCCAGCCCTACGTCCTGTACCCAAGAAGGGATCCCGGCTCAGTGTTCTGTGTAATGAGTCCCGGCCCTATGTCCTGTACCCAAGGAGGGGTCCCGGCTCTGTGTTCTGTGTAATGAGTCCCGGCCCTATGTCCTGTACCCAAGGAGGGGTCCCGGCTCAGTGTTCTGTGTAATGAGTCCCGGCCCTATGTCCTGTACCCAAGGAGGGGTCCCGGCTCTGTGTTCTGTGTAATGAGTCCCGGCCCTATGTCCTGTACCCAAGGAGGGGTCCCGGCTCTGTGTTCTGTGTAATGAGTCCCGGCCCTATGTCCTGTACCCAAGGAGGGGTTCTGGCTCTGTGTTCTGTGTAATGAGTCCCGGCCCTACGTCCTGTACCCAAGGAGGGGTCCTGGCTCTGTGTTCTGTGTAATGAGTCCCGGCCCTATGTCCTGTACCCAAGGAGGGGTCCTGGCTCTGTGTTCTGTGTAATGAGTCCCAGCCCTACGTCCTGTACCCAAGGAGGGGTCCCGGCTCTGTGTTCCACATTCCTGTCTCTTCCTTGGCTCTGTGTTCTGCATTCCTGTTCTTCTTTGATCAAGGCTTCGGGGTCTCATCCAGTTCCAGTCACGTCCAAGGACCTTGTCCTGTCCAAGCTAAGGCTTCGTGTTCTCGTCTTGCCAAATGCCTCGCCCAGCCCAGAGGTACCTTGCCCAGCCCGGTGCTGGGATTCCCTCGTCCTGTGCTGGGGTTTCCTTGTCCTGTCCAGGAGTCTCACATCCAGTCATATGCCTCTCCTAGTCCTGTAGCCACGTCTTGTCCTCGCCTGGTTCTGGAGTTCGAGCCCGAGTCAAAACCCAGGTTCTTGGTCCTTAGCCAGTCTCTGGCTTGGAGTCCAAGCCCTGGCTCCTGGTTCCCAGTTCCATGTCCTGGTTCCGCTATCCTCGTCAAGTTGTAGCCCAGGCCTGGAGTCCTTGTCGTGTCCGGGGCCTGTCTCGTGTCCAGCGCCCTTTCTTCCTCCCTTCCTCTGCTCCCTTCTCATGCCTAGTCCTGTTTCTGGTAGTTCAGTGTCTGTGTCTTGCTTTTGGGTCCACTCCCAATGCCCCCCTTATGACAGATGCCTCCCTCCCAGATGCGCTGAACAACTTCTACTCTTGCTTTGAGATGGAAAACGATGTGGCGGCGAGGAAGTCCACCCCTCCTCCAAATGACCAGGTGCTTAGTCTCACCGTGGCTGATGTGAGGAGAACACTGCGCAGGGTGAACCCACAGAAGGCTGTTGGACCAGACAATGTTCCTGGTAGAGTGCTTAGAGGATGTGCAGACTAGCTAGCAGATGTTCTCACTGACATCTTCAACATCTCCCTGAGCAGTGCCATCATTCCAATGTGCTTCAAGGCTGCAACCATTGTCCTCGTGCCAAAGAAGTCTTTAGTGTCCTGCCTAAATGACTACCGTCCCGTTGCACTTACATCCATCATCATGAAGTGTTTTGAGAGGCTTGGCATGAGGCACATCAAGACCCTACTGCCCCCCTCACTGGACCCCCTGCAGTTTGCGTACCATCCCAACCGCTCAACAGATGATCCCATCACCCTCCCATCAACCATTGCCATCACCCTCCACCTGGCCCAAACTCACCTGAACGAAAAATATACATATGTTCAAATGCTGTTCATAGATTCAGTTCAGCATTCAACACAATCATTCCTCAGAAACTGCTTGGAAAGCTGAGCCTACCGGGCCTGAATTCCTCCCTCTGCAACTGGATACTAGACTTCCTGACTGGGAGACCTCAGTCAGTCCGGATCGGGAGCAGCATCTCCAGCACCATCACACTGAGAACGGGGGCTCCCCAGGGCTGTGTGCTCAGTCCACTGCTGTTCACTCTGCTGACCTACGACTGTGCTGCAAAACACAGCTCAAACCACATCATCAAGTTCGCCGTTGACACGACTGTGGTGGGTCTCATCAGCAAGAACGACAAGTCAGCATACAGAGAGGAGGTGCAGCGGCTAACAGCCTGGTGCAGAGCCAACAACCTGTCTCTGAATGTGAACAAAACAAAAGAGATGGTTGTTGACTTCAGGAGGGCACAGAGTGACCACTCCCCGCTGAATATCGACGGCTCCTCGGTAGAGATCGTTAAGAGCACCAAATTTCTTGGTGTTCACCTGGTGGAGAATCTCACCTGGTCCCTCAACACCAGCTCCATAGCAAAGAAAACCCAGCAGCGTCTCTACTTTCTGTGAAGCCTGAGGAAAGTCCATCTCCCACCCCCATCCTCATCACATTCTACAGGGGTTGTATTGAGAGCATCCTGAGCAGTTGCATCACTGCCTGGTTCGGAAATTGCACCACCTCGGATCGCAAGTCCCTGCAGCGGATAGTGAGGTCAGCTGAGAAGATCATTGGGGTCTTTTTCCTGCCATTACGGACATTTACACATGATACATGCTGCATCCGCAAAGCAAACAGCATTATGAAGGACCCCATACACCCCTCATACAAACTCTCCTGCCATCTGTGAAAAGGCACCGAAGCATTCAGGCACTCAGGACCAGACTATGTAACAGTTTCTTCCCCCAAGCTATCAGACTCCTCAATATCCAAAGTCTGGATTGACAACAACTTACTGCCCTCTACTGTGCCTGTTATTTATTGTAATGCCTGCACTGTTTTGTGCACTTTATCCAGTCCTGGGTATGTCTGTAGTCTAGTGTAGTTGTTTCTGTGTTGCTTTTATGTAGTTCAGTGTAGTTTATGTATTGTTTCATGTAGCACCATGGTCCTAAAAAGCGTTGTCTCGTTTTTACTGTTTACTGTACCAGCAGTTATGGTCGAAACAACAATAAAAAGTGACTTGACTTGACTTGATTTGGTCCCAGATTGGCCACCTGCCGTGTGGGCAAATGCTGCCAGGAGAGACATTTATCCCGTAGACATTTGTCTGAAAGTTTATGGGCTTGTGGCAGATTGAGGAAAATGAATATGGAAATATGAATATGGAAATATGAATCTGTAAATATTTTCAACATTAGCTCACTGTTGGTTGAGGAAAGAGATATGCTTGTGCAACTTGAAAAGTGAGTTTCACTGGTATTGTTGGTCACACCACACCCACTTCATTGTAAGATAACGTGCATAACATTTAATTCCCATCCCTGCAACAAACACAAAATGCTGGAGGAACTCAGCAGGCCAGGCAACATCTCTGGAAAAGAGTAAACAGTCAATGTTTTGAGGAGAGACCCTTCAGCAGGACTGGAGAAAAAAAGATGAGAAGTTTAGAGTGAGAAGGTGAAGGAGAGGGAGGAAGAAACACAAGGTGGTAAGTGATAGGTAAAACTGGGAGAGATAAAGGGGTGAAGTATAGAGCTGGGAAGTCAATTGGTGAAAGAGATAAAGGGTTGGAGAAGGGTGAATCTGATAGGTGAGGATAGAAAACGATGGAAGGAAGTCATGAAAGTCCAATATTGTTTGATTTCTGAGTCTGGATGATGTGTGACTGAGGGGGGATGCAATGCTGGTGTTACAAATACTAAGTAAACATTCCAAAACAAACAGTAAAATTCAGAATTGTAGCTGTCATTATAAAAGGGAACAAATATAAAGTGAAGGAGGAGAAAGAGATGGAGAGGGAGAAGAATCCAAAATAAAAATAGGAAGGATATGAGTTTATATTTGAGATCTAGACCAGTGGTGAGGTACAAGAAAGTACGGCCAGTGGAGGCAGAGGAATGCTTACAGGACTGGACAATATTCAGCAATTCATCTTTGAGACTAAATGAATTCACCACAGCATCACCAACTTCATCAAGACCTGTGTGGATGAGTGTGTGCCTTTGAGAACATACAGTACTGGACATCCCCAAACCAAAAGCCATGGTTGAACCAGGAGATTTGTAGTTTGCTGAAGGCTAGATTTGTGGCTTTCAAGACCAGTGATCCAGAACAATACAAGAAATCTAGGTACAACTGTGGAAGGTTATTTTGAGAGAGAAATGACCAATTGCAGTTGAAGTTAGAGATGCTTGTCTGCTCTGCCATTAATTCCTATAAAGCAAAACCTAACATCACGAATGGCTAAGATGCTTCACTCCCAGATGAACTCAACGTATTTTACGCACGCTTTGAAAGGGAGAATAAAACTACGCCTGTGTGAATCCCCATAGCATCTTGGTGACCTGTGATCACAAGCACAGAGGCCAAAGTTAGAATATATAACACCTTATATTCCACCTGGGTAGCGTCCAATCTGATGGCATGAACATTGATTTCTCAAACTTCTGGTAAAGTCTCCCCAACCCCACCTTCACCATTCCCCATTCCCATTTCCCTCTCTCACTTTATCTCCTTACCTGCCAACCACCTCCCCCTGATGCTCCTCCCTCTTTTCTTTCTTCCCTGCCCTTCTATCCTCTCCTGTCAGATTCCCCCTTCTCCAGCCCCGTAACTTTTTCACTAATTAACTTCCAAGTTGCCTGGCCTAGTGTGTGTGTATGTGTGGGGCTTGGACTTCCAGCATCTGCAGATTTTCTCTTTTTTGTATCTGCTGCCTTGCTTATTTTGTAGCTACATCGAGAGGCGGGAGGGTTCAAAGACATCTTCAGTCACTCACTGCTACAGTGGGATGTTCCCACCTGTTTCCAAAGAGCGACAATCATACCAATCCCCAAGAAGGCCAGTGTGAGCTGCCACAATGACTGTCGCCCAATGGCAATCAGATGGATCGGCTGGCTGTGTGGTGTTGCAACAACAACCTTGCAATGAACATCTGTAAGACTAGGAATTGATTGTTGACTTGAGGAATGGGAAGTCAAGGGAACAGACTTTCATGCTTCCTCCGAGCAGCATGGTCCTCCTTGGTCCAATATGCTTTCCTACCAGTGGCACAGATGTTGGCACCAACCTGTTTATTCTCTGTTGGGCAATGGTTCATGGTATTCGGTATGGTGACCTTGTGGCATCACCCAGTACCTTCATTCATTTGCTTTCAGATGGCTTCATTGCAGGGGATGTGGCATGCAGACTGATCCCCATAATGCTGGTCCTCACTGTTTTTACCACACACAAGCTCAATCTGGCTTACTGGTTGTTGTATTTTACTGTTACGGATCTCATTGCCACAGGAGTTACCTTTTCTCTGGTATAAGCCCTCAGTTGGATATCTGCAGGCTTCCGTTTAGTATCTTTGAAAAGCCATTCAAACTAACTTTACGGCATAACTGAAACAGCCGAATCAGTGTCCAATTCCATTCTAATTAATTTGCTGTTCACTTCTGGTGTAAGCCGTATGGCTGATCTATTGGTAGTTTTCACAATGTAAATCTCAAGGCTACACAATCCAGTGTCATTCTCATCATTTTCAGATTTTTCACCAACAGCATTTAGGTTAGTGTTTTATTTGAAATTGCAACTTGAACTTTTATCTTTTTCTCTTCTCTGTAGAGTCCATTTATTTTTCTCTGCCCAACTTGCTCGTTGTATGTGTCCTGCTTTAGTATATTTCCTGTAAATTTCACCATTAAACCTACACTTGTTTGGTGTATGTGAGCCCCTGTCACAACAGTAACAATTGGTATGGCCAGGACAGTTTTCGTTTATTCACTGCAATTTTGTTCACACTCTCTGTCATTTTTGACTGCAACTCAATTGCGCCTCTGTCTGCAGTTTCCGTTGAAACAGTGATTTCCACTGTTCATTTAAATGTAAACAGTGCTTCAGTCAGGAGCTGTTTTTGAATATTTTCTTTTAAGATTAACCAAATGATCTCTTAATGTTTCATTGAGCCCATAATGAGCCCAAACTGACAATGCTCAGACAATCTCTTCAATTGATCCACACACAATGAAGTGGACTCCCTTTCCATATAACCATATAACAATCACAGCATGGAAACAGACCATTCCGACCCTCCTAGTCCGTGCCGAACTCTTAATCTCACCTAGTCCCACCTACCCGCACTCAGCCCATAACCCTCCACTCCTTTCCTGTCCATATACCTATCCAATTTTACCTTAAATGACACAACTGAACTGGCCTCTACTACTTCTACAGGAAGCTCATTCCACACAGCAATCACTCTCTGAGTAAAGAAATACCCCCTCGTGTTTCCCTTAAACTTTTGCCCCCTAACTCTCAAATCATGTCCTCTCGTTTGAATCTCCCCTACTTTCAATGCAAACAGCCTATTCACGTCAACTCTATCTACCCCTCTCAAAATTTTAAATACCTCGATTAAATCCCCCCTCAACCTTCTGCGCTCCAATGAATAGAGACCTAACTTGTTCAACCTTTCCTTTTGATTCTGCTTATGAAGGGTGTAGGGGGCTCTAAAAAGAGGGAGTATCTTTGATGTCTGGCAGCTGCACCCTACCTTGGATTGTGAACAGGCCTCACTGGTCCCCGTCCATCTCCTAAATCTCTCACGTCTGCCTCCAAGTGGCCCACCCCAGTACACTACTTCAGCTGCCGGGTAAATAACGTGAGGGTGTGGTGTTAACAGGGCATCACTGGGCATAGGATCTCGTTGGTGAAATCACCAGCCAGGACAGGTAAGTTCCCCGAGGAACTACAATGGCAACGTGTTCAAGACCAGGGTGAGACACCGAGTTGGAGGACACTGGCTGTGGTCTGGCCTGGAGAGGGATGGGTGCCCACCGGGCTTCATGAACCCAAGACTCGTAAACACATGACATGACAGACACAGCAACAGACCCCATACCGGAATGGTTGCTGCCCGGGTTACCAAGGACCACATCATCGGTTGCACACCAGGGTGGAGGTGATAAGTTTGCTACTGGTGTTACCTCACCACAGAAGATCCGTGGGAGAGAATACATCCCATTAGCCACAAGGAACGGGAGAACACTTGCCCAAGCAGGGAAGATGCAGGAGCCCACATATGTGCTAGTGAGGTAAACCTGTCACATCATGGGAATCTGTGATCAGGTGGAAGAACCACGGTGAACTTCTTACTGAGGGAGGCCATCTGCCTATAGTAGAGAATTTGACAAACCTGCCAATGGCGTAGGATTTCTTGTCAACAAGAGCATCAGGAACTCAGTACTCAGGTGCCATCCAGGATCCAGTAAGCTTATTTCCATCCGCCTTCGAGCAGCATCTTTCACCATCTCAGTAATACAGGTCTACACAGCAACAACTGACTATGAAGATGACCATGTGGAGGAATTCTACACCCAACTCCAGGCCATTATTGACAAGGTGGACAGAAAGGACATTCTAATCATCCAGGGAGACTGGAATGTCCAGATGCACTGAAAGACTGGAAAGAATTCTGCAGTCCCTCCTGTAATGCCGTAACCAATGAGCAAGGATTACACCTACTTGCGTTCACCAGCTACAACAACATGGTGCTTGTGAACACTCTTGGAGAGCACAAGGCATCACAACACTGGACCTGGCATACACCCAATAGAATACATCATAGCCAGATCGATTACATACTGCTGCAGAACCGGTTTCAATCTGGGATCAAGAGAGCCACAACAAGGACTTTCCCAGGTATTGATATTGGAACTGACCATGACCTGGTGATAATGAACTTTGGAATCAGGCTGAAGCAAATCAAGAAGCCCATGAACATCAGAATAAAATTCAACTTGTCAGACAGAAGGGCCCCTCCATCACCGAATCCTTCAAAGCTACAGTTAATGGAAAATTTTGCAACATTGTTGATGCCTAATGCTGAAACTTTGACAGCTAAGTTCAATGAAGTGATGACAGAAACAGCCAATGAAATACATGGAAAATACTGCCAGAAAACCCAACCCAGGGGTAACAGGAGATCCTGGAAATATGTGACTCTAGAAGAGACCTGAAGCAAATGAAGAACACAACAACAGGAGCGGCAGTGTACAGAGAGATCAGCAAGAAGATCAGGAAAAACATGACCAAGACCAAGGAAGAATGGATTGAGAGATGGTGTACAGATATAGAAGACAACCTGAAAAAGAACAACAGCAAATTGTGAAGGACCTCACTAAACAGAGACGGTCACGAGACAAAGATGGAAACTGCCTCACAGAGATTAAGCCATTCTCAACAGATGGACTGAGTATAGTTCAGACCTTTACAACCATCAGACCCAAGGAGACCCAGCATACTCGCAAGCCAGGACTCATCAAACAACGATGACTTTCCAATTTTGTGGGAAGAAGTAGAAGCAGCCATCAGATTACTGAAGAATGAGAAAGCTGCAGGAATAGACAACGTGCCAGCTGAGCTGATAAAACATGGTGGAGAGACAGTGATAGACATCCTCACCAATATCTGCAGCAAATTCTGGTAGACAGGAGAATGGCCAACACCCTGGACAAAACCATTCATCATCACTCTCCCAAGAAAGGCAACTTATAGTAGTGCCGGAATTATAGAACCACAAGTCTTATCAGCCATGCGAGCAAAGTGATGTTGAAAGTCTCCTTGAACAGATTGAAACCTCAGGCAGAGGAAATAATTGCTGGACATAAGAAAGAGGAGCAGGAGTAGGCCATCTGGCCGGTTGAGCCTGCTCTGCCATTCAATAAGATAATGGCTGATCTAGCCATGGACTCATCTCCACCTACTGCCTTTTCCCCTACTATGCAAAAAACCATCCAACCTTGTCTTAAATATATTTACTGAGGTAGCCTCCAGCTACCTGAGAAGAGCAGGCTGGATTCAGAAGTGGAAGTACAACAGAACAGATATTCAGCCTCTGAGTCCTGTGTGAGAATTACAACAAACATCAACTGGATATCTTTTCGTGTTCATAGACTTCAAGAGGGCATTCGATAGGTGTGGAATGATGTAGTCTGGGCCACAATGAAGAGATACAACATGGGCCAGGTACTGATCCACCTGAGAAACAGTGAGGAGCCAATCACAACAAAAATCGTTGCAAGGACAGCCCAAACAACGGCAATGCTGGCTAAACTAAAACCAATCTGCAGAGACTATAATGTCGCGCTTGGATCCGAGTTGAAACTCCTGCATGCACTTGTGTTCTCCATCTTCTTGTATGCATGAGAATCATGGACTTTGACAGCAGGACTGCAAAAGAAGATCCAGGCAGTAGAAATGAGATTCTTCAGAAGGCTCCTTAGCATCTCCAATACCTACACAGACCATGTGTCAATGATGAAGTACAACGAACCATCAGCCAGCACAGGAGACACTACAAAGATCTACTGTCCACTGTAGAGAAGAGGAAACTGAGACGGTATGGCCACATATCAAGATCAAGTGGACTCTCAAAGACCATTCTTCAGGGAACAGTGCAGGGGAAAAGTAAAAGGGGCAGACAGAAGTAATGGACAGACAACATTGCAGAGTGGAACGGAGAGAGCTTTGCTGCAACCCAGGCACTTGTCCACAACCGTGAGAGATGGAGGCAACTGGTGTAGCACTCATCTCTACAGTGCCCCTACATCCCAGGCGGGTAGTGGGATCCGTAACGGTAACCGTATGAATCCCAAAGCATTCTGCAATTAACTATGGCTTTGGTTTTAAGTGTTCCTGCATTATTTTGACAATATAAGGAAAGCCCATTTCTGATGGTTTGGTTGGAGCAGTCAAACCTCAAAACAAAATGTGTGCCTTTAAACCCAATGAACTCAGAAAATTGGTACTCGCTTCTCATTGGCTATTTCATTTGCTTCAAAATACTGCTCTAGTGGCTCAGTATACTTGAGCCAATTACCCGTTGTGTAATCAAACTTGTCAACCTTTCCTATGTAGCCATCCATTTTTTGATATTTTTAATGATTATTATTACCCAGTACTTACTCTTTATTAATCCTGAGTTCTTCCATTTACAGCCTTTTGTGAAGTACTCAACTGAGCTGAATGCTGAGCTGTAGTCAATGAAGAGCATCTTGATGGATGTATCTTTGCTGTCCAGATGTTTCAGGGTTGAGTGAAGAGCTGATAAGATGGCACCTGCCATAGACCTGTTGTGATGGTAGGCAAATTGGAGAGGATCCGATTTGCTTCTGAGGCAGGAGCCTCTTCACAAACCTCTCAAAACAATTCATCACTGTGGATGTACAGTAAGTGAACTTGTATATATACAGTGGCATGCAAAAGTTTGGGCACCCCTGGTCAAAATTTCTGTTACTGTGAATTGTTAAGTGAGTAGAAGATGAACTGGCCTCCAAGTCATAAAGTTAAAGATGAAACATTCTTTTCAACATTTTAAGCAAGATTAGTGTACTAGTTTTGTTTGGTACGATTTTAGAATGTAAAACAGGAAAGGAGCACCATGCAAACGTCTGGGCACCCCAAGAGATTTGAGCTCTCAGATAACTTTTACCGAGGTCTCAGACCTTAATTAGCTTGTTAGAGCTATGGCTTGTTCACAGTCATCGTTAGGAAAGGCCAGGTGATGCAAATTTCAAAGCTTTATAAATACCCTGACTACTCAAACCTTGTCCCAACAATCAGCAGCCCTGGGCTCCTCTGGCAGCTGCCTAGCACTCTGAAAATTAAAATAAATGATGCCTACAAAGCAGGAGAAGGCTATAAGAAGATAGCAAAGTGTTTTCAGGTAGCCATTTCCTCAGTTCGTAATGTAGTTATGAAATGGAAGTTAACAGGAACGGTGGAGATCAAGTTGAGGTCTGGAAGACCAAGAAAACTTTCCGAGAGAACTGCTGTGGTCTGATGAAGTTAGAATAGAACTTTTTGGCTGCAATGAGCAAAGGTATGTTTGGAGAAAAAAGGTGCAGAATTTCATGAAAAGAACACCTCTCCAACTGTTAAGCACAGGGCTGGATCGATCATGCTTTGGGCTTGTGTTGCAGCCAGTGGCACGGGGAACATTTCAATGGTAGAGGGAAGAATGAATTCAATTAAATACCAGGAAATTCTGAAAGCAAACATCACACCATCTGTAAAAAGTGAAGATAAAAAGAGGACGGCTCCGACAACAGGAAAATGATCCTAAACATAACTAACAATTAAGAAAAGCACTGTACTTTGATATGTTTGTCTTGTACTGTATAAACCTCTTTTTAATTGTTTTTGTTTTATTGCATTGTAAAACATACCTTAAAATCCACAATGGACTACCTCAAGATGCGCAAGCTGAAGGTTTTGCCATGGCCCTCATACACCCCGACCTAAGCATTATTGAAAATCTGTGCATTGACCTCAAAAGAGCAGTACATGGAAGACGGCCCAAGAATCTCACCGAACTAGAAGACTTTTGCAAGGAAGAATGGGCAAAAATCCCCCAAACAAGAATTGAAAGACTCTTAGCTGGCTACAAAAAGCATTAACAAGCTGTTGTGGCGACCCAATTACTAGCACACTCCAACCGGCTGACAATTAGCCAGAGCGCAGGCACAAAGGAAGATAGCCTCAAGGGGTTTCAGTACGTGCCTCTCGAGGTATCGGGTGGGGGAGACAGGCTTTAAAGCAAGACTGTGAATTTGAAATAAACTTATTCTTTGACTGCAGTTTATCGACTCCGTGTCGTTATTTCAGCGCTGCGTGTAGCACACCGCTACAATTGGTGACCTCGGACGGTCCAAACGTTTTTGGACCGGAGATGACAGACGCTGCATCTGTTAATGCGGTTTCCTTGAAGCTGCCAAGCTTCTGGACGCTACAACCTCACCTATGGTTTCAGCAAGCAGAAGCCCAATTCCAGGTTCGGCAGATAACCTCAGAGGACACCCGTTACTACTACGTGGTGAGCTCCCTCGACCAGGACACAGCGGCCCAGGTCGCGGAGTTCGTACAGTCTCCCCCGGCGGACGGCAAGTACACGGCATTCAAAGCCCTGCTCTTAGGGACTTTCGGGCTCTCCCGCCGCGAGCGAGCTGCCCGTTTACTGCACCTGGATGGCTTGGGAGACAGACCCCCATCAGCTTTAATGAATGAGATGTTGTCTCTGGCCGGAGGTCACAAGCCCTGCCTCATGTTTGAGCAGGCATTCCTGGAGCAGCTGCCCGAGGACATACATCTGTTGCTGTCCGACGCGGATTTCAGCGACCCCCGGAAGGTGGCGGCCCGGGCGGACGTGCTGTGGAACGCCAAGAAGGTGAGTGGGGCGTCCATCGCACAGATCACCCGGCCACGCTCCCAGCAGTAAACCAGTCCAGGCCCGGCCACAGAGCCCGCTAAACCCAGAGGCCGGGGTGTGGAGCCCAACGAGCAATGGTGTTTCTACCACCAGCGGTGGGGCGCAGAAGCCCGCCGTTGTCGCCCGCCCTGCCAGTTCGGGCTCGACACCATTGACTTCCTGGGCCACAGGATTAGCACAGACGGGGCAACCCCTCTGCCCGCTAAAGTAGATGCGGTCCGCCATTTCCCCCGACCCACCACGATCAAAGGCCTCCAGGAATTCGTAGGTATTGTCAATTTCTACCACCGCTTCCTCCCTTCAGCTGCCCGGATCATGCGCCCCCTGTTCGCCTTGCTGTCCGGTCCGGGCAAGGACATTACCTGGGACGAGGTAGTGAGGAGGTGCCGCGCCCCGCGCGACACTGGCAGGGGGCCCACGATATCCACATGAATGTGGTCGAAACGCCGGTGGGTAGGGTGGAACTGCTGCGGCGGGTCCTTGGTGTGTCGCTGCACCTTGGCCGTCTGGCAGTGCATGCACGTTCTGGCCCAGTCACGGACCTGCTTGCGGAGTCCGTGCCATGTCCTTACCCGAGACGTGTCTGACGTCCGTCGTGTATTCGGAGATGTAGGACAGATGGCGCTGCTGGCGGGACGACCAGGGATCGGACACCTTTGTGAATGTAAAGGTAAGCGGTTTGTGGTCCGTGAACGCGGTGAAGGGCCTAACATTCACGCCCTTTCCCAAGGGGTAGACTTTGAGGCACTGGCTGAGGCACAGCTGGCAGATGAGGAGAACCCGAGTTACAGGACTGCAGTCTCCGGTTTGCAGCTCCAGGACCTCCCCGTAGGCCCAGGTGAGAGGACCCTACTCTGTGACGTCGCCACCGGCCAACCCCGTCCCGTCGTCCCGGCAAACTGGCGACGACGTGTTTTCGACTCCATTCATAACTTGGCCCACCCCTCCATCCGCACTACCGTCCGGATGGTCTCCAGCAGGTTCGTTTGGCACGGACTCCGCAAGCAGGTCCGTGACTGGGCCAGAACGTGCATGCATTGCCAGTCGGCCAAGGTGCAGCGACACACCAAGGCCCCGCCGCAGCAGTTCCACCCCACCCACCGGCGTTTTGACCACATTCATGTGGATATCGTGGGCCCCCTGCCAGTGTCGTGCGGGGCGCGGCACCTCCTCACTATCGTGGACCGGTTCACAAGATGGCCAGAGGCGGTCCCACTCACCGACACCACCTCTGAATCTTGCGCCCGGGCACTGATCGCCACCTGGGTGTTCCGCTTTGGTGTACCGGCCCACATTACCTCCGACAGAGGCGCCCAGTTCACCTTCAGCCTGTGGTCAGCGATGGCCAGCCTGTTGGGGACTCAGCTGCACCACACAACTGCCTACCACCTACAGTCGAACGGCCTGGTGGAGCGTTTCCACCGTCACCTGAAGTCGGCTCTCATGGCCCGCCTGCGAGGAGCTAACTGGGCGGACGAGCTTTCCTGGGTCCTATTCGGCATCCGCATGGCGCCCAAAGACGATCTGCACGCTTCGTCGGCCGAGTTGGTGTACGGCGCACCCCTGGTCGTTCCCGGGGAGTTCATACCAGCCCCAAGGGGGCGAGAGGAAGAACCCGCAGCAGTCCTGGGCAGACTACGCGAGAGGCTCGGTGCCCTGGCCCCCATACCCACTTCGCAGCATGGGCAGCACCCGACCTGCGTACCCAAAGACCTGCAGAACTCTAAGTTTGTGTTTGTACGACGGGGCGGGCATTGGCCACCGCTGCAACGGCCCTACGAGGGGCCGTTTACGGTGATCAGAAACGACGGGTCCACGTTCGTGCTGGACGTTGGGGGGAGTGAGGAGGTTTTCACGGTGGACCGACTCAAACCGGCCCACGTGGACTTGGCGCAACCGGTCGAGTTTCCGGCACCGCGGCGCAGAGGCTGACCTCCCAAACAGGGCCCGGCCCAGACTGTGGACATTGGGGGGTGTACCGCCGGTTCTGGGGGGGGGGGGGGTAGTTATGTGGCGACCCAATTACTAGCACACTCGAACCGCTGACAATTAGCCAGAGCACAGGCACAAAGGAAGATAGCTTCAAGGGGTTTCAGTAAGTGCCTCTCTAGGTATCAGGTGGGGGAGACAGGCTTTAAAGCAAGACTGTGAATTTGAAATAAACTTATTCTTTGGCTGCAGTTTATCGACTCCGTGTCGTTATTTCAGCACTGCGTGTAGCACACCGCTGCACTGTGATATTTGTCAAAGGGGGTGTTACTATAAACTGACCATGCAGGGTGCCCAAACTTTTGCTTCAGGCCCTTTTCCTTTTTTGTTATTTTGAAACTGTAAAAGATGGAAATAAGAAGGTAATCTTGCTTAAAATATTAAAGAAATGCGTCATCTTTAACTTTATGCCTTTTGGAAATCAGATTAACTTTTACTCGCTTAGCGATTCACAAACCTTTACATGCGCGCGCAAACCAAACTTCTCATCCAGCCGACATTCACCACTTACACTGGAAGCTCATTCCACACTCTCACTGCTCTCCGAGTGAGGACGGTTTTCCTCATTCCCAATAAACACTTCACCTTTCACCCTTAACCTCTGGTGTAGTCGCACCAAACCTCACTGGACAAAGCCTATCTACACCCCCCCAACACACACACTGACAAACATACACACACAAACGTACACACACACACACAAACATTCACATACACATGCACAGTCTCTCTGTCTCACACACACACACAAACATTCACATACACATGCACAGTCTCTCTCACACAGACACACAAACATTCACATACACATGCACAGTCTCTCTCTCTCTCTCACACACACACACAAACATTCACATACACATGCACAGTCTCTCTCTCTCTCTCACACACACACACAAACATTCACATACACATGCACAGTCTCTCTGTCTCACACACACACACACAAACATTCACATACACATGCACAGTCTCTCTCTCTCTCTCACACAGACACACAAACATTCACATACACATGCACAGTCTCTCTCTCTCACACACACACATTCACATACACATGCACAGTCTCTCTCTCTCTCACACACACACAAACATTCACATACACATGCACAATCTCTCTCTCTCTCTCTCTCTCTCTCTCACACACACACACACACGTGTTTAAGGAGGGGTATCCTGTGCATTTGCACATTTCTTTATATTTCTGTGTTACCGGCTCTCCACAGTTGTCAGTCTTTTGCTGTTTATCTCTGTCTGTCCCATTGCTCCTTTGCCCTGGACCGGACAAACCGGATACAGGACTATGAACGATTGGGAGAGCACAACTGAACAGATAAAGCATAGGAGCAGTCTTGTCTGATGTAGAAAAAGTATGTGATATGGTATGGAAGGAAGGTTTGATAATCAAATTATAATCTTTATTTATTATTTCAAAATAATCAACATATATTTTGTAATATAGTTGTATCGGAGTAGCGTTACCTGTGGATGATGGATTGATGTGGGAAATGGTTGGTAATGTGGAGCGATGATGGATCGATATGGAAAGGGAGTGGGAATGTGAATTTATAACATTGAAACTTCAAGAGGCAATAAAAGACTCACATGGTCGACACATATTAAGGAAATAATAACCAAAAGTAAGAAAGCATTGAATGTTTTGAGATGTTTAGTAGGAAAGGAATGGGGGGCTGATGGGAAATCCCTGAAAGCGACTTGTATAGGAGTAACACTCGCTTTGCCTGGCGGCATGATCTCGGGGGTGATAGCCCCCCTGCCCGGCCAAACTTAAGAAATCTTGTTTGGGTGGATGCTGCGCGATTTGTCCCGTTATGAATCAGTACCTTGAAATAACAAACAGAACACAATATGCGATTAAATGATTAAGCTTTATAACTCTTACTTTGTCTATGTGGTTAGTAGAGAAACAAAATATGAAAGAAAAAGGGCGCCAATCTCATTAAACAGTCTGTGCACAATCGTTGGAGCTCACTCAGCCAGATCTTTCCACCATTCGATCTCCTCCGAGCGTCGCCGACCTCCGGACTCCCACTCGGAGTCCACTCCGTCTGGCGGCCTACCGACTCTCTCCATTCGCGTCTTCTCACTTCATCCCTCTCGCGCCTTCTGGCAAATGCCCGGGAAACCAACAGTTTCCAGAGAGGACAACAGAATCCTGATTGGCTAACATGCATAATTATATCTAGCCATAACACAAACATTACAAAGAAGCCATTACATAGAAGTAATAAGATCAATACTGGACTGTAGAAGTGTGGTATGTGGATCAGCATCACACTGTGTGCTCAATAAAGTGGATATAATTCAAAGTCCAGCATGAAGGTTAACCAGTGGGGCAATAAGGACAAGACCGGTGGCGGCAATGCAGGTGGAGTTGGGAGCCACACCTCTGGATCTCAGCAGAACACAGCTTGCGTTAACATATTGGGTAAACCCACAGGGGCCTGGAGAAAATCATCAGACTAACAGCTTTTAGATCCATGCTAAAGAGAGGAAATCTGAAATTTTTGCACAGACCATTGAAGGAAAAACAGAAAGGAAATTAACTAGTAACAAGACAAGTGTGACAGAGCCTTTTCCTGGGCTGCCTCCATTGCTGCGTGAAGCACCAGAGGAGGAACTGAATTTATTCAACAGGAGGCGGAAAAATAGGGAAATGATGTTAAATCAAGATATAGTTGCAACATGTGTAAATAATAATCATTATGGATGTTTACACAGTTGCTACAACAATTACTAACTGTAGATTAGGGGTTTCCCGTTCGGTGAGACTTGAGGAACGGCCCGCCGGTGGCGGCTACAACCCGGACTCGACAAGAGGAGGTGAACAAAGAGTTAAGGCTGAAGTGGGTGCGAGTCTCTGAGGCGAGAGCTGGACAGAGACTGGTTGCTGTAATAACCCAGTTTATCCAGCGGCACCTTCTGTATTGTCATCTTGGGAGTTTTCCTCCCAGATCTCCCGCAATTCCTCCAAGCACTGGTCAAATTTTTCCTTTTCTATGGGGTCGGCCCTGCTGATCTTTGGTTCTATGATCTCACAGTGAGTCAGGGAAGGGAATCCAGGGGGTATCGGGACTCCCAGGAATTCTCCGGGCAGGTGAAAAGCGAAGCCGACATGATCCCACCAGCGGTAACAAGGGGGTAAATCCAATCCGGTAGAATCGGGTCTCCACGTCCAGCCCTGGTCTGATTTCGAAAGGACCGCCTCGGGATCACTGGGGATGTCGGGGCAGTCACTGAACAGGGAGGTTCCCGGACAGCAGACCACCACAGCATGCATCACCTCTAGCTTGTATTTGAACGTACCCAACACCCGCACCTCCGGGGCTCCCCAGCGCACACGGAACCCTGGTACGTGTCCATCAGACTCGAAATATCGTAGGTGAACTTGAAATTGCCATATTGGGATCCACGCTGGAAAGCGGGAGAGCTGAAACAATGGGACAGTATGACCGTGTTTTGGGCTTTGCGATCGATGATCCATCGGTACTTGTTTCGCTCTCTCTCTATCTCAAGCTGGTCTATTTCGAAACCCCACCAGGAGAAACGTTCTGTTACCTTTTCTCCAATCTTCTTCCGCTTTCGGCTGGTGAATCTCCCGCTGGAGAAGATTTCTTTGGCAGCGCTGAAGGTGGTGACATGAGAGAGTTGTGTGGGCTGGAACTCGGGTCGGTCTGTCTCAGCGGTGTCGAGTAAGGAGTAGTCAGGTATTACTGGATAACTTGTATCCCAATTCTCGCAGCGCAGATGAACTCTGGGGTAAAATGATTCCTCTCCAAACCTGACTGCTCTCGTCTGGTGCCATAACCTTTGGCTAAACATGGTTCTGTTTGCCCACCTGCAGAGTGATACGACGCTGTTGAGAGAGACTTCTATATACTCGTGGGTGTCCCTCTGGAACTAGACCGGCAGACACGCAAGAGCGGGACTGAGGGAAATGATACTGAAAATATTTTACACATCACCTCACTAGTTGATGAGGAAGGAGTTGACAGGTCGTGGCGTCATCACCTGCTGGTGAAACTGGATAGGTAGTATTCACAGGTGTAAATGGACCCAGCACACCACTACAAAAGTTTGATGGAATATCTTGGTGGCTCCGGATCAGCTGCACAGAAGTGCCAGTTTCCACTCTATCTACGAAATAATTTGACTGCAACCTGGAACATTTGGACAGCAAAGGAGCATACATCGAGATGTTTGTTTTTTGCCTACAGTTCAGCATGCAAGTCATCCAGTCATCCCCATCCAGTCATGCATCATCCAGACTCAGAAATCAAACAATATTGGACGTTCAGGTCGTTCTTCCACGGTCTTCCATTAAGAATTGAGAAAAAAATTTAGTAAGATCCCTGTTCTCAACGTCATCACTGACGAGCATACATCGGGATGTTTGGTATTTCCATACAGTTCAGCATGCAATACCATCATCAGCTCAAATTTTAAAATTCGATTATGTTAGTAATTCTTTGGATTTGTCCTGGACCCAGCATGTAAGTGCAATTATGAAGAGAACACAGCAGCGCCTTTACTTCCTTAAGAGCCTGCAGAGATCCAGAGTGACACCTAAAACTGACAGACTTCTATAGATGTCCAGTGGAGAGCCTATGACCGGCTGCATCACAGCCTGGTATGGACTCACCTTCAAAGACTCTTCACCTCATGTTCTCAATTGTCTTTGCTTATTTATTTATCATTATTATTTCTTTCCTTTTTTATTTGCAGTTTGTTGTCTTTTGCAAAAAAAAAAGTTCTTAAATGGTTCAACAGCCAAATTGGTGTGGTCTTTCATTGATTCTCTTTTGGTTATTGTTCTATTATAGATTTATTGAGTATTATTGAGAAAACTAATCTCAAGGTTGTATATGATGGCATATATGCACTTTGATAATAAACTTACTCTGAACTTTGAACAGTCTATTGTCACGGGTCTGATTAGTGATCCTTTGGTTCCTTTAAATTTCCTTTGTTTGTATCATGATTAGGACTATTGACTCCTTGTTTTCCTTTAATTCATTTTTTCCCTGTGTTCCTTGGGCTCTGTAATTAAAGGCGCTTGATTCTCAGC
Source organism: Hemitrygon akajei (assembly GCF_048418815.1). Classification (NCBI taxonomy): domain Eukaryota; kingdom Metazoa; phylum Chordata; class Chondrichthyes; order Myliobatiformes; family Dasyatidae; genus Hemitrygon; species Hemitrygon akajei. The sequence goes on from NC_133146.1 coordinate 10,514,232, forward strand.
TGAACCATTCCGGTTATTTCTTTTTCCCCGTGTTCCGTTGGGTGCCTTGATTGAGGTACCTGATCCTCATTTCAATCCTGCGACATAAATAGCTCTGGGGTTCAGCTGTTCCTTTGCTGGACTGTCATCAGAAGCTCGTCACCAGAAACCTGTGAGCTCAGCCAGTGCAGCAATGGACGCTCCAGGCCGCCGCGAACAGTAGGAGTCCTGGCTCTGTGTCCAACTCCGTGTCGAGTCGGAGATGGAGTCCCAAGACAAGAGCCAAATCTGAGCTCCAAGTAAAGAGCCAAGTCAAGACCCGAGTTCCAAGTCCAAGTCCTAGTCTGGGTGGTATCCAAAGGTTACGTCCATGTTGACAGTTTGTCCTCCTCCTTGGCTTCCCTAGTAATTCTCAATAAACATAGTTCAGTTTATACTACCTCAGTGTCTGTATCTTGCGCTTGGGTCCACTCTCAATGCCCCCTTGTAACAGCAGTTTAGTGGTTTCAGAGCAGCCAGTCAGATATTCAGGGCGTGCAGGAGTGAGTCAGACCAGTCAGCTGAGTGGTGTTGCAACAACTACCGTGCACTCAGTGTCAGTAAGACCAAAGAGATGATTGTGGAGTGCAGAGAGGGTAAAGCAAGGGAACATGAACCAATCCTCAGAGGGGGATCAGAAGTGGAGAGAGTGAGCAACTTCAAGCTCCTGGATGCCAAGATCCCTGAGGATCTAACCGGGTCAGAACAAATCGATGTAGCTACAAAATAAGCAAGGCAGCAGCTACAAAATAGAGAAAATCTGCAGATGCTGGAAATCCACACACACACACACACACACACACACACACACACACACACACACACACACACACACACACACACACACACACACACACACACACACACACACACACACACACACACACACACACACACACACACACACACACACCCAGGCAGCTTGGAAGTTAATTAATGAAAAAGATACGGGGCTGGAGAAGGGAGAATCTGACAGGAGAGGACAGAAGGGCAGGGAAGAAAGAAAAGAGGGAGGAGCATCAGAGGGAGGTGGTAGGCAGATAAGGAGGTAAAGTGAGAGAGGGAAATGGGAACGGGGAATGGTGAAGGTGGGGTGGGGGAGGCTTTACAGGAAGTTCGAGAAGTCGATCTTCATGCCATCGGGCTGGGTGCTACCCAGACGGAATATAAGGTGTTGCTCCTTCAACCTGAGTGTGGCTTCATCACAACAGTAGAAGAGGCCATGGACTGGCACGTCGGAATGGGAATGAGAGGGGGACCTAAAATGGGTGACCACTGGGAGATCCCACTTGTTCTGGCAAGCAGAGTGCAGATGCTCAGCAAAGCAGTCCCCCAAACTACATTGGGTGTCCCTGATACATAGGAGGCTGGAATGTTAGTTCTGGAATGAAAAGCCTCATCTTGAGAGCAGATGTGGTGGAGACAGAGGAAGTGGGAAAAGGAGACAGCGTTTTACAAGTAACAGGGTTGGAAGAGGTATAGTCCAGATAGCTGTGAGAGTCAGTGGATTTATAATAGACGCCAGTAGATAAGCTGTTTCCAGAGATAGAGAATGAGAGATCGAGAAAGGGGGAGGGAGGTGTTGGAAATGGACCAGGTAAATTTTAGGGTGGGGAAGAAGTCGGAGGCAAAGTTGATGAAGTTGAAGAGCTCTGAATGGGTGTAGGACTGCACCAATGCCATCATGGATGTGGTGTAGGAAAAGCTGGGGAGTGATACCAGTGTAGGCTTGGAACATAGACTGTTCAATGTTGCCAACGGACAAGCAGGCATAGCTGGGACCCATGTGCCCATGGCTACACCTTTTGTTTGAAGGAAGAGGGAGGAGCCAAAGGAAAAATTGTTAGGAGTGAGGTCAAGTTCCACTAGACAGAAGAGAGTGGTGGTGGAGGGGAAATGTTTGGGTCTGGATTTCAGATTCTTAATGCAGGTCTTTGGCTTGGAGGTTTTCTCTTCTCTCCCGGTTCTTGACCACATGAATCGGGCATTAAGAACAAAACCATTGAAAGAGTTAAAACCGCACCCTGTCATTCTTCGTTTTCACTATGTGAGTACTAAGGAGAATTTAATTTGAATTTCTCGTCGGAAAGGAATTATTGAACATCAAAATCTTAAGTTTCGTCTGGTTGAAAATTATTGTCCTGAGGTAATGCAGGAAAGATTGCATTTTAAATTGGTGATATCAGAATTATATCAAAGGAATTACCCACCGGCTCTGCTATAGTCCGCTCACTTAGGGGTTGTTTTGCCCGATAAATAATTTAAATGGCTTTAATGGCGGGAGGGTTCAAAGACATCTTCAATCTCTCACTGCTACAGTGGGATGTTCCCACCTGTTTCCAAAGAATGACAATCATACCAATCCCCAAGAAGGCCAGGGTGAGCTGCCACAATGACTGTCGCCCAATGGCACACAGATCCACTCTGATGAAGTGTTTTGAGAGTTTGGGCAGGACTAGAATCAACTCCTCTGATGAAGGAAGGACTTGGACCCAGCGCTATTTGCCAGTCTTGTAATTTGTATCACAGTTCTCACAACACTGATGCTTTTTAGGGTAAAATGATTCCCCTTCATGCTTTCCTGCTCCTGTCATATGCCAGTTACATCGGTCAAACATGGTCCTGTTTGCCAGTCTGCTGAGTGGTATGACACTGATGAGAGAGACTTCGATATACCCGTGTGTATTTCTCTGGAACTAGACAGACGGACAGACAAGAGCGGGATGGAGGGAAATGAAATAGAAAATATTTTAGATATCACCTGACTAGTTGTTTGACAAAGGAGTTGACAGGTCGTGGCATCATCATGTACATGTGAAACCGGATAGGTAGCATTCACAGGTGTAAGTGGACCCAGCACACCACTACAAAAGTTTGATGCGGCATCTTCGTGGCTGCGGATCAGCTGTGCAGAAGGACCAGTTTCCATGATGTTTAACTCTATGACCCTGTCTACAAAATAATTTGACTTTTCTCCCTGAAACATCTAGACAGCAAAGGTGCATACATCGGGATGCTTGTTATTGCCTACAGTTCAGGATGCAATACCATCATTCCCTCAGATTTTTAACTTCCACTATGTTAATAATTCTTTGGACCTGTCCTGGACCCAGCATGTAAGTGCAATGCTGAAGAAATACACAGCATTAAGAGTCTGCAGAGATCCAGAGTGACACTTAAGACTTTGACAGACTTTGACAGACTTCTATAGATGTCTGTAGATGTCCAGTGGAGATCAGATGACCGGTTGTATCACAGTCTGGTATGGAAACACCAATGCCCTTGCATGGAAAATCCTACATAAAGTAGAGGATACGGCACAGTCCATCACGGGTAAAGCCCTCCTCACCAATGAGGACATCCACACCACACCTTGTTGCAGGAAAGCCAACATCCATCATCAAGGACCCCTCCTCCCAGGACGTGCTCTCTTATCATTGATGCCATCAGGAAGAAGGTACGGGAGCCTCAGGACTCACACCACCAGGTTCAGGAACAGTTATTACCCCTCAACCATTGGGCTCTTGAACCAAAGGGGGTAACTTCACTCAACTTCACTTGCCCCATCATTTAAGTGTTCCCACAACTATGAACTCACTTACAAGTACTCTTCATCTCATGTTCTCAATTTTGTCATGATAATTGTTGGGGACTTTAACATGAAAGTGGATTGGGAAAACCAGGATAGTACTGGACCTCAAAAGAGAGAATTTGTAGATCATCTAAGGGATGGCTTTTTAGAACAGCTTGTTGTCAAGCCCAGTAGTGGATCGGCTGTGCTGGATTGGGTGTTGTGCAATGATCTGGAGGTGATAAGAGAGCTGAAGATTAAGGAACCCTTAGGGAACAGTGATTACAATATGATCGAGTTCACATTGAAATTTGAGAGGGAAAAAATAAAATGCAGTATGTTGGTATTTCAGTGGAATAAAGGCAATTACAGTGGCATGAGAGGGGACCTGGTGGAAGTTGACTGGAAAGGGACATTTGCAGGAAGGACAGCATTTCAGCAATGGCTGGAGTTTCTGCGAAAAATGAGGGAAGTGTAAGACAGATATATTCCAAATAAGAAGAAATTTTCAAAGGGAAGAAGGACACTACAGTGGCTGACAAGTGAAGTCAGAGACAAATAAAAGCAAAAGAGAGGGCATACAAGGAAGCCAGAGCTAGTGGGAAGATAGAGGATTGGGGAGCTTTTAAAAACTTGCAGAAGGAAACTAAGAAGGTCATTCAGAAGGAAAAGATCAATTACGAGAGGAAGCTGGAGACTAATATCAAAGAAGATACTAAAAGCTTTTACAAGTATATAAAGGGTAAAAGAGAGTCGATGGTAGATATAGGACCAATACAAAATGACTCTGAAGATATTGTACTGAGAGATGCAGAGATGGCAGAGGAACTGAATGCATATTTTGTATCAGTCTTCACAGTGGAAGACATCTGCAGTATACTGGACATTCAAGAGTGTCAAGGAAGTGAAGTTTGTGCAGTGAAAATTATGACTGAGAAGGTGTTCAGGAAGCTTAATGGTTTGAGGGTGGATAAATCTCCTGGACCTGCTGGAATGCACCCTCGGGTTCTGAAGGAAGTAGCTGGAGAGATTGTGGAAGCATTAACGATGATCTTTCAAGGATCGATAGATTCTGGCATTGTACTGGATGACTGGAAAATTGCAAATGTTACTCTGTTATTTAAGAAGGATGGGAGGTAGCAGAAAGGAAACTATAGACCTGTTAGCCTGACATCAGTGGTTAGGAAGTTGTTGGAATCGATTGTTGGGGATGAGATTACATCATTAGGATGTAAAGACCTCCAAATTTCTAAAATTCCCAAGTCAAATAAAAAGGAATTAGTAAAAGTAGCAATTTGTTGGGAAGTGCCTGATTGGGCGCAGACCTATCCATCATAGGATTCAAACAACAATTAAATTCTCTGCACATTCTTAACATATATTCTTTAAAATTGAGAAGAGATACAACTAAATGCTTAAAGAATTCAGGATAGTCAGTATTTGGTGCATAAATATTAACCAAAACTACTTTTTGGTTATAAAGTAAACCAGTAATTAATAGAAATCTACCATATGGATCTGAGATTATATCATAATGAACAAATGAGATCGAGGAGTCTATAAAATTGGAAACGACTTTCACTTTGGTCGATGAGTTAGAATGAAACTGTTGACCTTAAAAAACCTAAAAAAAACCTTAAAAAACCTAAAAAAAACCTTAAAAAATCCTCCTTCCTCACATGAGTCTCCTGCACAAAAATAATCTGAGCATTCAATCTATGAAAAACCTTAAAAATCTTCTTCCGTTTAATTGGATGATTCAAACCGTTCGTGTTCCATGAAACAAAGTTAATAATATTATTCATTGTTCTTAAATAAACCATATAGGATGTAAAGGGTTAACCATATTGCATAGGAAACTCATGCGTCAGGAAGAGGGAAAAAAGTTTAAAGAGGAACCCGAAGTTACGACAATACAGCCATTTTTGCAGTTTCAAGTCAGCCCAAATGAAAAATACTAAGCTAAAAATAGCCCTCCCCTCCCACAAAGACCAGAAAACTTGGCCAATAGACAGCCAGAGAACTATCCACGAACCTCCCTACCCCCATCTCTCTTGACGTCGTCTCCAAATTTAAAAAAATTTAAAAAAACACCCATTGTCAAAATATTGTGAAAGGAATGCCAAACACGTATTAAGAAAAAAAACATTATTTTTTGACATATTAAAAGACAAGGTCTTAAAAAAAGAAACAGAATACAATCTTAATAATATTTCAAGGAAAAACAAATAATCACCAAGTCAAAGTCTTAATAATTTTCGAAAGCGAACAATTAAAAATAAAAAAGTAAAATAATAAAGGAAAAAGAAAGGAACTTTAACATAGAAACATAATAAACATCCATACGCCAAAACAAAGTATTGGAAGAATCAGCCCAAGGGCATAGTTCTACGAACTTAAAATGTCTGAATCTATACACTGGTTATCAACTAATAAACCAGAAGTATATAAACATAAAGGAATTGTAAATTTATTAAACATCCGAGCTCAAACAATGCTCCGAGATATTGTTGTGTGTTATCCACGGATTTAAATGATTTATCGGGCAAAACAACCCTTAAGCGAGCAGGGTATAGAAGAGTCGGTGGGAAATTCCTTTGATATAATTCTGACATCACCAATTTAAAACACAATCTCTCTTGCTGTTATGGTCCGGTCTGGAGCCCGCATTCCGGGTCTTGATCTGGTCCGTGGTTTCCGGACTCCGGGTCTTGCAGCCATCCCTCCTGTCACCCTTAAGCCAAATAGGATCATCTTGGCTTAAGAAGGTGCACCTGTTGCCTATCAACTGGCAGGTGGATATAAGGGACTCTGGGATCAAGCCTAGTTGGGGGTTACTCTGCTTGCCATGTTCTGAGGGGTTTTGTCTGATTTACTCTGTTTGTTCTGGTCGTCCTGGCTTGGAGGGCCCATGGCTTCATCCCCAAGTTCTGTGAGTCAGCCTTGGAGTCACCCTGGACCAAGTTCCCTTTTGATCCCTTGCCTCTGTCGGGTAGCAGGCCAGACTGCTGTTGCCCGGTAGAGGGACTCTGTCCCCTTCCTACCAATCACCTCTGATGGGTTGGGCCTGCTACCTGCCCAGGTGTCCTGTGTCTTGCTTGGGCCTCTGTGTTCCTCCCTGGGAGGTGGCCCTGCCCAGGAGTATGTGGCCTGTGCTGAGGTCTTTGCCCCTTCCTACCCCTTGCTCCCTATGGGTTGTGCCTGCACCTGCCCAGGTGTTCTGTGTCCTGCCCAGGCCTACGTGTTCCTGCCTAGGAGATGGCCCTGCCCAGGAGTTATGCGGCTGCCCAGGGGGCTCTCCTGCCTAGCCGCGAACTGCAAGACCCTGCCTAGCCGCAGACTCTCTGTGAACCCCAGGATTACCTAGCACGCTCTGGTCTCCCCATCTGGTTCTATCCTTTAGTTATTCCTGTCCTGCCCCTAGTACTTCAGTGCCTGCATCCTGCACTTGGGCCCAGCCTCGTGTCCTCATGTGACACTTGCATTACCTCAGGACAATAATCTTCAACCAAATGAAACTTAAGATTTTGATGTTCAGTAATTCCTTTCCGATGAACAATTCGAATTAAGTGCTCCTTAGTACTCATATAGTGAAATTGAAGAATGACAGGGTGTGGTTTTAACTCTTTTGGTGGTTTTGTTCTTAATACCCGATGCATGTGGTCAAGAACCGGGAGATAAGAGAAAACCTCCGAGCCAAAGACCTCCATTAAGAATTGAGAAAAAAATTTAGTAAGATCCCCGTTCTCAATGAGACCTATTGCATAACTGAGACCTATTATTCGCAAATTCTGTCTGCAACTACGACTCTCCAAATCAAAAGTCTTGACTTTACACGGCTCCAATGTATGAGTCGTCGAAGTTAATTTCTTTTCCAAAGACTTCCATCTGGAATCTTTCTGTTTCCCAGCTTCAGTAAGCTCTGGAATTTGCCATTGCTGTTTTTCATACTCCTTTCATTCCCTGGAGTTCAGGAGAATGAGGGGGAATCTCATAGAAACATTCTGAATGTCAAAAGGCCTGAACAGATTAGATATAGCAAAGTTCTTTCCCATGCTAGGGGATTCTAGGACAAGAGGGCACAACTTCAGGATTGAAGGACATCCTTTTAGAACTGAGATGTGGAGGAAATTACTTAAGTCAGAGGGTGGTAGATCTCTGGAATTTGTTGCCATGAGTGGCTGTGGAGGCCAAGTCATTGGGTGTATTTAAGGCTGAGATAGATAGGTTCTTGATTAGCCAGGGCATCAAAGGGTATGGGGTGAAAGCAGGGGAGTGGGGATGACTGGAAGAATTGGATCAGCCCATGACTGAATGGTGGAGCTCACTTGATGGGCCAAATGGCCTACTCCTGCTTATGGTCTAATTCTATTTGCTTATTTATTTATTTATTTATTTATTTATTATTATTTCTTTCTTTTTGTCTTTGCAGTTTGTTGTCTTTTGCAACAAACAACAACAATTTGTCTTAAATGGTTGAACACCCAGATTGGTGTGGTCTTTCATTGATTCTCTTTTGGTTATTGTTCTATTATAGATTTATTGAGTATGCCCACAAGAAAACAAATCTCAGGGTTGTATATGATGGCATATATGCACTTTGATAATAAACTTACTCTGAACTTGGAAGAGTGTATCACCTTGCCTGTGAATGGAAGAGGCTCCTGAGGTGCAGCAGATTATAACTCAGAAATAACCCTTCCTACCTACAAAGACCTCCAGATTTATCTATCATCCATGTGGCTAACTCAGTTTCTTAAATGTTCTTAATGTATCTGCCTCTGTCACTACCCCTGATAACACATTCCACGCACCCACCACTCTGTAAAAATCTTGCCTCTGTATCTCATCTACACTTCCGCCAATCACCTTAAAATTACACCCACTCATATGAGCTGTTTCTGCCCTGGGAATAAGTCTCAGGCTGTCCTCTTGATCTACATCTCTCATCATCTTGCATGTTGCTCACATTCCTCCTGCCTGTCCACCAAACAGTGGACACTGTGGAGACACTGATCGATTGGTTGCAAAAGGCAGCTCATGCCAGAGATTTTGGGATGGCGATCAAGAGGAATATGTGATTCCCTGCTTCCTTCCACTGAACGCAGATGACATTCAAACAATCACCCCAAAATCATATGGTCTGCACGTTCAGCCATTGCAAGTGTAGAGAGGTTTGTTTGGAACTGAGAAGATGGTGAGTGACTTCACTGAAATGTACAGAACCCTCAGGGGGTTTGTCAGGGTCAGGGTGAAATACTGGAAAAACTTAGGATTCAGTTCTGACCTAGCGTTATGGACCTGGCATGATAACTGATTCTCTTCCGACAGTTGTTCCTGACCTGCTGGGAATATCCAGCATATTTCTATTGTTGTCAGACTTCCAGCATCTGCAGTTGTGGTTTCAGAGCAGCCAGTCAGATATTCAGGGCGTGCAGGAGTGAGTCAGACCAGTCAGCTGAGTGGTGTTGCAACAACAACCGTGCACTCAGTGTCAGTAAGACCAAAGAGATGATTGTGGAGTGCAGAGAGGGTAAAGCAAGGCAACATGAACCAATCCTTAGAGGGGGATCAGAAGTGGAGAGAGTGAGCAACTTCAAGCTCCTGGGTGTCAAGATCTCTGAGGATCTAACCTGGTCAGAACATATTGATGTGGTTACAAATTAGGCAAGACAGCAGCTACAAAGAAGAGGAAATCTGCAGATGCTGGAAATCCAAGCAAAACACACACACACACAAACTCAGTAGGCCAGGCAGCATCTGTGGAAAAGAGTACAGTTGACATTTCAGGCTGAGACCCTTTGTCAGGACTGGAAAAAGAAGTAAGGAGTCAGAGGAAGAAAGTGGGGGGAAGGGAGCAAAAACCACAAGGTGAGAGGTGAACCATGGAGGGGGAGGGGTGAGGTAAAGAGCTTGGAAGTTAATTATTGAAAAAGTTACGGGGCTGGAGAAGGGGGAATCTGACAGGAGAGGACGGAAGGGCAGGGAAGAAAGAAAAGAGGGAGGAGCATCAGAGGGAGGTGGTAGGCAGATAAGGAGATAAAGTGAGAGAGGGAAATGGGAACGGGGAATGGTGAAGGTGGGGAGGAGGAGGTTTTACCAGCAGTTTGAAAAATCGATGTTCATGCCGTCAGGTTGGAGGCTACCCAGATAGAGTATAAGGTTTTGCTCCTCCAACCTGAGTGTGGCTTCATCACAACAGCAGAGGAGGCCATGGACTGACGTGTCGGAATGGGAATGGGAGGGGGAATTAAAATGGGCGACCACTGGGAGATCTGGCTTTTTCTGACAGATGGAGTGTAGATGCTTGGGAAAACGGTCCCCCAAACTGCATCTGGTCTCCCCGATATACAGGAGGCCACACCAGGAGCAACAAACACAGAAAGTGACCCCAACAAACTCACAGTTGAACTGCCACCTCACCGGGAGGGACAGTGTGGGGCCCTGAATGGTAGCGAGGGAGGAGTTATAGGGGCAGATGTAGCACTTGTTCCGCTTGCAGGGGTAAGTGCTGGGGGGTGATAAGTGGGGAAGGGCAAGTAGACAAGGAAGTCATGTAGGGAGTGATCCCTGTGGAAAGCAGAAAGGTGGGGAGTGGTGGGAGGGAAAAATATGCTTGGTAGTGGGGATCCCATTGGAGTTGGTGGAAGTTGCAGAGAATTATACACTGGATGCGGAGCCTGGTGGGTGGTAGTTGAGGACAAGAGGAACCCTATCCCTGGTGTGGTGGCGGAAGGATGGGATGAGGGCAGATGTGTGTGAAATGGAAGACATAAGGTTGAGAGCAGTGTTGATGGTAGAAGAAGGAAGCCCCTTTCTTTTAACAGGGAGGACATCTATTTAGTTCTGGAATGAAAATTCACATCCTGAGAGCAGATGTGGTGGAGACAGAGGAATTGAGAAAAGGAGATAGCGTTTTACAAGTATCAGGGTTGGAAGAGGTATAGTCCAGGTAGCTGTGAGAGTCAGTGGGTTTATAATAGACATCAGTAGGTAAGCTGTTTCCTAGAGACACAGAGATCAAGAAAGGGGAGGGAGGTGTCGGTAATGGACCAGGCAAATTTTAGGGCAGGTTGGAAGTTGGAGACAAAGTTGATGAAGTTGACGAGCTCCGAATGGGTGTTGGACTGCACCAATGCAGTCGTGGATGTGGTGTAGGAAAAGCTGGGGAGTGATACCAGTGTAGGTTTGGAACATAGACTGTTCAATGTTGCCAATGGACAGGCAGGCATAGCTGGGACCACGTGTGTACCCATAGCTACACTTTTTGTTTGAAGCAAAAGGGAGGAGCCAAAGGAGAAATTATGAAGAGTGAGGTCAAGTTCCACTAGACAGAGGAGAGTGGTGGTGGAGGGGAAATGTTTGGGTCTGGTGTGCAGAAATAAATGGACCCACATCACCTGGGGCATGCCTTCTTATCATCGTTACCATCAGGAAGGAGGTACTGAAGACACACACTCAGCAATTCAGGAACAGCTTCCTCCCTTCTGCCATTCAATTCCAAAATGGACATTGAATCATGAACACTACCTCACTTTTAAATTTTTTTAACATATTATTTCTGTTTTTGCAGTATATTTAATCTATTCATATACATATACATATATGTATATAGTGTATTTACTGTGATTGGTTTACCTGTTTATTTTTTCTTGCTACTTGATGATATATTACATCGTACTGTTGCTGCTCAGTTAACAAATTTCACAACATACGCCAGTGATAATAAACCTGATTCTGATATTTCCACAGGTACATAAATTCAAGGGGCAGACATTGAGCTTTCTAACTCATTATCTCTCAGGCATTGTATCTCTATCTCTTTACCTCATCCTGGTCAATTTTGAAACTCCACCAAGAGGAACATGCTCCTCATTTTCTCCAACCTTCCCTGCTCCCATCAGATGTCATTCAGCATGGTTCAACATGGTCCCAGATTGGCCACCTGTCATGTGGTAAAATGCTGCCAGGAGAGACGTATTTATCCCTGTAGACATTTATTTGAAAGTTTATGGGCTGGTAGCAGATTGAGGAAAATGAATGAATCTGTAAATATTTTCAACATTAGCTCACTGTTGGTTGAGTTAAGAGATACACTTGTGAAACTTTTTTAATTAGTTTTTTAATACATTTTCTACATAGCTACAGATAAAAAAAAAACCCCGGATCAAAATGAAGAACATTGATACAGTGCAAAAATAAACATACAATAATAATATGATACAAAGAAAGATAATTGAGAAAGCACCCAAATTGAAGACATGTAAAATTAGTATCCTCCCCAAGCCCCACAACAACAAAAAACTCCAGACCAACCACAACACAATATAGAGAATATAAATCAGGACAATCAAACCCCCAAAACTGTAAATACACTTAGCAACAGAAGATATTAATGCCTACTACAAAAAAAAAGCTGAAAGCAAAGGACCGAAAAAAAACCTTAGTTAAGAGGAAGGTTATGAAAGTACTCAATAAAAGGTCCCCAGACCTTATAGAACTTTAAATCCAAATTAAGGACTGAATAATGAATTTTTTCAAGGTCTAAGCAGGCCATAATATCGTTAAGCCATTGAGCATGCGTGGGTGGGGCAACATCTCTCCATCTAAGAAGGATTAAACGTCTAGCCAGGAGAGAGGCAAAAGATAATATTCGACACTTAGTCGAACTCAGACGTAAATCTGTCTCACCCCAGAAACCAAACAAAGCAATTAAAGGGTTAGGTTCTAGGTGGTGATTCAGAATATACGATAACGTTATGAAGACATCTTTCCAAAATTTCTCCAAGCTAGGACAAAACCAGTACATATGAATGAGAGAGGCCTCGCCCCTTTTGCATTTATCACAAAGCGGACTGATGTTAGGGTAAAATCGAGATAATTTAGATTTAGGCATATGGGCTCTATGAACAATCTTAAACTGTAAAAGGCAATGGCGAGCACAAAGAGAGGTTGAATTAACCGATTTGAGAATCGAGTCCCAAGTCTCATCGGATAAAGAGGTATTTAAATCATGCTCCCATGCCATTTTAATTTTATCCACAGGGGCACGTCGTAGGGCTGCAAATTTATCATGAATAAATGATATTAAACCTTTACCTAGTGGATTAATAGAAAGAAATAAGTCCATAACATTTTTCTCAGGCATTTCAGGGAAGTTAGGGATTAAAGGAGTAATAAATTGTCTAATTTGGAGATATCTAAAAAAATGAGCATTAGGCAGATTGAACTTAGCAGCGAGCTGTTGAAAAGAAGCGAAGCGATTATCAATAAAAAGATCTTCAAAATGTCTAATGCCCTTCCTATACCAATCATGGAAGGCTGAGTCATACGTAATAGGTAAAAAAAGGTGATTATGTAAGATAGGGCTAGAAAAGGAAAAACCATGGAAACCATAAAATTTCCTAAACTGAGCCCATATACGCAAAGTGTGTCTGACAAGAGGATTAACTATTAATCTGGACAAACTACTAGGGAGTACAGAGCCGAGAAGTGCAGAGATAGATAATTCATTAGTGGAGCTTAACTCCATTGCCACCCAATTAGGGCACTCGGGTTGGCCATGGAAAAAAGTCAATCAGATCCCCTCTCATCCTTCTAAATTCCAGTGTATACAAGCCCAGTGGCTCCAACCTTTCAACATATGACAGTCCCGCCATCCCGAGAATCAACCTCGTGAACCTACGCTGTACTCCCTCAATAGCAAGAATGTCCTTCCTTAAATTTGGAGACCAAAACTGAACGCAATACTCCAGGTGTGGTCTCACCGGGGCCCTGTACAACTGCAGATACTGGGATAATTTTTAAGAAGAGGCAGATTTTAAGGATAAAATAAAGATATAATAAACAAGCAACAATTCACAGAGAGGATTTCACAAATAGCTTGGGAGTCTTATGATTAAAATGAAATTTGCTGGGAGCATTCAGCCAGTCATGCAGGATGTAGCAAGGAGAATCAGAGTTCACTTTCAACAGGGCCTCAGACATCAAGTCTGCCTCCCTCTTCACAGATAAAGCCTAACCTGCTGAGTGCTTTCAGTATTTTCTGATCATTTCCCCCCAAATTTCTAGCAACTTAGTGATTTTTGTTTTGAAAAAGAACTTCCAGATGCTGGAGATCTGAAACAAAATCAGACACTCAGCAGTGATATTAATTAGTTCCAAAGAAAGTTTGGTGGAACTTATGAGGCTTTTAGGTAGAGACATGAACATGAAGGGGTTGGAGGGTTATGGATGATATGCAGGAGAACATTTTGTATAAATTGGCATCAATATCAGTACAGTATGACATTGTGGGCTGAATGCCTTGTTGGACTATTCCAACTTCCTGTATACTGGGATTAGTCAGTCGTCCCTGTCCTAACTGCAACTGGTCCAGAATGCCGCAGCCAGGCTCCTGGAAGAGGGACAATATTACTCCTATCCTGGCCTCCCTCCACTGCCTGCCAGTGTGGTTCAGAATTGATTTTAAGATTCTCCTGTTTGTTTATAAAGCCCTAAGTGGGCTGCCCCGCCTTACATCACAGACCTTCTAACCCCTTATTCTACCACCAGGTCCCTCAAGTCAGCTGACTTTGGGCTCCTGGCTGTCCCGCGATCTAATCTTAAGCTCAGGGGTGACCGTACCTTTGCTATTGTAGCCCCTAGACTGTGGAACAACATTCCCCTCCATCAGCTCTTTTAAATCCAGGCTCAAAACTTACTTTTTTCACTAGAGTTTGAATCCTCCTGATGTGGCTGATTTTTGGCTTGTGCCTAGGCCCTTGTGTTGTTCCTTTTGTGCCTATAAGCTGTTTGCCTTGTTGGTTATGTCTGTGTTTCTTGTATTTGTGATTTTAGCAATCTGCTCTGATCTGTACAGCACTTCGGTCAATGTCGGTTGTTTTTAAATGTGCTATTTAAATAACCATATAACCACATGACAATTACAGCACGGAAACAGGCCATCTAGGCCCTTCTAGTCCGTGCCGAACGCTAACTCTCACCTAGTTCCACTGACCTGCACTCAGCCCATGACCCTCCATTCCTTTCCTGTCCATATGCCTATCCAATTTTGCTTTAAATGACAACACCGAACCTGCCTCCACCACTTCTACTGGAAGCTCATTCCACACAGCTACCACTCTCTAAGTAAAGAAATTCCCCCTCATGTTACCCTTAAACTTTTGCCCCCAAAGTCTCAACTCATGTCCTCTTGTTTGAATCTCCCCTACTCTTCAATGGAAAAAGCCTATCCACGTCAACTCTATCTATCCCCCTCATAATTTTAAATACCTCTATCAATTCCCCCCTCAACCTTCTACACTCCAAAGAATAAAGACCTAACTTGTTCAACCTTTCTCTGTAACTTAGGTGCTGAAACCCAGGTAACATTCTAGTAAATCTCCTCTGTACTCTCTCTATTTTGTTGACATCTTTCCTATAATTCGGTAACCAGAACTGTACACAATACTCCAAATTCGGCCTTACCAATGCCTTGTACAATTTTAACATTACATCCCAACTCCTATACTCAATGCTCTGATTTATAAAGGCCAGCATACCAAAAGCTTTCTTCACCACCCTATCAACATGAGGTTCCACCTTCAGGGAACTATGCACCATTATTCCTAGATCACCCTGTTCTACTGTATTCTTCAATGCCCTACCATTTACCATATATGTCCTATATGGATTATTCCTACCAAAATGTATCACCTCACACTTTTCAGCATTAAACTCCATCTGCCATCGTTCAGCCCACTCTTCTAACTGGCCTAAATTTCTCTGCAAGCTTTGAAACAGTCACAGTGAGAACGTACAAATTCCTCATAGACAGGAAACCCATGCGGTCACAGTGAGAACGTACAAACTCCTCATAGACAGGAAACACATGCGGTCACAGTGAGAACGTACAAACTCCTTACAGGCAGGAAACCCATGCAGTCATGCAGAGAACGTCCTTATAGACAGTGGCAGGAAATGAACAGTTATGGTCACAGTAATTACCAGTTTTCTATTGTAAGTTTCTGAGTTTACATTTATGCTGAAATTGTCTGGAGAAAATTGTTTCATAAAATCCTCCTGGCTTGGATGCTCAGTTCCTAATTACAGGTGAGCTTCATGTTATGTGGGCGCTCTTTTCCTGGGAAATGGGCTGAGTTATAATTTCAGTACATGAAGATGAAACAAAATCTAAACTGTAAAAAAATGTGGTTTATTTACTTATTTTCCCACACACAAATTCTATGAGAGGAAATTTTATTCTACATCTTAAGTTTTTGGGTTATTCTACAAGGACAAGTTTTATGAATTTGTGATTACTTTAAGGACAAATTTTCATAAACTGACCAGAGGTAACACAGGGGTTGCTTGTAGTGTAGATTTACCCTTAATAAATAATGTTAAAAGCAATTAAATTTTTATGCTGACCTGCTTCAGTGAGTCAAAGACTACAGGATTCGTCACCTCGTAAGCAATTTGAAGTGAAGCACCACCCATGTCCAATATGCTGACAGTCCGTTTGCGAATCACAGAACCTTGATTGCTGGACACGGTCACAGCAACCAATGCATCATCACCTGAAACCAACCAGAGAGAACCGGTAAAGGAAACAGCGGAAACTAGATCAGTAGACGAATTGGAACTGGTTTATTATTATAGACAATAGACAATAGGTGCAGGAGTAGGCCATTTGGCCCTTTGAGCCAGCACCACCATTCACACTGTGATCATGGCTGATCATCCACAATCAGTACCCCGTTCCTGCCCTCTCCCCATATCCCTTGACTCCGCTATCTTTAAGAGCTCTATCTAACTCTTTCTTGAAAGCATCCAGAGAATTGGCCTCCACTGCCTTCTGAGGCAGAGCATTCCATAGATCCACAACTCTCTGGGTGAAAAAGTTTTTCCTCAACTCTATTCTAAATGGCCTACCCCTTATTCTTAAACTGTGGCCTCTGGTTCTGGACTCCCCCAACATCGGGGACATGTTTCCTGCCTCTAGTGTGTCCAATCCCTTAATAATCTTAATCGTTTCAATCAGATCCCCTCTCATCCTTCTAAATTCCAGTGTATACAAGCCCAGTTCGCTCCAATCTTTCAACATATGACAGTCCCGCCATCCCGGGAATTAACCTCGTGAACCTACACTGCACTCCCTCAATAGCAAGAATGTCCTTCCTCAAATTTGGAGACCAAAACTGCACACAATACTCCAGGTGTGGTCTCACCAGGGCCCTGTACAACTGCAGGAGGACCTCTTTGCTCCTATACTCAACTCCCCTTGTTATGAAGGCCAACATGCCATTAGCTTTCTTCACTGCCTGCTGTACCTGCATGCTTACTTTCAGTGACTGATGAACAAGGACACCTAGATCTCGTTGTACTTCCCCTTTTCCTAACTTGACACCATTCAGATAGTAATCTGCCTTCCTGTTCTTATCATGCAGTGAATTAAGTAAAACAGAACTTGAGATGAAACTCCAGCAAAAGTGACCATAAACTACCAGGTTGTCACAGAAGCTGAACTCTAGAGGCGAGGTGAACATTGACTGCCCCTTACATCAAGGCAACATGTGATGGAGTGCAATATCAAGAAACACGAGTACAACTCAAGCTAACAGGTATGAAGGGGAAACACTCCGATAGAGCCACATCTTGCGTTGCTCCCCTCCAAACCACACCTCACCCTGTTAATGGAGATACACCAACAGCTCTCTTGGGGCAATGCAGAAATTAGTCATCTTCAAGTTTAATTGTCATTCAACCATACGCATACATACAGTAAATGAAACAATGTTCCTCTGGAGCCAAAGTGCATAACACAGTACATACTGTTGCACACAGCACGCACAGTAACAATGGCACGTACAGTTACAAAAGTATTAGTACAAGTCCCTGAGTGGCATGGTCTGAAGATGAGTGGTGCATGGGATGTCCCAATGGTGGGAATGCTTCACAAGAGGGCAAGAGCAGACTAAGGAGTAGGTCATCGATATCTAATTTATTAATCTGAATATATTTAATTAAGTTTCTTAATATGGTCTGCCTAGCATGACAGTCCCGATCTATTGGAAGAGAGATGATATTTGGCTACCCTCTGAATTGGCCAAGAAAGCCATTAGTTATAGTTTGGCAAATTATTCACCCGAGGCAGAAAAGGGATAAAACAGTGGACAACTCGACAGCAACGTACAATCTGCTTGAGGAACTCAGCTTGTCAGGCAACATCTATGGAAATGAATAAATAGGTGACATTTTGGGCCAAGCTACTTTTTCAGGACTGGAAAGTGGGTGGGGGGGGTGGGGAGGAGAAAGAGGAAGCAATACAAACTAGAAGGTGATAGATAAAGCCAGGTGAGGGGAAAGGTAGGTGGGTGGAGGAGGAGGGATGAAGTGAGAAGCTGGGAGGTGACAGCCTGAAGCTGGAGGAATTTGATAGGAGAGCAGAGTGGACTTCACAGGAATAACACTGGATGAGATGAAATTTCTATGTCTGGCCGACCTTATAGTTACAAATATCTGGGGACTAGTGTCCCACACTGTGGAAGCATAACTCACAGGCAGACGCCATGCCAGATTCCTGCATCGTAATCCCTGAGAACATCCTGTCCCATTAGTGTGATCACCAGAGTGAAACACCAGTGGACTGGAGTAGTTCTGTGCATCCTCCGCATTGAGTCTACATCCCATGAACTCTCATGGGCAGGGAGTCATCCTCCACATTACCACCTCAGCTGATCAATGCTGAATAACAAGTGGATGCAGTACTGTCAGCCCGTACCTGCACTAACTTCGGGGCACCATCAATCTGATGGTGCTGTCTAAGCAATGAAGAATAAAACTGGGTCTCCAGTAGGTAGGGGAGGAGGCAACATGGGAGATAAACCAACCTGATTTCATCCTCCACAATTTGCTTGTGACGGATGCAATTGACCAAGCCAACAGCGATAAAATACTGTGACTTCATCACTGGCCAATGAAATAGACACAGGACACATCTACAGTTCAGTTTGGAAGAACTTGGGAAAAGCCTGACTCTGTAACAGGCGTACGTGTCATTTACAGTGATGGTTACATTGGCAACCATTTTGTGTAACACCTCTGTTCAACTGGTATCGGTGACCCCAGAACGTCACTTTATTTCTCCTTTCTGCATGAACTAGTCCAAAAAAGCTCAACATAAGCTTGAGAAAGAGCTCCACGCCATCCATCTTGACACATTGCACCCTTCCGGTCTTGACACTGGACTTTCTGATAAATGAGCTACTCTGGCCTTGTAACTCAGATTCAGATTTAATTTAATCACACGCACATCAAAACATACAGTGAACTAAAATAACCTGAGGATGTGCTGGGGGCAGTCCGCAAGCGTTGCCACACATTCTGGCGCCAACACATGCCCACAATGTTCAGCAGAACAGCAACAAAACAACAACAAGAAAACAAGTCCCTTTACTCCCTCCCAAGTACTCACCCATCCATTCACACCTACAGACAGTTCCCTCAATCCAGGACAGGCCACTTCTGGGCCTCCAGCCTCCATTTCCAGTATTTCCCTCTCTCCTCACATAGCTGCCCCAGCGCACAACTCCCTCACACACATCTTTTGCTATTCACCAGCCTTTATTATTGCTGTTCAGCTGGTTTGTTTCAATCGATTCCTGCTCTTTCCCCTATGACTGACCTCTCCTTGTATTTAGATAGATACATACATACTTTATTGATCCCAAAGGAAATTACAGCGTCACAGTAGCATTACAAGTGCACAGATACACAGATATTAAAAGAGAATATAAAAAGTTACCTTAAAAATAAGATGTACAAGATTTGTAAGTCAATGATTTACCAGATTTACAAGTTCATATATATGTACACACACATTTCATATTTCTTATTGTAATTTATATTTCACATATTGCACTGTAGCCAGCCTTTCCCGATTTTCCTGCCATCATGGCTGTTGTGTTGGTCCCCCTAGACCTATGCCCGTTCCTACCCCTTGCCTCCGTCGGAGGATCCGGCCGACCTGCCGCTGCCCGGCGGTGGTTCTGCCCGTTCCTATCCCTTGCCTCCGTCGGGCAGGCCCGGCCGGTCTGCCGCTGCCCGGCGGGGGTTCTGCCCCATCCTCCTCTTCCACCCGAACCCTGGGATTGTGCCCCACACCTGCCTAGGGGTCCGCATTGTGCCCAGACCTCCGGTGTTTCCGCCTGGGAGGCGGCCCTACCCGGGACATATGCGGCCCACCCAGGGAGGGCTCTCCACCAGCTTATCTAGCCACCTAGACCTGTCTGCCTGCCTGTCCGAACCCCGGGGACCTGTCTGCATCCCTGCCTGAACTTGAACTCCGGGAGCCCGCTCCGCTCTGCCTGCCTGAACCCCGGGAGCCCGCTCCGCTCTGCCTGCCCGAACTCCGGGAGCCCGCTCCGCTCTGCCTGCCTGAACCCCGGGAGCCCGCTCCGCTCTGCCTGCCTGACACTCTAGCTACCTGAACCCCAGCTCTACCCTTAAATGCCATGGCATCCCCATCCTGCCCTCCCCCTAGTACTTCAGTGTCTGCATCCTGCGTTTGGGACCAACCAGCCCCGTCCCTGACAATTGGATCCAATGTTATTTGTCATATACATTAATGATCTGGATGATGGGGTGGTAAATTGGATTAGTAAATATGCAGATGATATTAAGGTAGGTGGCGTTGTGGATAATGAAGTAGGTTTTCAAAGTTTGCAGAGAGATTTAGGCCAGTTAGAAGAGTGGGCTGAATGATGGCAGATGGAGTTTAATGCTGATAAGTGTAAGGTGCTACATTTTGGTAGGAATAATCCAAATAGGACATACATGGTAAATGGTAGGGCATTGAGGAACGCAGTAGAACAGAGTGATCTAGGAATAATGGTGCATAGTTCCCTGAAGGTGGAATCTCATGTGATTAGGGTGGTGAAGAAAGCTTTTGGTATGCTGGCCTTTATAAATCAGAGCATTGAGTATAGAAGTTGGGATGTAATGTTAAAATTGTACAAGGCATTGGTAAGGCTGAATTTGGAGTATTGTGAACAGTTCTGGTCACCGAATTATATAAAAGATGTCAACAAAATAGAGAGAGTACAGAGAAGACTTACTAAAATGTTACCTGAGTTTCAGCACCTAAGTTACAGGGAAAGATTGAACAAGTTAGGTCTTTATTCTTTAGAGTGTAGAAGGTTGAGGGGGGACTTGATAGAGGTATTTAAAATTATGAGGGGGATAGATAGAGTTGACGTGGATAGGCATTATCCATTGAGAGTAGGGGAGATTCAAACACGAGGGGGTATTTCTTTACTCAGAGAGTGGTAGCTGTGTGGAATGAGCTTCCAGTAGAAGTGGTAGAGGCAGGTTCGGTATTGTCATTTAAAGTAAAATTGGATATGTATATGGACAGGAAACGAATGGAGAGTTATGGGCTGAGTGCGGGTTAGTGGGATTAGGTGAGAGTAAGCGTCAGCACGGACTAGAAGGGCCGAGATGGCCTGTTTCCGTGCTGTAATTGTTATATGTTTTATATATGGTTTATTCATCCCCTTTAATTAAAGTCTGTCCCGAGCCATATTGGCTCATCAGGCCGGTGCTTATTTCCTGTTTCCGTGGCGTGAAGCGACTGAGAGTACGAGACTCCCCCCCAGATAGGACGCCAGTCTATCGCGAGGTTAACCCCCAGCATTTTTGCCGGTACCCATTTTCAGCTGGGTGGACTGGAGCAATGTGTGGATAAGTGCCTTGCTCAAGGACACACACGCTACCCTGGCTGGGGCTCGAACTCATGACCTTCAGATCGTTAGTCCAACACCTTAACCACTTGGCCACGAGCCACACAAACCCCCTTTAATATGACTCACCAAATCATCACTGTGCAGCCAATTGGTTTTAGATTTCACATAATTAGTTAAATGGAGATCTGTTTTTGGAGACCTGTGTTCAGTCAAGGTGCTTCAATTGATTGTAGTAGAAGTACACCTGGATCTGAAAGGTCCAACTGCTGGTGAGTCAGTATCCTGGTAAAAACTACATCATGAAGACAAAAAATACTCCAAGTAACTCTGCAAAAGGGTTATTGAAAAGCAGGAGAAGAATACAAGAAAATTTCCAAAACACTGAATATCCCTTGGAGTACAGTTAAGTCAATCATCAAGAAATGGAAAGAATATGGTGCAGATGTAAGTCTGCCCAGAGCAGGCCATCCTCAAAAACTGAGTGACTGTGCAAGAAGGGGACAAGTGAGAGAGGCCACCAGGAGACCTATGACAACTCTGGAGGAGTTACAGGCTTCAGTGGCTGAGATGGGAGAGACTGCACAGACAACAACTGTTGCCCAGATGCTTCACCAGTCGTAGCTTTATGGGACAGTGGCAAAGAAGAAGCCACTGTTGAAAAAAACTCACATAAAATCTTGGCTAGAGTTTGCCAGATGGCATGTGGGAGACTCTGAAGTCAGCTGGAAGAAAGTTCTGTGGTCTCATGAAACTGAAATTGAGATTTTTGGCAATCAGACTAGGCGCTATGTTTGGTGTAACCCAACCATCGCACATCATCAAAAACACATCATCCCTACCATGAAGAATGGTGGTGGCCGCAGCAGGCTCTAGAAGACTTGTGACAGTAGAGAGTAAAATTAATGCACAAAATACAGGGAAATCCTGGAGGAAAACCTGATGCAGTCTGATAGAGAAATGTGACTTGGGAGAAGATTTGTTTTCTAGCAAGACAATGACCCCAAGCATAAAGCCAAAGCCTCTTAGGAATAGCTAAAAAACAACAAAATTAATGTCCTGGAGTGGCCAAGTCAGAGTCCAGACCTCAATCCAATTGAGAATTTGTGGCTGGACTTGTAAAGTGCAGTTCACTCACAATCCCCATGCAATCTGACAGAGCTTGAACAGCTTTGTAAAGAAGAATGGGGAAGAATTGCATTATCCAGTTGTGCAAAGCTGATAGAGACCTATCCACACAGACTCAAGGCTGTAATTCTGCCAAAGGTGCACCTTCTAAATTCTGACTTGAAGGGGTGAATACTTATGCAAGCAATTATTTTTAATATTTTATGTAAGTAATTAATTTAGATCACTTTGTTGTGATCTGTTTTCACTTGGACATGAAAAGGCCTTTTTCTGTTCATCAGTGTCAAAATAAGCCAAATTAAATTTGGTCACCGAATTACTGGAAGGATATTAATAAGGTTGAAAGAATGCAGAGAAGGTTTACAAGGATGTTGCTGGGACTTGAGAAACTGAGTTACAGGGAAAGGTTGAATAGGTTAGGACTTTATTCCCTGGAACGTAGAAGCATGAGGGGAGACTTGATCAAGGTAAATAAAATTATGATGGGTATAGATAGAGTGAATGCAAGCAGGCTTTTTCCACTGAGGCTAGGGGAGAAAAAAAAACAGAGGACATGGGTTGAAGGGGGAAAAGTTTAAAGGGAACATTGGGGGGGGGCTTCTTCACACAGAGAGTGGTGGGAGTGTGGAATGATCTGCCATTTGAAGTGGTAAATGCGGGCTCACTTTTAACATTTAAGAAAAACTTGGACAGGTACATGGATGAGAGGGGTGTGAAGGGATATGGTCCAGGTGCAGGTCAGTGGTACTAGGCAGATAAATGGTTCAGCACAGCCAAAAAGGGCCAAAAGACTTGTTTCTGTGCTGTACTGTTCTATGGTTCTATGGTTCTAAATCCATTGTGCTTCAATGTTGTAAAGCAATAAAACATGAAAACTTCCGGGAGTGGGGGGTGAATACTTTTTATAGGCACTGTAGAAACTCAGCTTACCGTGACAACACTGTCAAACATCCTTTACACTAATTCTACATTTAACCCAGTTTTTAATCTCCACACTCTCATCAACTCCACCCACCTTCCCAGTTTCTTCCAGCTACCTACCTGCTCTAGTGTCTGATTCAGCTGCCAACCCCACACATCTCTGGGATGTTGGAGGACACTGGAGCACCCGGAGGAAACCCACATGATCACAGGGACACACAGATAGTAACGTAGTGTCTGGCACTGTGAGGCAGCAGCTCTACCAGCTTTGCCACTGTGCCACTCAGACATTTGCAAGATTTTTCAAAAAGCCAAAATTTTTTTAAAAAACTGAAATAAAACAGAAAAGCTGGAAAAACAATTAAGTCAAGTAGCTTATATGGGTTAGTGAGTTGTGGATATGCTATGTTGGCACCAGATCATGGCAAATCCTATGGATGATGACTCAAAAGCCTGAAAGCACATTCCAGCAGGCTCAAGGACAGCTTCTAACCACCATTATAAGACTATTGAATGGACATCTTCTCTAACATGGACTCTTCATTTCACAATCAAGACCTCCCAGCACAAACCTTGCTGATTTGATTTGACACAAAAAGCACATTTCATTGTATGTTTCAATATTTTGATGTAGATGTGGCAAATAAAGATAATCTTTAAATTAAAAAATGTTTTGTAATACTATCCTCAACAATACCAAACATGGCAGTCAAGAGATTGGGCTTAAAACTAACATTGAAAAGTACAGAAAAAGTTTGAAATACATCTTTCCAAAAATTTTCAAGGCTCGGACATATCCAAAACATATGAATTAGAGTGGCCACTCCATTAGTACATCCATCACAGTAGAGGGAAATATCTGCGTAGAAACAAGAGAGCTTGTCTTCAGACATATGAACTCTATGTACTACTTTGAATTGTAATAAAGAATGACGAGCACATAATGATGAAGAATTAATCAATTTTAAAATAATATTCCAGCTCTCTTCAGATATGAAAATCTGTAAATCCTTTTCCCAGTCTCCTTTAATTTTATCTAAAGAGGCCTTTTTCAGTCCCAACAGCAGACCATAAATGTAAGATATTGAACCGTTGTCAAAGGGTTTCAGATTAAAAATTGTATCTATTATATTCTTATCTGGACTTGTAGGAAATGTATGCAGTTGGGATCTTAAAAAATCTCTAATCTGTAAGTATCGAAAAAAATGAGTATTGGAAAGGTTAAATTTCGTTGAAAGTTATGCAAAAGAGATATTCCCTCCATCAAACAAATCCTGAAATCGTTTAATACCCAATCTATCCCATTCTGTAAAAGGTAGTGAATTAAAGATCATTTAAAAAAACAATTAGAGAAGATGGGACTCGAGAGGGAGAATCTCAATAAACAAAAATGTTTTTTGAACTGTAACCAAATCCTCAAAGTATGTTTGGTCACTACCTTCAAAAAACCAAACAGAATGGAGGCTTTGTCTGACCCAGTTTTAGAGTATATTATTGGGCAGTTAAGATACAAAATATTACGTTCTGGATATATTACATTAACCATGAGAATTGCCCTATATGGGTTTCTTTGGAAGTCAACTCTGTTATGAAATTTTCCATTATTTCTTTACTTGGATACTCACTTCTTTTATCTTTAAATAAACTAACTAAATTTAAAAATTTTTAATCTTACCATAAAAAAGGAGTGTTCAATAATTCAAAGTTTAAGAAGTTCAAAGTAAATTTATTATCCAAGTACATGTATGTCAACATTTACACCCCTGAGATTCGTTTCCTTGTGGGTGTAGTCAGTAAATCCAAGAACCATAACAGAATCAGTGAAAAGCCACAGCCAACAGGGTGGACAGAAAACCAAAGTGCAAAAGACAATAAACTGCACGAATACAACAGGAAAGAAATAATAAAAATAAATAAATAAGGAATAAATATTGAGAAGACGAGATGAAAAATCCTTGAAAGTGAGTCCATAGGTTGGGGCGAGTGCAGTTGAGTGAAGTTATCCCCTCTGGTTCAGGATCCTTATGGTTGAGGGGTAATAACTGTTCCTGAACCTGTTAGTGTGGGTCCTATGCCTTTTTCCTGACGGCAGCAGCGAGAAGGTAGCATGACTTGTGTGGTGGGGGTCTCTGATGATGGATGCTGCTTTCCCGCGACAGCGCTCCATGTAGACATGCACAATGGTGGGGAGGGCTTTACGTGTGATAGACAGATCCATAACCACTACTTTTTGTAGATTTTCCGTTCAAGGGCTTTGGGGTTTCAATAGTCTTATAACAATGGGTAGAAACTGTCCTTGAGCTTGGCAGAGAGTACGAAGTGAGGTAACATGGCAACGTAAAGTGGGATTTGAGCTCACTTCTCGTTAACCAGAAAGCACAGCCTCAGAATAGGGGAACATCCATTGAGAACAGAGATAAGGAAGAACTTATTTAGCCCTAAATGCAGAGAATCTGTGGAATTAATTGCCACAGATGGCTGTGGAGGCCCAGTTAATGGGTATGTTTAAAGAAGAGATTGATAGATTAGAAACACAGACACATAGAAACCTTACAGCAGAATACAGGCCCTTCAGCCCACAAAGCTGTGCGGAACATGTCCCTACGGAACATGTTAGAAACATGTTAGAAATTACTATGCTTACCTATAGTCCTCTATTTTACTAAGCTCCATGTACCTACCTAAAAGTCTCTTAAAAGACTTCATTGTATCTGCCTCCACCATTGCTGGAAGTCCATTCCACGCACTCACCACTCTCTGAGTAAAAAACTTACCTCTGACATCTCCTCTGTACCTACTCCCCAGCACCTTAAACCTGTGTCCTCTTGTGGCAACCAATTCAGTCCTGGGAAAAAGCCTCTGACTATCCACATTATCTTACCCACCTCTATCAGGTCACCTCTCATCTTCCATCGCTCCAAGGAGAAAAGGCCGAGTTCACTCAACCTATTCTCATAAGACATGCTCCCCAATCCAGGCAACATCCTTGTAAATCTCCTCTGCACCCTTTCTATGACTTCCACTTCGTTCCTGTGGTGAGGCGACCAGAATTGAGCACAGTACTCCAAGTGGGGTCTGACCAGGGTCCTATATAGCTGCAACGTTACCTCTAGGCTTCTAAATTCAATTCCACAACTGTTGAAGGCCAATGCACCATATGCCTTCTTAACCACAGGGTCAACCTGCACAGCTGCTTTGAGTGTCCTATGGACTCGGACCCCAAGATCCCTCTGATCCTCCACAATGCCAAGAGTCTTACCATTAATACTATATTCTGCCATCATATTTGATCTACCAAAATGAACCACTTCACACTATTCTGGGTTGAACTCCATCTGCCAATTCTCAGCCCAGTTTTGCGTCCTATCAATGTCCCACTGTTACCTCTGACAGCCCTCCACACTATCCACAACACTTCCAACCTTTGTGCCATCAGCAAACTTACTAACCCATCCCTCCACTTCCTCATCCAGGTCATTTATAAAAATCACGAAGAGTAAGGGTCCCAGAACAGATCCCTGAGGCACTCTACTAGTGACCGACCTCCATGCAGAATATGACCCATCTACAACCACTATTTGCCTTCTGTGGGCAAGCCAGTTCTGGATCCACAAAGCAATGTCCCCTTGGATCCCATGCCTCCTTACTTTCTCAATAATACTTGCATGGGTTACCTTATCAAATGCCTTCCTGAAATCGATATACACAACATCTACTGCTTTTCCTTTAACGGAGATGTGAGGGGCAAGTTTCTATTACACCAAGCATGGTGTGCCTGGAGTGTGGTAAATGGAGGCATGTAAGGAATTTTTAAGAGATGTTTAGACAGACACATAAATGTGAGGGAAATGGAAGGATATGGACATATGGACAAGGCCTTTTCTCCTTGAAGCAAAGGAGGATGACAGGTGACCTGATAGAAGTGGATAAGATGATGAGAGGCATTGGTTGTATTGATAATCAGAGGCTTTTTCCCAGGGCTGAAATGCTTGCCACAAGAGGACACTGGTTAAAGGTGCTGGGGAGTATGTACAGAGGAGATGTCAGGGGTAAGTTTTTCACTCAGAGAGTGGTGAGTGTGTGGGATGGGCTGCCAGCAATGGTGCTGAAGGCGGGTATGATAGGGTCTTTTAAGAGACTTTTAGATAGGTACATGGATCTTACTAATATGGAGGACTACAGGTAAGCCTAGTAATTTCTAAGGTAGGGACATGTCAATTTCTGTTGACAACTATATTTAAGGAGGGAATTCCACTGTATCTGAACTAATGAAGTCAAAGCAACAAGCTGCTGAAGGAACTCAATGAGTCAGGCAGCATCTGTGGAAGAAAATGTTTTTGGGTTGTGTCTCTCTGACTGGACTGAAGGATGAAGGGGAGATAGCCAGAATAAAAAGACCAAAGGTGGAGCAACTGCTGAAAGACAAGGAAAGAGGGCGGAGGAAAACCTGCAGGTGATAGTGGATTCATGTATGAGGGGGGGTTGATAGGCTGAGAGGAGGGGAGAGTGCAAATAGTTACAGAGGCTGGGAGATGATAGTTGGACATGACAAAGGGCTGCAGGTGATGGAATCTGGTAGGAGAGGATAGTGGAGCATGGAATCCTGTCAGGACAGATCGAACAGTGGGTGAGAATCACTGAGAGGGGTGGGTAGGTTATGGACAGATGGAGTGGGTGAAGGAAGCAAAAGAAAGAAGGTGATGGTGAGCCCAGATGGGTGTGGCAGGAATGTTGTTCATCAGGAGGAGAAAATGGATGTTTGTGGGTAGGGGTACAGGTTACCTGAAACTGGCAAACTCAGTTTTCTTACCATTGGGTTATAGACCACCTAGGGAGAAATATGAGCTCCTCTTCCACTAGTTTGCATTTAACATCACTTCTGTTAGGTCCAAATTGAGAACCTATGGGGGCTGGTTCTATTTCATAGGCTTTCCTGGTGATTGTTGCAGTGAAGATGGTTTGCAGTGTGCTTTTAGATGGATGGATGCATTCCTTGTTATTGGGTAGAACCCCCAGATCAGAGCCTTGCTTTCACTCCAGCTGTGTATGATCCGAGTGCTTGATGAATCGTGGGATCGACATACCCCAGCACTGGTGGAGTAGGTGAAGCTTGAAGGGGCAGGTGAGTCACTGGGTGGTTTTGGAGGATATGCACTCCTGCTTCATGGGGTAATCCACGACAATCAGCACCTTCCTTCGATGCTCATTCTTCACCCATGAGCTAACGAGGATATTATGTGCTCATAGTGAACCATTTTTGAACATTCTGGAAGTTCTTTCTCTCTCTTGCCAGAGATCTCAGAACATCTTGTTTTTTAAATTTTATTTTCAATCTCTGCTCTGTAACTCTCATCAGATGTTTCTTTCTCCCCCTGTCTCTCTGCTTCTCATGTCCCATCTAGTCATAGTCACTTGTTAAAGCAAAACTCTCTAGGTGTCCCTTAAGTGACATTGTTGTACCTGCCTCAACCACTTCCTCTGGCAGATCGACCCACTTACTCACCATCCTCTGTTGCTCCTTAGGTCCCTTTTAAATGGCCTCTCTCATCTGACCATTGGCTCAGGTTTGTCTTTCCAAACTGAATCTTTTGTATCATTTACAAACTTCCTGATTAGGCCTGGTTCATTTGCATCAAACCCTGCGACACACCACTAGTCACTTGCTGCCATTCCAAGTAACAACCTTTAACCACCACCCTTTGCATCTTACCTCCCAGGGTGGGCTTGATCCAACAGTATTGAGATAGGAATTTTTATTTGCAACAACAATCTTGTACAGAACATCTGTAAGACCAGGAATTGATTGTTGACTTGAGGAATGGGAAGTCAAGGAAACACACATTCATGCTTCCTCCAAGCAGCATGGTCTTCCTCGGTCCAATAGGCTTTCTTACCAGAGGCACAGATGTTGGGATCAACCTGTTTATCCTCTGTTGGGCAATGATTCATGGTATTCGGTATGGTGACCTTGTGGCATCATCCAGTACCTTCATTCATTTGCATTCTGATGGCTTCATTGCAGGGGATGTGGCATGCAGATTGCTGTCCAATCAAGTTGTAGTTGCCAATCAGCCACTCATGTCCCCATAATGCTGGTCCTCACTGTTTTTACCACACACAAGCTCAATCTGGCTCATTGGTTGTTGTATTTTACTGTTACGGATCTCATTGCCACAGGAGTTACCTTTTCTCTGGTATAAGCCCTCAGTTGGATATCTGCAGGCTTCCATTTAGTATCTTTGAAATGCCATTCAAACTTATTTTACGGCACAACTGAAACAGCCAAACCAGTGCCCAATTCCATTCTAATTAATTTGCTGTTCACTTCTGGTGTAAGCCATATAGCTGATCTATTGGTAGTTTTCACAATGTAAATCTCAAGGCTACACAATCCTGTGTCATTTTCATCATTTTCAGATTTTTCATCAACAGCAGTTAGTGTGCTATTTGAAACTGCAACTTGAACTTTTATCTTTTCTCTTCTCTGTGGTGTCCATTTATTTTTGTCTGCCCAACATGCTCATTATATATGTCCTGCTTTATTGCATTTCCAGTAAATTTCACCTTTAAACCACATTTGTTTGGTGTATGTGAGCCCCTGTCACAATGGTAACAATTGGTATGGCCAGGAGAGTTTCCGTTTATTCGCTGCAATTTTGTTCACACTCACTTTCATTCCTGACTGCAACTCAATTGCGCCTCTGTCTGCAGTTTCCATTGAAACAGTGATTTCCACTGTTCATTTGAATGTAAACAGTGCTTCAGTCAGGAGCTGTTTTTGAATATTTTCTTTTAAGATTCTTCAAGCCAAATGATCTCTTAATGTTTCATTGAGCCCATAATGAGCCCAAACTGACAATGCTCAGACAATCTCTTCAATTGATCCACACACAATGAAGTGGACTCCCTTTCCTTTTGATTCTGCTTATGAAGGGTGTAGAGGGCTCTACAAAGAGATAGTATCTTTTTTTAATTAATTTTTTATGTGTTTCTACAGTCCAACTACAAAAAGAACCCATCAACAAAATGGAGATTAATACAGTGCAAAACAATTGTATCTAATATATAATTTATAACAGTAAGGAAAAAGCACCCAAAATAAAATCACATTAAGTTAGTATCGTCCCCACCCTGCCACTACAAAACTCCAGGCCAACTATTACAATATGTAAAAGAAAAATTACTCAGAGCGTTCGACCCCATAGAGCCGTAAATATATATATATATATATATAAAATATAATGCCTACTACCCAAACTATAATGTAATTCCCATAAAAAACCATAAAACTTACAGGGAAAAAAGCTGAAAGTAAGGGATTTTGGTACAGAAAAAGGAATAAACTTAATCTAAAGAGGAGTTATGAAAGTATTCAAGAAAAGGTCCCCACAACTTATAAAACTTTAAGTCCAAATCGAGAAGTGAATAATGAATCCTTTCAAGGTCTAAGCAGGACATAATATCACTATGCCATTGAGCATGAGTGGGTGGGGCAACATCTTAGTTAGAAGAACTAAGTGTCTAGCCAAAAGAGAGGAAAAAGATAGTGTTTGACATTTAGTCAGACTCAAATGCATGTCTGCCTCACCCAAGGTACTAAAAAGAGCAATCAGAGGGTTATGTTCTAAATGGCAATTAAGAATATGGGATAAAGAAAAAAAACTTCTCACCAGCATTTCTGTAGACTAGGACAAGCCCAGTACATATGAATAAGAGAAGCCTCATCACTCCCCCCCCCCCCTTTACACTTGTCACAAACAGGACTAATTTCAGGATAAAACCACAATAATTTATTTTTAGACTTATGAGCCCTATGTACGACCTTAAACTGCAAAGGGCAGATAAAGAGGTTGATTTAACTGACTTAAGAATTGAATCCCAAACCACATCAGATAAAGAAATATTTAAATCATGCTCCCAAACAGTTCCAATTTTATCAAAGGGGGCACACCTCAAGGTCACTAACTTATCATAAATAGAAGATATTAAGCCTTTACCCAGTGGATTAATACAAAGAAACAGGTCCACAATGTTTTTCTCGGGCATCTCAGGAAAACTTGATATTAAAGGGTTAATGAGATGTCTAATTTGAAGGTATCTAAAGAAATGAGTATTAGGTAGGTTAGACCTTACAGACCGTTGTTGAAAAGTTTCAAAACGATTATCTATGAAAAGATCTTCAGGGCGCCTACTGCCCTTTCTATACCAATCATGAAATGTTGACTCTTGAATAGAAGGTAGGAAAAGATGATTGTGTAAAATAGGACTAGAGAGAGAGAAACCACACAGGCCATTATGTTTTCTAAACTGAGCCCATATTCTCAGAGATTGTCTAATAAGAGGATTAACAATTAGTCTAGGCAAATGACAAGGAAGTGCAGATCCAAGAAGTGCAGAAATAGAGAGATCCTTAGTAGAGTTCAACTCCATTGCCACCCATTTTGAACAGTCAGACTGATTATGAAAGAAGGACAAAAAGTAAGACAACTAATATTGGCTTCCCAATAATATGAATGGAAGTTAGACAAAGCCTAACTTTTTTGATTTTTGATTTTAGATTTTTGAAGGTGAGCTTTATTAAGTCTAGAATGTTTGCCCTTCCATAGATAGGACAAAATGATAGAATCTAACAAATCAAAAAAAGCTTTAGAAATAAAAATTCCTAAAGACTGAAAAAGGTATAAAAATTTACAATGGATATACATTTTAATAACATTATTTCGACCTACCAGAGACAGGGATAAGGGTGACCACTGTGTCAAACTCTGTTTTGTAGAATGTAAAAGATTAGCAAAATTTTCTCAAAAAAGATTTTTGAAGTTCCTTGTTACTGTAACACCTAGGTAAGTAAATTGATTATTAACTACTTTGAAAGGGAGGTATGAAATACTAATGCTTGTGCTTCTCCATTAATTGGGAAGAGTTCACTCTTGTGTAAATTAAGTTTGTAACCGGATAGCTGATTAAATTTGATTAAGAAGTAAAAACATTGGGGGTAAGGAAGTAGATGGATTTGATATAAAAAGTAAAAGATCATCTGCATAAAGAAAAACTTTATGCTCAGCACCTCCCCTCCAAATCCCCATCAATTCAGCACAGCTATGAAACGCAATCACCAGCGGCTCTATTGCCAAGTCAAAAAGTAAGGGACTTAAAGGGCATCCTTGTTGGGTGCCACGTTTATGGCTAAAAGACTGGGATGCTAAGAGTTGGTTAAAACAGAAGCAATGGGACATGAATATAACAATTTAATCCATGAAATAAAACTTTGTCCAAAATCAAATTTTTCTAAAACCATAAAAAGGTAATTCCACTCTACATGATCGAACGCTTTCTCTGCATCAAGAGAAATGACACATTCAGAGTCCCATTTGAGGGTGAATATAAAATATTAGATGCTGTATATTAAAAAAGGGGAGGTGAGTATTAATAAAACCGGTTTGATCTTCAGAAATAATAGAAGTTACTTAGTTCACCAATCTACAAGCCAATATTTTAACCAAAATTTTAACATCAACATTTAACAAAGAAATCGGCCAATACGAAGAACACTCTGTTGAATCTTTGTCTTTTTTGGCTAAAAGAGTGATCCATGCCTCACTAAATGATGCTGGTAATTTACCATGTTTAAACGAATCAGATAGAACTAAGAACAACGGAGACAAAAGCAGTGAGAAAAATGCTTTATAAAATTCTGCAGAAAACCCATCAGGTCCAGGAGATTTACCCGACTGCAGTGCAGAAATGGCAGAGGATATTTCTTCTAGTGATAATGGCTCTTTGAGTTTTTCTTTAAAAGAAGAGGAGAGCAAAGGAATATTTAAACTGTTTAAAAATGCTCAACAAAGATATTATCATTTAAAGATTCAGAGGTACAAAGTTGAGAATAATAATTCTTAAATGTGTCATTAATTTCAGAATGATTCAAAGTAATGTTCTCCTTTCCCATTCGAATTTTGTAATTTGTTGTTTAGCTTTAGAGAATTTTAGGTGGTTGACTAAAAACTTGCCAGATTTATCACCATGAATATAAAAATGGCTCTTGCTTTCAAGAAGGTGACGTTCAACTGGTTGAGTGGAAATACGGTCAAACTTAGTTTGAAGTTCTACTCGCTTCTTCTACAGTTCGGGATTTTTGGTTTGGGCATATACTTGTTCTATTGCTTTGATCTGACTGATCAAATCTAATTGCTCTAAATGGGTCTTTCTTTTCAGATTTGCAATAGATGGAATTATTTGACCCCTTAAATATGCTTTCATGGCATCCCAGACAACCTGGGATGAGATTTCAGATGACGTATTAGTGCTTAAGAAAAAAGTTATCGGGTCCTTCATAAATTTTACGAAATCATTATCCATTAACAAGGTCAGATTAAAACACCAGCGTTTATTCATTTGAGGGAGACCAGGAAAATTTATAGACTGGGTAACTGGGGCATGATCTGAAATCAATATACCCTGATAATCACAAGAGCGAACGGATGGAATTAGCTAGTTATCCATTAAAAAATAATCAATTCTAGTAAAAGTATGATGGACATGTGATAAAAAAGGAATGATCTCTCTCAGTAGGATGGAAAAAACGCCACACATCAGAGATACCATAATTAGAAATAAAGAATGAATAGATAAAGCAGATTTACTAAGTAGTCTAGGAACAAAGGACAATCAATCCAAAACTGGATCGAACCAACAATTGAAATCAACACCCAATATACGAGAATATAAACTCAAATCAGGCAATAAAGAGAAAAAACGTTCAAAAAAGTTTACATCATCTGAATTGGGATCATACAGGTTAGCCAATACTATCCTAGTATTATACAATTTCCCAGAGACAATAATAAAATGACCACTTGTATCAGATACTTTGTTGTGGAGCTCAAAGGGAACATTTTGATTAGTTAGGATAGAGGCCCCACTGGCTTTAGCCAGGAAGACAGAATGGAAGTCCTGTCACACCCACCTTGACATAAGACAAGAATTATCAAAGCTACTTTTCTTGCAAAAAGTTTCTTGCAAAGAAGCAATGTCAGCTTTGAGCTGCTTAAGATGTGAAAATACCTTCCTTCTTTTAACAGGATGGTTCAATCCCTTTACATTCCAGCTTATAAAATTCAATGAGCTAAACATTGTCATTTGAAAAAACATAAAGGGTTGTAGGCATAAACAAGATCAAACATTCAGATAACAGCTGTGGGGCAAAAATATAAGACAAGAGAATAAGGCCAAAAAATGTCTTGAATAACAAAGGATAACTGAAGGTTCAATGTATGGTGTTGCCACTAGAAAGCCCTCCCCCTCTCAAATCCCAGAACAAGATAGCTACCAAAAAACAGCAGCAAGCTCTTCAGAGAGAAAAAAAACACCCCAAAACCCAACTTCCAGTTTTGTAACATCATCATAAGCTCCGTTTAACAAACAATTCAAAAACTAGAGAATCTACGCACTACAAATCAAAATTATACATAAAGAAAAGAGAAACAGTTCCATCAATAAATTTCTGACTGTCAATAAATTTCTGAGCTTCTGTAACTGAATTAAACCATTTTTTGTCCCCAGTACTAAGAGTTATTCGAAGATGGCTGGATAATGCAGAGAGGGCCTGAAACCACGATTGTAAAACTCTTTTGTAACTTCTTTATACTCGGCATGCAGCTTCAGAACTTGAGGAGCATAATCCTCAATGATACAGATGGAATAACCCTTGAAATCCAATTTTCCCCTCCAATGTGCTTCCATGATCAGAAGTTTCTTGCCTCAAATCGATGAAAACACAGAGTAAGTGGCCATAGCCTAGAGCCCAGCTTGAGCTTGGCCAGAAATGTACGGTGAGCTCTGTCTAACTTGGGTGGGGTTGGAAGAATATCCTTCCCAGAAATCTCACAGAGTAAAGAAGAAAAAAATTCAACAGGAGATCCACTTTCGATAGCCTCTGGCAGACTGAGAATCTGTAGATTATGGCGTCTACTCCAGCCTTTGAGATCAGTTATTTGGGATGTTAATTTGGTGTTATGCTTACTCAAATTGGAACAGACAGCTTCCAGCTGCTGAATGCAACATTTTAAATCTTCGGAAGTTGACTCGAGATGGGATGATCCTCCACTTTGGTGTTAATTTGATCCAATTTTGACTCCAACGAACTGAACGAAGACTTATATTCAGACTGAAGTTCAGATACAATCTCTTGTCGGTGCTGTTCCAAAATGGAGACAATCTCGGCAGAGGAAGCAGAGACAGTCGCAATCATGGCGACTTCTTCTTTCCCAGATTTAGGGAACTTTGAGGCCATTGTAGGACAGGTGTATTCGCAGGCAGGTAAGAGAGAAAAAAAATTAACAGACTGAAATTAAAAAAAGGAGATAAAGAGTGTGGAGGTAGGAAATGAAACGGAGAGATAGTTTTAAGCAACTAAACTATCGCCATCTTACCAGAAGTCCAGTATCTTTGATGTCTGGCAGCTGCACTCGACCTTGTATCGTGAACGGGCGTCACTGGTCCCCGTCCATCTCCTAAATCTCTCACGTCTGTCTTCAAGTGGCCCACCCAGTACACCACTTCTGCTGGAGGGTAAGAGATGTGATGGGGTGGTGTTAACAGAGCATCAATGGACAAAGGACCTTGTTGGTGAAGTCACCAGCCAGGGCGGGTAAGTTCCCCGAAGAACTACAACAGCCACGTGTTCAAGACCAGGGTGA
The DNA here is from genome assembly GCF_048418815.1 of Hemitrygon akajei. Classification (NCBI taxonomy): domain Eukaryota; kingdom Metazoa; phylum Chordata; class Chondrichthyes; order Myliobatiformes; family Dasyatidae; genus Hemitrygon; species Hemitrygon akajei. Next base: position 10,550,291 of record NC_133146.1, read on the forward strand.
GCCACCGAGTTGGAGGACACTGGCTGTGGTCTGGCCTGGAGAGGGTAATCTTGCTTATAATATTAAAGAAATGCATCATCTTTAACTTTATGCCTTTAGGAAATCAGGTCATCTTTTACTCGGGCACTTGGACACACAAGCACATCCTTTGGTGTGTTGGTTGTTAACACCAACAACACATTTCTCTGTATGTTTCGATGTGCAGATGATAAATATATCAAAACTTGAATCTCTTTCTGTACCTGTCCATCTTTCTCAGTTGCTTCCTTTGTAACTCTTCCCCCCTGCAGCTCTCTCTGTAACACTTTCTCCAGCACTCCTCCTCTCTCTCTCTCGATATTCCTTTTTCAATCTGTCTGCTCATATTGATGCCCAGTTTTTGGATCAGCCTGGCTCCAAAGTGCGACTTTCTGCTTCTTGTTTGTCGCTCTCTGATTTCACAGTCATAGACAAGAACAACACAGGAACAGGTTCTTCAGCCCATTTACTCTGTGCTGAACCATTTAAACTGCCTGGACCTATCGATCTGCACCAAACTTCTCATCCAGCCGACATTCACCACTTACACTGGAAGCTCATTCCATACTCTCACTGCTCTCTGAGTGAGGACGTTTTTCCTCATTCCCAATAAACACTTCACCTTTCACCCTTAATCTCTGGTGTAGTTGCACCAAACCTCACTGCACAAAGCCTATCTATACCCCGCCCCCCCCGCCACACAAACATTCACATACACATACAGTCTCTCTCTCTCTCTCACACACACACACACACACACACACATTTAAGGACGGGTATCCTATGCATTTGCACATTTCTTTATATTTCTGTGTTACGGGCTGTGTTGCCCTTAAGATATTCATTTAACTTTATTATATTTCCACTTTAAATAATTTATTTGTAACTGTTTTCTAGTTAAAGTTAAAGGTTGATAACTATGTTACAGTTTTATGAAGGTAAAATTAATTGCCTGTGATGTATCGCGCCATGTGATGACGTCACCCCCAGTTTCGCTGCGTCTTGTGGGTAAAGTCTGGTTTGGAGGAACAGGAAGGTGAGGGCCTGCACGTGCAGGACCAACGCGAAAAGCTCCATTTCTACCCACAAAGAAACATCATAGAAGTAACGCCGTAAGTTCATATGACAGTCGATATGTTGAAATAAAAATGCTAATGCTGATTCTGTTAAAAGAAATGATGGTTGATGAGGTTTATTTTCTTGTGCCCTTGAAAGCATTGCTGGAAAAATTGTGTTGGAGTCAACCTAAAACTGTTGGTGGCTAAGCAGATTCTGCCTGTATATTATACTTTAATGTGACTTACAGTTTTACTTTTACAAATATTTATGATGCATATGTGGTGCCAAGAAGGAAAGAGATACTGCTTATATTTTGTATTATTTAATCAACAGTTTTCACCATGCGTTAATGTGGAAGAGTAAACAGTAAACGGTTAATCTTACTGCGACTCTGTCTTCATTGGCTCTGGTTTAACTGGGTTTTTAGTCAGAGTTTCAACACAATGCACGAGAACACTACAGTGAAAAGGCGGCATCATTAGGTGTTTCGACAAGTGGTACGATGGCTTCGGGATCAAGCATCAAGTTGTTTGCATCCAGCACCAAGAGAAGTAGGACGTCAGCAAGTACGGCTGCCCTCACAAGAGCTAAAGCAGAAGCTGCCAAGGTGTGAGCGTCATACGCTGACCAAGAAGCAAAACTGAAATTGGAAAAGGCTGACAGAGAAGCGGAAAACCAGGGGGAAAAGGCAAGGATAGATGCAGAGTTAGAAGTGTTGGCGCTACAACTAGAAGCTGATGCAGCCATGGTGGAAGCAGAAGTGTTATAAACCGCTGAAGAAATGCATGTTCTAGATGAAGCAGTAAAATCTACATCACAAAGAGCCATATTGGAACTCACCAGCAAATATGTCCAATCTCAAATTGACCTGCAGATTCGTTCTCCCTCTCCATGCTTACCTGTTGGTGTCCCATCTCATGAGCAGTCACAGGGAAGCTTCATTGCATCGCGTCCACCTGGGGAAGACAACTCACAATTGCAACCTTGCAACAAAGTATGAAAGGGCTGACTACAAATACTTCCCGACACCAAACTTACCAGATCTGGCAAGAGCAGAGACAAAGGCTGAAGTCAGAACAGCAAATCCCATCATGGTCATACACGCTCAGTCATATGCCCCCAGCCAGCACGCCACCTGCAGCAGAACCCTTGGCACAGTATTTAGCATGACAAGACTTTGTCAATTCAGGACTATACCAATCGGGCGATAAGCCTGAAAATTACCATGCATGGTACTCCTCATTCGCCAGTGCAGCCGGTGGAGTCCAGCTCACAGCAACCCAAGAGTTGGACCTTATGACTAAATGGTTGGGAAAGGAATCAAGTGAACAGGTGAAACGCATACGCTCAGTGTATGTCAACGACCCCAAGCTAGCCTTACGCAAAGCATGGGAGAGACTTTGGGAGTGCTATACGGCCCCTGAAATTATTGAAAGGGTGCTGTTTCAACAGCTGGATAATTTTCCTAGCGTGTCAGCCAAGGACCACACTAAACTAAGAGAACTGGGAGATTTACTTATGGAGATTGAAGGTACTAAAGAAGACGGCTATTTAACTGGCCTGTCATATCTAGATACTTCATGCGGAATTGGACCAATTGTGGACAAACTTCTATTTGGGCTGCAGGAAAGTTGGGGGTCAATTGGCTCAGAGTACAAGGAAGAGAACGGTGGTAGATTCCCTCCCTTTAAGTATTTTAGTAGGTTTGTGTGCAAGGAGGAAAAGAAGCGAAACGACCCTAGCTTCATGAATCAAGGTAGCACCACAACTCACACCAAGCCAGTCAAATCCACTTTGAACAATTTTAACATCAATAAACCTGCCTCAGTGCATGAAACAGACATCCTCACAACCAACAATGACTCTAGCAAGAATTGTCCATCGCACAACAAACCCTACCCCCTCAAAAAATGCAGAATGTTTAAAAACAAACCCTTTGACGAAAGGAAGGCCCTGCTCAAGGAAAAAAGAACATGTTTTCAGTGCTGTTCCTCTACCTCCCACCTCGCTAAAGAGTATACGTTCCCTGTAAAGTGCTTGGAATGCAACAGCATTAATCACGATGGAGCCGTGCACCCAGGCCCATCACCGCAAACTGCCAAGGCTCCTTCACCCTCACAAGAGGACGGCGGGGAGGGAGAGGATCACCCCGATACAACTGTTGTCAGCTCGAGCTGCACAGAAGTTTGTGGTCCAGGTCAGTCAAGCCGTTCTTGCTCAAAGACCTGCCTCACTAAGGTGTACCCTAAGGGAGCCAAAGACAAGGCCATCAAAGCCTACGTAATTCTGGACAACCAGAGCAACCGCTCACTAGCCAGACCAGAGTTCTTTGAGATGTTCAGTGTAGAGAGTAATCAATTCCCATACTACCTCAGAACTTGCTCTGGCATTGCAGAAACATCTGGCAGGAAGGCAGAAGGCTCCCAGCTCGAGTCGCTGGATGGTAAAGTTGTCATCTGTCTTCCTCCACTCTTGGAGTGCAACAAGATCTTTAATAACCGATCCGAGATTCCAAAGCCCAGCGCAGTGCTACACCAGCCGCATCTCCAGCACATTGCCAAGCACACCCCAGAACTGGATCCAGAAGCAGATATACTCCTGCTACTCAGAAGAGACGTTCTTAGAGTGCACAAAGTCAGGCAGCAGGTCAATGAACCACACGACGCCCACTTCACCCAATGCCTGGATCTGGGCTGGTTGGTGATAGGGGAGGTGTGCCCTGGCAACATACACAAACCAACAGTTAACACGCTCAAGACTAACGTGCTAGAGAGTGGCCGCCATTCAATTTTTCAGCCCTGCACAAGCATTATGTGTATCAAGGAAGCACAACAAGGCTTTAACAAGCGTAGTAAATTAACTGAAAAGACACTGAGACAGTTAGTCTTCACCCAAACTGATCACAACAATAAACTTGCTCCAACAGTGGAAGACACCATCTTCTTAAAAATAATGGACACCAAGGTCTTTAGAGACGAAGCAAGCAATTGGGTCGCCCCACTACCGTTCAGAGAACCAAGACAGCGCTTGCCAAACAACAAAGAGCAGGCAGTCGTGGAGGCCTGCCCACCTGATGACTGTGCTCCAGCAATCAAGGACCTTGATCTAGATGGAGAAACCATACCCACACAAAGGAGATTGGGTCTCCTTTGGGAGATCATGACCGACACATTCACATTCTCCATGCTGACCACGAACAAACCATTCATCCACCATAGAGTTCTCTACACTGTCAACAGCATTTTCGATCCCCTGGGTCTACTGGTGCCGGTTATGATCCAGGGAAGAGCCCTCCTCAGAGACCTTACCTCCAAGCTCTCCGACTGGGACATTCCACTACCAGAAGACAAGCTAAACAGATGGGAAGCTTGGAGAGATTCACTTCAAGACCTCAGACAGCTTCATGTCCCACATGGTGTTCCCTACTCTCAGAAACCAGCCAACACAATAGAAACCTGGATTGGTCATGACAAGGAAGAATGAGCACAATACTTTGAGAATCTGGAATCCAGTTTAAAAGAAATTGTCCACATTTATCTGATTGGAAAAGAAGACACTCGGACACACTCACTGGCAGTGTCTTTGCACTGTGTTGATGATGCTATCAGTGTCAGTGGGCAAAATCGATTGCACCAGCAGATTACTGCTGCATGCAAGCATGGAAGTGACCCGTATGCTGTAGGTGGCCCCATCCCACGAGGATGTGGAAGTGCAACATGGAGACAATGGACTGGGAACAATGTGCATCACTGCCAAGAGATCGGCTTCAGTACATGCTTTTATCCGTCCCAAGTGAAGATGCCATTTATTCATTGGGTGGAAAAACCCTTCAGGATACACCTTCCAGTGCTGTCATTATTATGTGGTCTGTGATAATGTGTGGGTTGAGACTAATCAGCTGGAGATTGCAGTGTCTTGTGCTGCTGGTGTTAACCTTAATGGAACTATCTATCTACTGGGTGGGGAATAGAATGACCTGGACTTCTTTACCAAACCATCTCGTCTCATTCAGTGTTTTTGACACGCGCTCCAGGACATGCCAGTTAAAGTCACATCACCTCCCTTTTGCAGGCCGTATGCATGCTGCTATTCACAAGGACCTGCTTTTTCCAGTAGCTGAGAGAGATTCTCTGGTATGTTACAATCCACTGCTTGACAGCTTCACCAGACTGCGCTTCCCAGAGGTTTGGAGTCCTGTGCCCTTCCTGTGGAAGATTGCCAGCTGCAACGGGTGTATTTATGTTTTCAGAGATAAGTGTAAAAAGGGTGATGCCAGAACATTGGAACTGAACCCAGCCCCATCTGTAGTATCAGTGATAAGTGGAATTGAGATATTGCTGACAAATTGGCAGTTTGTTTTGATGTGATCCTAACCAAGTATGGTAAGCTGCAGTTTTTAGCATTTAATCTGTTGAGTGCACAAAGTTATTTTGTTTTAAACTTCTGCAGATGACAGCAAAATTTCAATACTATGTTTGTCTTCTAAGACATCAATTGACCTAAACACTGTCAGACTATTGTCATGTTCTTTCCCAGACTGAGACCATTTGCAGAGGTAGTTTGACTTCTACTTAAAGACTGATCTAGAGATTAAAGTTCTATACCATGTTCATAGTGACCTTACAAAGATCAGGCAGGGAGTGTGTTTCCCTTAAGGCATTTATTTAACTTTATTATATTTCTGCTTTAAATAATTTGTTATTAACTATTTTCTAGTTAAAGTTAAAGGTTGATAACTACGTTACAGTTTAATGAAGGTAAAATTCATTGCCTGTGATGTATCGCGGCATGTGATGATGTCACCTCCAGTTTCTCTGCGTCTTGTGGGTAAAGTCCGGTTTGGAGGAACAGGAAGGTGAGGGCCGGCACGTGCAGGACCAACGCGAAAAGCTCCATTTCTACCCACAAAGAAACATCATAGAAGTAACGCCATAAGTTCATATGACAGTCGATATGTTGAAGTAAAAATGCTAATACTGATTCTGTTAAAAGAAATAATGGTTGATGAGGTTTATTTTCTTGTGCCCTTGAAAGCATTGCTGGAAAAATTGTGTTGGAGTCAACCTAAAACTGTTGATGGCTTAAGCAGGTTCTGCCAGTATGTTCTACTTTAATAAGACTTTAATGTAATACAGTTTGTTATATTTTTACTTTTACAAATATTTATGATGCATATGTGGTGCCAAGAAGGAAACAGATACTGTATATATTTTGTATTATTTTATCAACAATTTTCACCATACGTTGATGTGGAAGAGTGAACAGTAAATGGCTAATCTTACTGCGACTCTGTTTTCATTGCTCCGGTTTAACTTGGTGTTTAGTCAGAGTTTCAACACACTGCACAAGAACACTACACCAGCTCTCCACAGTTGTCAGTTTTCATTGTTTTTGTCTGTCTGTTCCACTGCTCCTTTGCCCTGGATCGGACAAACCAGATACAGGACTATGAAAGATTGGGACTTTGCAATGTTTGAGTACACTCCCAGGGTCCTGATGCCTGGATGAAAAGAGCAGCAAGTTTGTAAGTGACAATACCAATAGATTCAGTGAGTTTTATCACGTAAATGAGCAGATAAAAATTTCTCTCAGTCTCTCAGCTCCCTCTGCTGATAGGGTCACAGAATAGCAGAGCTAATGGTTAAACAAGAAATAAACTGTGTTTTTCCTCTTCCTTTCTTCTTCTTTTATTTATCGTTTGTCCCTGTCCTGGGAGTATGGGATGGGACAGTGTAGAGGGAGCTTCACTCTGTATTTAACCCATGCTGTCCCTGTCCTGGGAGTGTGTGATGGGACAGTGTAGAGAGAGCTTCACTCTGTATCTAACCCGTGCTGTCCCTGTCCTGGGAGTGTGTGATGGGACAGTGTAGAGGGAGCTTCACTCTGTATCTAACCCGTGCTGTCCCTGTCCTGGGAGTGTGTGATGGGACAGTGTAGAGAGAGCTTCACTCTGTATCTAACCCGTGCTGTCCCTGTCCTGGGAGTGTTTGATGGGACAGTGTAGAGGGATAATCACTCTGTATATAACCTGTGCTGACCCTGCCCTATTTTTTTACAAAATTCCTTGATTACAAATATTGGTGTTATACAATATATACAAAACTGTGGCTAACACAATTACTTCACTATATTTCGACAATACACATTAAACCAAAATGTTCCCATCTCTATCAATGATGGCATTTACACCCCGCGGAACCCAACGGTCCCGGATTGCCTCTAAGGTCACCGTGGACTGCGCGTATTCCTTTTCAATATTTACCCGAGCATGAACATACCTTCTAAAAATTGCCAGGCAGTTTGCCCGGGCAAATCCTCCCGCCACCCATTTCCAGCACCCTAGGACAGCTGTTCTCACCAGCCCCAGGAGCAAATTGACAAGGACATCCTCATCCCTCCATGCCCCCCTCCTTACTGGATGACCATATATAAATAGGGTGGGGCTAAAATGCAGCCAGAAGGCGAGAAGCAGCCCACGCAAATACGCAAAAATGGGCTGCAGCCTCACACACTCCAGGTACATATGGTACACGGTCTCCTCCCGCCCACAGGAATGACATGCGGGTGGGAGATCTGTGTACAAACTATAGAACTTATTGCAGGGCACCGCTCTATGCAGCACCATCCAGCTGGGATCCCTCAGGTGCATAGGAAGAACCCCCTCATAAAGGGATTTCCAGTGGGGACCCTCCTCACCTCCAGGTGTAAATACCGATCGCCATGGCGTGTCGGGACGGTGGACAAGGGCAAGGAAGTGGAGGGTGTGGAACAGCATCCCATACAGATACCTCCTACTTGCATCCCAGAATGCGATTGTGGGTGTCGAAGAGAGACGGCTCAAGTTGTGTGGACACGGCTCTTGGACAAGATTGCGGGGCCTGGGCCTGACAAGCAGCTCAGCCTGAGTCGGTCCACACACCTGAGCCGTACCAACACCCACTGAGGTAGGACAAGGATCGGCCAGGACTCCGCCCTCTGCCAGAGGAGGGGATTCCCGGCCTGAGGCAACCATGTTCCAGACTCTCAGTAGGTCCTGATAGAAGCCGGGCAGACTCTGCAAAGCAGCACAGCTGACGCCCGCCGGTGGTAGCCGCATATCTTCACGGAGACAGCAGCCCCTCCGGAGGAAGAAAGTCGCCAACACGGGCCACCTGGGAGGGTGCTCGGCGTACAGGAGTCTCTGCAGAGTCCTGAGACAGAGAACTGCCAATCGCGTACGTACACACACCAGCGACTGTCCACCCTCTCCCAATGGGGGACTCAAGACCGCTGCAGAGACCCAGTGTTTCCTGTTGCCCCAGAAGAAGTTCACTAACTTCCTCTGCGTTTTTGCAACAAATGGGGCAGAAGGGGCCAAGGTGACCATCTGATACCACAACATGGAGGCCACCAGCTGGTTTATGACCATCACCCTGCCTCGATAGGAAAGCACCCTGAGAAGGCCTGACCAGCGCCCCAGCCGGGCCATGACTTTTGTCTCCAGGTCTTGCCAGTTCACCAGCCGGGTCTCCCCAGAAGGACTCAGGTAGACTCCCAGATGGAGGAGACATCTAGTGCTCCACTTAAAAGCTCTCATCTCCTCTGGCAGGGAGTCCACCTGCCACTGACCCACTAAGAGTCCGGAACATCGCGCCCAGTTGATCCTAGTGGAGGATGCCGCCGAGAAAACTTCTTGGCACTCGCGCATCCTCCGCAGGTCACTGGGATCTATCATCATGAGGAGTACATCATCGGCTTAGGCGGAGAAGACGACCTCCATGTCCGGTTCACGCAGAACCAGACCTGTCAGCCTTCGCCAAAGAAGGCTCAGGAATGGCTCGACACAAATCGCGTACAATTGACCGGACATGGGGCACCCCCGACGTACTCCTCTCCTGAAGGGAATGGGCGCTGCCAGTGATCCATTGATCTTAACAAGGCACTCTGCGGCAGAGTATAGGAGCCGAACTCGGGCCACAAAGTGTGGTCCGAGCCCAAAAGCCTGCAGAGTGCCCACCAGGAAACTGTGGTCTACCAGGTCAAACGCCTTCTCCTGGTCAAGAGAGAGAAACGCTGCCCGGGACCCAGTCTCCTGCTGTAGGTGGATCAGGTCCCGTACTAGGTGGACATTGTTCTGGATGGAGCGGCCCGGGACTGTGTAAGATTGGTCAGGATGAATCACCTGTCTCAGCACTGAACCAAGACGGTTGGCCATTGCCCGGGCGAAGATCTTGTAGTCCACGCACAAGAGGGAGACCGGGCACAAGTTCTTTAGCAGGCAGAGGTCTCCCTTCTTGGGCAGTAGGACCACAACAGCTCTCCGCCATGAGAGGGGTATTTCCCCGGTGGCTAGGCTCTCCCCTAGAACAAGGCTGTAATCAAACCCGAGGACATCCCAAAAAGCCTGATAAAACTCTACACTCAGACCATCTAAGCCAGGGGACTTACCCCTCCGGAGTTGCCGAAGGGCAGTAGACAGCTCCTCCCGACTCAGAGGAGCATCCAGACGCGCTGCATCCTCTTTTCAGGATTTGGATTTTGGCAAATCTTCCCAGACCTCATTGCACGCCTCCACATTTGACGGATCTGGTGAGAATAAGGACCGATAGAAAGTGTGGACTTCTTTGATAATTTCGTCGGGGTCCGTGATGGAGGAGCCATCAGCAGCCAGTAGCTCCACCAGCTGCTTTTGAACTCCCCGCCACTTCTCCAACGAGTAGAAGAAGGGTGAGCCGCGGTCCAAATCTTGCAGCATTTGGATCCGCGACCTCACATATGCACCTCGGGACTGCTGAAGCTGCAGATGCCTGAGTGCGTCCTTCTTCTCCTGGTATTCCTGCCACAGCTGTTGGTCTCCAGCGGTCAGACCAAAACGGGACTCTAGGTCAAGCAACGCTCTCTCAAACCGCTCAATCTCAGAGCGCCGCCTCTTTGCCGACCCCCTAGTGTACTCCCGACATAAAAACCGGATGTGGGCTTTGCCCACGTCCCACCACAGCCGTAGGGAGCAGAACTCAGTATTACAGTTGAACAAAGGGAACTATGGAGCTATGAGGGAGGAGCTGGCCAAAGTTCAATGGAACAATACCCTAGTAGGGAAGACAGTGGAACAACAATGGCAGGTATTTCTGTGAATAATGCAGAAGGTGCAGGATCGGTTCATTCCAAAGAGGAAGAAAGATCCTAAGGGGAGTAAGGGGCGGCCGTGGCTGACAAGGGAAGTAAAGGGCAGTATAAAAATAAAAGAGAAGTATAACATAGCAAAGATGTGTGGGAAACCGGAGGACTGGGAAGCTTTTAAAGAGCAACAGAAGATAACAAAAAAGGCAATACGCCAAGAAAAAATGAGGTACGAAGATAAACTAGCCAAGAATATAAAGGAGGATAGTAAAAGCTTCTTTAGGTATGTGAAAAGCAAAAAAAAGTTAAGAGCAAAATTGGGCCATTGAAGACAGAAACGGGTGAATTTATTATGGGGAACAAGGAAATGGCAGAGGAGTTGAACAGGTACTTTGGATCTGTCTTCACTAGGGAAGACACAAACAATCTCCCAGATGTAATAGTGGCCAAAGGAACTAGGGTAAAAGATGAACTGAAGGAAATTTATATTAGGCAAGAAACGGTGTTGGATGGACTGTTGAGTCTGAAGGCTGATAAGTCCCCGGGACCTGATGGTCTGCATCCCAGGGTACTTAAAGAGGTGGCTCTAGAAATCGTGGACGCATTGGTAATCATTTTCTAATGTTCTATAGATTCAGGAACAGTTCCTGCTGCTTGGAGGGTGGCTAATGTTGTCCCACTTTTCAAGAAAGGAGGGAGAGAGAAAACAGGGAATTATAGACCGGTTAGCCTGACGTCAGTGGTGGGAAAGATGCTGGAGTCAATTATAAAAGAGGAAATTACGACACATTTGGATAGCAGTAGAAGGATCAGTCTGAGTCAGCATGGAATTATGAAGGGAAAATCATGCTTGACTAATCTTCTGGAGTTTTTTGAGGATGTAACTATGAAAATGGACAAGGGAGAGCCAGTGGATGTAGTGTACCTGGACATCCAGAAAGCTTGTGATAAAGTCCCACATAGGAGATTAGTGGGCAAAATTAGGGCACATGGTACAGGGGGCAGAGTACTGACATGGATTGAAAATTGGTTGGCTGACAGGAAACAAAGAGTAACGATTAACGGGTCCCTTTCGGAATGGCAGGCTGTGACCGGTAGGGTACCGCAAGGTTCGGTGCTGGGACTGCAGCTGTTTACAATATACATTAATGATTTAGATGAAGGGATTAAAAGTAACATTAGCAAATTTGCCGATGACACAAAGCTGGGTGGCAGTGTGAAATGTCAGGAGGATGTTATGAGAATGCAGGGTGACTTGGACAGGTTGGGTGAGTGGGCAAATGTATGGCAGATGCAGTTTAATGTGGATAAATGTGAGGTTATCCACTTTGGTGGCAAGAACAGGAAGGCAGATTACTATCTAAATGGAGTCAAGTTAGGAAAAGGGGAAGTACAATGAGATCTAGGTGTTTTGTACATCAGTCAATGAAAGCAAGCATGCAGGTACAGCAGGCAGTGAAGAAAGCTAATGGCATGCTGGCCTTTATAACAAGAGGAATTGAGTATAGGAGTAAAGAGGTCCTTCTGCAGCTGTACAGGGCCCTGGTGAGACCCCACCTGGAATATTGTGTGCAGTTTTGGTCTTCAAATTTGAGGAAGGACATTCTTGCTATTGGGGGAGTGCAGCGTAGGTTCACAAGGTTAATTCCCGGAATGGCAGGACTGTCATATGTTGAAAGATTGGAGCGACTGGGCTTGTATACACTGGAATTTAGAAGGATGAGAGGGGATCTGATTGAAACATATAAGATTATTAAGGGATTGGACACGCTGGAGGAAGGAAGCATGTTCCCACTGATGGGTGAGTCCAGAACTAGAGGCCACAGTTTAAGAATAAGGGGTAGGCCATTTAGAACAGAGATGGGGAAAAACTTTTTCACCCAGAGGGTGGTGGATATGTGGAATGCTCTGCCCCAGAGGGCAGTGGAGGCCAAGTCTCTGGATGCATTCAAGAGAGAGTTAGATAGAGCTCTTATAGATAGCGGGGTCAAGGGATATGGGGAGAGGGCAGGAACGGGTTACTGATTGTGTATGATCAGCCGTAATCACAGTGAATGGCGGTGCTGGCTAGAAGGGCCGGATGGCCTACTCCTGCACCTACTATCTATTGTCTATTAACTCTCTCCATCTCTCTCTCCAGGTGGCCCAGAACGCTCGGAACGAATCTCGGAATCTGCTGTCCTCCAGCAGCCGGTTGTTAAAGTGTCAATACCCAGATCCCACCTGAGGGTGCAGAGGCGTAAATTCCATCCACACAAGGTGATGATCTGAGCACGACACCGGCCGCATGGAGGACGCCGACACGTGGGAGATATAAGCCCGAGAGATATACAGGCGGTCTATCCGGGAACCCCCCCTCTCTAGATCTTCTGGAGAAGGCGCTAAAGTCTGGGTGAAGATTCCGCCAGTTGTCCACCAAGTCAAAAGAGCCGACTAGCTCCTTTAACTTTTTTGCCAATACTGTGTCGCGTTGGAGGCCCGAGCAGTCCTCCACCTCGAGGGTACGGTTGAAGTCTCCCCCGAGGATGATGCAGTCCCCAGGATCAAAGGAACTCAGCAGAGTGGACAGCTGACAGAATAGGCGCGTCTGCATCACCCCGCGCCTCGGAGCATACACGTTGATAAAATTCAGCGGTACTCCATCCAGGTGCACAGCCAGGTGGAGCAGACGGCCGGGCACAACATCTTGGACTCCTACGATTTCTGGCCGAAAGGTTGGGGCCAAGAGGATCGCCACCCCACTAGAGTTGGAGCTAAGGTGACTCATGTAGACCCCGCCCTGCCACTCCAGGAGCCAAGCGGACTCGTCCCCCAGGGTGGTATGGGTTTCCTGCAGGAAACTCACCGCTTATCTCCCATCCCTGAGGACTGAGAGATTGTTAGATCTGCAGAGAGAGCCCCTGCTACCATTTACATTTAGACTAGCTATGGTAAGTTTCATGTCGGGAGCACACTAGGCCTCAGCACCAGTACCCTTCCCGCTGAGAGCGGTGGCGCCTTCAGCTGCACTATCCCGAAGAAAACCAAGAATATTCTTTGCTTTCCGGGCCCGACTGCTACCATCGCTACCCTGTGACCCACCATCCCCCGAAGGAGCGAGGCTGCTTTTCACCCTGATGTCCCTCACCAGGTCATCCAGGAGGGATTTCAGCTGCCGTCTGTCATTCCCTGACACAGCATTCCTCTTCCTCTTCCCCTTCCATCTGAGAATGACTTGCAGGGACTTCACTAGCCTCGGCATGCTAGGAGAGTGAAGCGAGGCTAGTTTAGGTCGATGCTTTGCACCCACAGAGGATTGAATGAACTCTCTGATCTCCTCCACAGGTATCAATGGGGATTTCTCAGGAGGGGTGAGGATGTCCATTGTCTCGCTATCAAAAGAGTCTCCCTCCAACCCCTCACTGCAGACAGATTCCCCATCTTCCTCCTCCTGTGTTGTATAAGGTGGCTGCCCCTGTAACCCACACTGCACAGCGGGTACCTCCCTCATACCTTCCTGCTCCACCGTCACATCAGTCTTATCCACAGTTACGACGATGGAGGGAAAATCCCCAGGGACTCCCTGCAGGCCATTAGTTGATGGGGTGGGCATGCAGGTTATATCACCTGCACCAGGAGACAGGTATGAAGGGGACCCCAGCAGCTCTGGTCCAAGGGATTCACCGGCAGCCTGATGCTGACAGTGAGAGAGCTTGGTCTCCTCTCCACCCATACTGTTTAGTACACTTGCCTCCAGGGAGGCGCTTACTACTAAGTCCTGGGTGGAGGGCTCCAGGTCTGTTTTAGTTGTGCAAACTGGCCTAGCACTAGCTTCCTGCACAACCACACAACCTACCACAGGTCTGGTGGCTACATCTGGGGATTCAGGGTTAGACACAACTTCCACCCAGATTCCCACCCCTTTCTCGGACTCTCCCGCATCTACATTCCCTGCCCTCTTGGGGGAACATTCCCTTCTCCTCTTCAAGCAGCAGGAACACACAGGTGCAGGATTCACCGATGGAGCATTACTCCCCACTTCCATCACCCCGTTGGACTGTGCACTTCGCCGAGCCTCCCGCTCAACTTCAGGGCAAATGGGCGTGAGCTCTGCGGTCTCGGGGGTCGACTTCTTAATGTGTTTGGATTTCTTCCTCGCTTTCCTTCCCTGCACAGGCTCCACCCCGTCCCTCGCCTGAACCTCCCTGCACGTAGCCTCAGGATCACCCGCCTGAACCACAGAGGTAGGAGCAGGGACTGGAACAGACGTAGGAACAGGGACAGGGTTAGAGACAGGGTCAGGGGCAGGAGCAGGGACTGGAACAGACATAGGAATAGGGACAGGGTTAGAGACAGGGTCAGGGGTAGGAGCAGGGACTGGAAGAGTCGTAGGAATAGGGACAGGGTTAGAGACAGGTTCAGGGGTAGGAGCAGGGACTGGAACAGACGTAGGAATAGGGACAGGGTTAGAGACAGGGTCAGGGGTAGGAGCAGGGACTGGAAGAGTCGTAGGAATAGGGACAGGGTTAGAGACAGGGTCAGGGGCAGGACCAGGGACTGGAACAGACGTAGGAATAGGGACAGTGGTAGAGACAGGGTCAGGGGCAGGAGCAGGGACTGGAACAGACATAGGAATAGGGACAGGGTTAGAGACAGGGTCAGGGGTAGGAGCAGGGACTGGAACAGACGTAGGAACAGGGACAGGGTTAGAGACAGGGTCAAGGGTAGGAGCAGGGACTGGAACAGACGTAGGAATAGGGACAGGGTTAGAGACAGGGTCAGGGGCAGGAGCAGGGACTGGAACAGACGTAGGAACAGGGACAGGGTTAGAGACAGGGTCAGGGGTAGGAGCAGGGACTGGAACAGACATAGGAATAGGGACAGGGTTAGAGACAGGGTCAGGGGTAGGAGCAGAGACTGGAACAGACGTAGGAATAGGGACAGGGTTAGAGACAGGGTCAGGGGTAGGAGCAGGGACTGGAACAGACGTAGGAATAGGGACAGGGTTAGAGACAGGGTCAGGGGTAGGAGCAGGGACTGGAACAGACATAGGAATAGGGACAGGGTTAGAGACAGGTTCAGGGGTAGGAGCAGGGACTGGAACAGACGTAGGAATAGGGACAGGGTTAGAGACAGGGTCAGGGGTAGGAGCAGGTACTGGAACAGACGTAGGAACAGGGACAGGGTTAGAGACAGGGTCAGGGGTAGAAGCAGGGACTGGAACAGACGTAGGAATAGGGACAGGGTTAGAGACAGGGTCAGGGGTAGGAGCAGGGACTGGAACAGACGTAGGAACAGGGACAGGGTTAGAAACAGGGTCAGGGGTAGGAGCAGTGACTGGAACAGACGTAGGAACAGGGACAGGGTTAGAGACAGGGTCAGGGGTAGGAGCAGGGACTGGAACAGACGTAGGAATAGGGACAGTGGTAGAGACAGGGTCAGGGGCAGGAGCAGGGACTGGAACAGATGTAGGAATAGGGACAGTGGTAGAGACAGGGTCAGGGGCAGGAGCAGGGACTGGAACAGACGTAGGAACAGGGACAGGGTTAGAGACAGGGTCAGGAGCAGGCACAGGTGTAAGCGCAGGAATGGGATCAGGGTAGAGGTAGCTGAGGCACTGATTCCCGAATTGGACTCCCTAGGTTTTCGGGTGTTCGGACAGTCCCTCCGAAAGTGCCCCACCTCCCCGCACGTATGGCACCGTGGGCGCTCAGAGCTCCAATACACCTGATAATCTACCCCCTCGTGCCGGACAGTAAACCGGCCCTCAACGTCGTCCTCCGTTTCCAGCTGCATGAATACCTGTCGCCATAAAAAGATTACGGTACGGAGGGTGTGTCTCCTGAATTTGTGCCTGATGGCGGTTATTTCTGACCGTACTTGCCCCAAGCGGGCCAGTGCGGGAAGCAGGTCCTCGTTGGGGATGAAAGGCTGTACGTGGCCGAGGACGATGCGTTGTGTGGGAGCTGTCACTAGCTCCATCTGTAAAAAGATGTTTTCCACCGTGATCCCCCTACTGAGAGCCCGGTGCACCAACTCATCATTCCTCAGATAAAACACTGCCTTCCCGAACTCTTTCTCAGTGGCCAAAACACCATCTCTCCCCAAGTCCTCCATAGCCTCCACGCACTTTTCCATGGTAGTTCCAGTTCGCAAAATACATTGCACCCCGCGTTCCACTTTCACCGACCCAAACAGGGCTGATGCACCATCAATAACTCACGCTGAGACTTAGGAAGTGAGATATCGGCTTTTATTGACTGAAGAACAACACTACATCCTGGGAAAATGAGGGAGAGCAGCAGGCCACAGTCGCCTTTATACAGGGGTCTGTGGGAGGAGCCACAGGGGCAGTCAGCAGGGTCTGTGGGAGGAGCCACAGGAGCAGTCAGACAGGTATATCTAGTTCACCACAAGGGCGTTGTCCGAGGCTGGAGAGGCAGCCGCCTTTGCATAACTCCCCGTAGGCCTGTGACTCCCTGTAGACCGGTCCGGCATGTTGCTTCTATGTCCGAATCAAGAGTTATACGGTGGTGCTGCTTATAAAGTCCTGGAGCGAGTTGAGTAACTGGCGGGAAAAGTTTGTACTCGACAGTACCTTGCTGGCTCAGTGCCGAAATTCCAACGCCAGGAAAGGCTCCGTTAGTCCTGCAGAACTTCCAGGCCGTGAGAGGTCGAGACGTCTCAAACGATGCTTCGGTTCCTACATCGAACGTGAGTCCCGACGATAAAGAAGGAAGGAGGTTGTCCCGATGTCAGTGGGGGAACAACAGCGTTTGTCTCCGATTTTTGGAGTGACCCGGCTTCCTGGCGAGTTGCCAGCGGCCACAGCTGGGTGCTATGCAGTTAGCAGCCGTCAACGAACCCCGTCCAAACTGGCAGAAAAACTGCAAATGAAGCTACCACACTAAACCAGCCGTTCACTTAGATGTCCAAGAGATGTTTCAAACCAACTCCGAAGTAACTCACGACCTTAATACAGCAGTTTTTCCTCGATTTTTCCCAGCGCAGTCAGAACAGCTCCACTCTGTGTCTGACCCCTGGTGTGTGTGATGGGACAGTGTAGAGGCAGCTTCACTCTGTATCTAACCTGTGCTGTCGCTGTCCTGGGAGTGTGTGATGGGACAGTGTAGAGGGAGCTTCACTCTGTATCTGACCCGTGCTGTCCCTGTCCTGGGTGTGTGCGATGGGACAGTGTAGAGGGATCTTCACTCTGTATCTAACCCGTGCTGTCCCTGTCCTGGGAGTGTGTGACGGGACAGTGTAGAGGCAGCTTCACTCTGTATCTAATCCGTGCTGTCCCTGTCCTGGGAGTGTGTGACGGGACAGTGTAGAGGGAGCTCCACTCTGTATCTAACCCGTGCTGTCCCTGTCCTGGGAGTGTGTGACGGGACAGTGTAGAGGGAGATTCACTCTGTATCTAACCCGTGCTGTCCCTGTCCTGGGAGTGTGTGACGGGACAGTGTAGAGGGAGATTCACTCTGTATCTAACCCGTGCTGTCCCTGTCCTGGGAGTGTGTGACGGGACAGTGTAGAGGGAGATTCACTCTGTATCTAACCCGTGCTGTCCCTGTCCTGGGAGTGTGTGACGGGACAGTGTGGAGGGAGATTCACTCTGTATCTAACCCGTGCTGTCCCTGTCCTGGGAGTGTGTGACGGGACAGTGTAGAGGGAGATTCACTCTGTATCTAACCCGTGCTGTCACTGTCCTGGGAGTGTGTGACGGGACAGTGTAGAGGGAGATTCACTCTGTATCTAACCCGTGCTGTCCCTGTCCTGGGAGTGTGTGACGGGACAGTGTAGAGGGAGATTCACTCTGTATCTAACCCGTGCTGTCCCTGTCCTGGGAGTGTGTGACGGGACAGTGTAGAGGGAGATTCACTCTGTATCTAACCCGTGCTGTCCCTGTCCTGGGAGTGTGTGACGGGACAGTGTAGAGGGAGATTCACTCTGTATCTAACCCGTGCTGTCCCTGACCTGGGAGTGTGTGACGGGACAGTGTAGAGGGAGCTTCACTCTGTATCTAACCCGTGCTGTCCCTGTCCTGGGAGTGTGCGATGGGACAGTGTAGAGGGAGCTTCACTCTGTATCTAACCCGTGCTGTCCCTGTCCTGGGAGTGTGCGATGGGACAGTGTAGAGGCAGCTTCACTCTGTATCTAACCCGTGCTGTCGCTGTCCTGGGTGTGTGCGATGGGACAGTGTAGAGGGAGCTTCACTCTGTATCTAACCCGTGCTGTCCCTGTCCTGGGAGTGTGCGATGGGACAGTGTAGAGGCAGCTTCACTCTGTATCTAACCCGTGCTGTCCCTGTCCTGGGAGTGAGTGATGGGACAGTGTAGAGGGAGATTCACTCTGTACCTAACACATTTCCATTCCAACTCTGGTGAGCTGTGTCGGGCCTTGCCCCCGTAGGAGTGATGGTCTTTTCCTAAGGTAATCGCAGGACAATCTACAATGACCAATTAATCTCCTCAGCAGTACTTCTTATGACTGTGGGATGAAACCAAGGCACTCAGTGAAAATAGATGCAGTTGACAGAGAAAATGTAAAAATTCCTCAGAAACTGCTGTCCTGCCACCTTCTCACTCTGACTTCTCTTCTTCCTTTCAAGTCCTGATGAGGCATCTCGGCCCAAATCGTTTACACTTTTCCAGGTGCTGCCTGGCCTGCTGAGTTCCTCCAGCATTTTGTGTACACACACACACATGTTTAAGGACAGGTATCCTGTGCATCTGAACATTTCTTTATATTTCTGTGTTACCGGCTCTCCACAGTTGTCAGTCTGTCGTTGTTTTTGTCTGTCTGTCCCTGATGCACCATCAATAACTCTGAGACGTGGGTTAAGGTAGGCTTTTATTGGCTGGAAGAAAGCACAAGCAGCAAGTGACCATCACACAACATCCTGGAGACTGAGGAAGGGTCTGTGGCTCCAATCGCCTTTATACAGGGGTCTGTGGGAGGAGCCACAGGAGCAGTCAGCGGGGGGGGCGTGTCCAGACAGGTATATGTAGTTCACCACAGTCCCATTGCTTTTTTTTTGTTATTCAAATTTTTATTATTATTTATTCTTATTTTACAAAGCAGCACAGCATATAATAGAGCAGATACAGTGCAGCATATTTACACAGCCATCCCATAACAGGAAAACATAAAACTAAGAAACAGAAAAAAAATTCTAATTTGAGTTTGAATTAACATACAACCAGAATTGATCCCACGCATCTTGCACTTTTCCCTCACTGTTAATTCTTCCCAACATGTGTTCATATGATGAAATCTTAACCATTCTCTCAGTCCATTCCCTCACAGTGGGACACCTGGGTTTTTTCCAGTTTCGCAATATAATTCTTGCAGCTGTGATGAGACCTACCTTTAAAATAGTAAATTTTACATTGTTTACATTAGGCATCATTGTCCTATCATCCAGGAGACAGAGCTGTGGGCACAAGGGCAGTGTGGGACCCGACCAATTCCCCAACAAATCAAGAACTTTACACCAAAATGGACGACCTATGGAACACTCCCAAATCATGTGAAAATATATGCCCACCTCATTTTTACATTTCCAGCATAAATGATTATCGACAATCCCCATTTTGTAGAGTCTAGTTGGTGTCCAATATCTGTGTACCATCTTATACTGAATAAATTTCCCTCTCGCTTCCCTAATATGTCTACCCATATTTGATAAAATATTTGACCACTCATTATCTTCAATATCACTTCCAAGATCCTCCTGCCATACTGCTTTGAGATTGTTACACGGTTCACCCACAGAGTGCTTGAACAATTTATAAAACACTGATGCTTTATGAACTTCCTGTGGTAGTGTGAAGTATTCTGTTAAAGGGTTACTTTGTGGGCCACTGTTCTTGAATATGCTACTAACGCAATGTCTTATTTGTAAATACTTCCAGAAATTCCCTTTATCTACAAAGTTATATTTCCTCTACATACGACATAAAAATCCCATTCTCATAGTGATCACCTACTGTATTTACACCTTTAATCTTCCATTCCTTCCAGTACACCATTCTTTTCCCAATGCATATCGCAGGGTTATTCCAGAGCGAGGAGTATAACTGATTTAAATGTGACATTTTACAAGCTTTATGAATTGTACTCCACACACTCTTTGAGTGAAATAGTATAGGATTTAGATTAGTCTTGTTTTCCACATTGTGAGAGAATGTTAAGGGGAGAATGTGGTGCAGCCAAGCTCTGTTCTATAACTACCCAATCTAAATCAACATCAGCCCTGTCCCGATGTTTAGCTAACTTGGTGGTTTCAAAGGATAATTTATATGTCCTGACATCTGGTAGACTAGCCCACCCATGTCCCTGGACATACACATTTTACTCATTTTAATTCTGGTCTTCTTCTTATCCCATAGAAAGTCACTAATAATTTTGTTGTATTGCTTCTAGATCAAATCTGAAATATTTAAAGGAAGCATCATAGAAAGATAGTTAAACTGAGGTGCTATGACCATTTTAACTACATTGACTTTACCCCAGAGTGACAGTCTCAGTGCCTCCCACTTATCCAGATTATTTCTTATCCTACTCAATAATGGATCATAATTTAAAGTAATTATTTCATCCAAATTCTGACTGAGTTTGACCACTAGATACTTCATTCTAACTGGCACCCATCTGAAATTAAACTGAGATACTGAATTTGAAGAACACAATTTTGACATTGGCATAGCCTCAGATTTACTGCAGTTGATTTTATAACCAGACATGTCAGAATACAATTGAACTGTTTTCATTAGTGGGGGTAAGGAATTAGGAGGGTCACTAATCAGTAATAAAATATCGTCAGCATGTAGCATCAACTTATGCTCCTTTCTGCCTCCCTTCACCCCTCTAATATTTGGATCTGCTCTAATCATAACCGCCAACAGTTCCAAAAAAGTTTAACTAACAGTGGGGAGAGGGGCCGGTCTTGGCGTGTACCCTGTGAAATGTTGAAAAATGGAGATATGATTTGTAATAACTGCAGTCTTAGGGTTTTTATACAAAATTCTGATCCATGATTTAAAGATAGAGCCAAACCAAAGAATGACAAGGCCGTGGTTAAAAATCTCCCCTCAATCCTGTCAAAGGCCTTTTCAGTGTCCAGGGAGATGGCCGTAACTGGGATACTACTTGGGGAGTTCAGCCATATTAAGTGCAGTAATCTCCTTAAATTGTCAGTTGGGGATCTGCCTTTAATGAAGCCAACCTGGTCAGTTTTTATTATAGATGGCAATACTTTCTCTAATTGCGGAGCCAGTATTTTAGTCAGTATCTTACAGTCCACATTAGTTCAGCTTATAGGCCTATAATTGGGTCTATTGCATCCCTGTCTTTTTTTGGGATCAATGATATTAATGCTTCATTAAATGTATTAGGTAAAGATTCCAAATTAGATGCTTCTGAAAAGATTTTTGTTAGAATAGCAAATATGTCCAGAAATTTCTTATAACATTCATCTGGGAAGCCATCCATACCTGAAGATTTCCCCACTTTCATAGCCGCAATAGCCCGTCCGACCTCATCCTCAGTAATTGGGGCATCCAAGGACTCAGCTTGTTGTGGGGATAATGTAGGCAATTTTATGTTAGCAAAAAACTGATTCAGCCCCTCCTGGTCATGATTAAACAGTGATGCATATAGATGTTCATAGAACTGTTGAAAGACTTTGTTCATTTCTTTAGATGATGACACTAATGTATCCCCTTTCTTAATTACAGGTATCACACTATTCGTATTCTGCTGCTTTAAATATCGTGCCAGCAGCTTACCAGCTTTGTTACCACCTTCACAGAAACTTGTTTTTAATCTAAATAATGCATATTCTGCTTCTTTGTTATATATGTTATTTAGCTGAAATTTCAAGTTGCACAGATCTTTGTATAAGTCATCGGTATATTGTCTTGATAAGACCTTTTCCAATGTGGTTATTTCTGCCTCTAGATTTTTTATTGGCTCCATACTTTCTTTCTTCCTTTTAGATGCTTGTGCTATTAATTTTCCTTTTATATACGCCTTGGATGCCTCCCATACCAAGGACAGCTTTACTGTGCTCCCTACATTCAATTCAAAAAACGAAGTCAGATCTTCAGACAGCTTATCACTGAAATCCTCATCTTTTAGCAGCATAATATTCATTCGCCATCTACCGCTCCTTCCCCTTTCAGTATTTAAATCAATTTGAATTTCAACCGGTGCATGGTCTGATAATGCTATTGGGCCAATTTTTCAGTCTATCACCTGTTCAACAATGGAGTTGGATATAGGAAAAAAATCTATTCTCGAGTAGGATTTATGTCGATGAGAGAAAAATGTATATTCTTTTCCGGATGGATTCACCAATCACCATATATCCACCAGACCGATATCCTCAATGAGTTGATGTAAGGCTGCCCTGTCCCTAGGTAAAGGTGATGTCTGAAATTTGCTTTTATCAATAACAGGGTCCATTACTTGGTTAAAGTCTCCTGCTAAAATTTTTTTTCCTTCCTTGGCACCTAAAATTTTGTTCACCTTGTTAAGAAAGTCTGGGTCTTCCTTATTAGGTGCATATACGTTACAAAGTACCACCTTCACCCCATTAATAAGTACATCTATACAAATTACCCTGCCTTCCTTGTCCTTAAATTCTCCAAGCAATACAAAATTAAGTTTTTTGTTAACTAAAATCTTGTCCCATTTTGTTTGCTATTAAATGATGAATAGAATACCTGGCCGACACAATCTCTTCTAAATTTCAGTGCTTCAACATCTTTAAAATGTGTTTCCTGGGCAAATGCAACATCAATTTGTTTACCTTTAAGGTATGATAAAATCTTTTTCCTCTTGATTGGGTTTCCACACCCATTAATGTTCCTTGTTATGAAATTAACCATTTTCATCTCCTAAACTTCATACACACATGTGCAAAAATATACATTTTCCCAGATGACTGAGTCTGGGATGCAATACTTCCAAAAATAAAATCCAAAGGAAAACCTGCTGTACTCTATCCGCATGCTCAATTATTACCAACAAACACTGCAAATGCTGCGCTTTCAAACAATTAAACAACCAACGTAGCCCAAAAACATAACGATAATATATTCCTGCCAGATTAACTGACAAATTAAAACAAATAGGCAGGATAAACTCTACAAAGAAACAGAAAAGAAAAAGACACATGATATGGTCCACAAAGTACCGTGCCAGCTAGTAAGCCTAGCACTAAACAGACCGCTTTATCCAGCTCCCCACCCACCCTGTTGTACCTAAAAAGTTTTCTCCACCTATTACTGTCTCTCAGTCAATGCCAGCGCCGCACTTTTCCTGAATGAATTTCTCTGCTTCTGCTGCAGTAGTAAAGAACTTGTTCTTTCCTTCCCACGTGAAGCGTAGAACTGCTGGATAAGCGAGTGTATACCTTACGTTGACTCTTTGCAGCATTTTCCGAGCCGTAGTAAATGCCCTCTGTTTTTCAGCCAATTCTCTGGACATATCCGGAAAGAAGGAGACTTTGCATCCCTCCCACTCAACTCCTCTTTTTGCTTTGGCCGCTTGCAGCACTTTCTCTCTGGCCGAAGAGCGCAAGAATCGTATTAGGACCAGCCTGGGGGGGGGGGGGGTTGATCCTCACCCGGCCTCAGTGTGCCCTCTCAATCTCAAACTCTGCGATCAGTTCGATGTCAAATCCCTCGGACGTGATTCCTTGCACACACTTAATCAGACCGCTCGTTTCCTCACCCTCTCTTTAGACCGACCAGCCTGACGTTGTTGCGTCTACTCCTGTTCTCAAGCTCCTTGACACGGTTCCACAGCAGGTTTGAGCGTTTATTATTCTGCTCGCTGGCATCCACCAGTTTCACAGTGTGTTCTCCACACTGGAGAGGCGACCTTCGGCTTCCGTCAGCCTCTCTTGAGTGGCATTGACGGAGTTCTTCAACTCCGTTGTCGTTTCTTTAATTGTAGATACATCAGTAGCCACCCCGAGCAGAATGGAACTTATATGACTAACCTCAGCCAGTAAACTCTCCATGTTGGAGCCTTGGTCCGTCAGTGTCGTTAG
Source organism: Hemitrygon akajei (assembly GCF_048418815.1). NCBI lineage: Eukaryota > Metazoa > Chordata > Chondrichthyes > Myliobatiformes > Dasyatidae > Hemitrygon > Hemitrygon akajei. The sequence goes on from NC_133146.1 coordinate 10,574,511, forward strand.
CGTTGCTTAGACCTTCGGATTGCGGGCCCTGTCTTGCAGCCACGTGGCTCACTGTAGCGCTCTTCGAAGGTTTTGGCATCGTACCAAATTATTTAGACCATAAGACAAAGGAGCAGAAGTCGGCCATTCGGCCCATTGAGTCTGCTCTGCCATTTCATCATGAGCTGATCCAATCTTCCCTTTAGTCCCATTCCCCCACCTTCTCACCATAACCTTTGATGCCCTGACTAATCAGATACCTATCAATCTCTGCCTTAAATACACCCAATGACTTGGCCTCCACTGTTGCCCGTGGCAACAACCACAGATTCACCACCCTCTGGCTAAAAATTTTTTTTCGCATCTCTGTTCTGAATGGGCGCCCCGCAATTCTCAAGTCATGTCCTCTCGTACTAGACTCCCCCACCATGGGAAACAACTTTGCCTCATCCACTCTGTCCATGCCTTTCAACATTCGAAATGTTTCTATGAGGTCCCCCCTCATTCTTCTAAACTCCAAGGAGTACAGTCCAAGAGCGGTCAAATGTTCCTCATTTGTTAACCCTCTCATTCCCGGAATCATTCTAGTGAATCTTTTCTGAACCCTCTCCAATGTCAGCACATCCTTTCTTAAATAAGGAGCCCAAAACTGCACACAGTATTCCAAGTGAGGTCTTACCAGTGCCTTATAGAGCCGCAGCATCACATCCCTGCTCCTATACTCTATTCCGCTAGAAATGAATGCCAGCTTTGCATTCGCCTTCTTCACCACCAACTCAACCTGGAGGTTAACCTTAAGGGTAACTTGCACGAGGACTCCCAAATCCCATTGCATCTCAGAACTTTGAATTCTCTCCCCATTTAAATAATAGTCTGCCCATTTATTTCTTCTACCAAAGTGCATGACCGTACACTTTCCGACATTATAATTCATTTGCCACTTCTTTGCCCATTCCCCCAATCTATCCAAGTCTCTCTGCAGACTCTCTGTTTCCTCAGCACTACCAGCCCCTCCACCTATCTTTGTATCATCAGCAAACTTAGCCACAAAGCCATTTATTCCATAATCCAAATCATTGATATACAATGTAAAAAGAAGCGGCCCCAACACGGACCCCTGCGGAACACCACTGGTAACTGGCAGCCAACTAGAGTGGGATCCCTTTATTCCCACTCTCTGTTTCCTGCCAATCAACCAATGTTCTATCCACATATGTAACTTTCCTGTAATTCCATGGGCTCTTATCTTGTTTAGCAGCCTCATGTGTGGCACCTTGTCAAAGGCCTTCTGGAAATCCAAATACACAACATCCACTGCATCTCCCTTGTCTAGCCTACTTGTAATTTCCTCAAAAAATTGCACTAGGTTTGTCAGGCAGGATTTTCCTTTAAGGAAACCATGCTGAGTTCTGCCTATCTTGTCATATGCCTCCAGGTACTCCGTAACCTCATCCTTGACAATCGACTCCAACAACTTCCCAACCACCGATGTCAGGCTAACAGGTCTATAATTTCCTTTTCGCTTCCTTGCCCCTTTCTTAGATAGCGGAGTGACATTTGCAATCTTCCAGTCCTCGGGAACCAGGCCAGAATCTATCGACTTTTGAAAGATCATTGCTAATGCCTCCGCAGTCTCCAGTGCTACTTCCTTCAGAACACGAGGGTGCATTCCATCTGGTCCAGGAGATTTATCTACCCTTAGACTATTCAGTTTCCTGAGTACTTTCTCTGTCGTAATTGTGACTGTGCATATTTCTCTTCCCCAACACCCTTGAATGTCTGGTATATTGCTGATGTCTTCCTCAGTGAAGACTGATGCAAAATATTCATTCAGTTCCTCCGCCATCTCCTTATCTCCCATTACAATTTCTCCAGCATCATATTCTATCAGTCCTATATCTACTCTCACCTGTCTTTTACTCTTTATATACTTGAAAAAGCTTTTAGTATCCTCTTTGATATTATTTGCTAGCTTCCTTTCATAGTTCATCTTCTGCTCCTGTATCTTGTGACCTTATGGATGAGTCACAAGGCTGGCATAGACTTGATGGGCTGAAGGACATTTTCCCAAGCTGCATGACTATAACTACTGCATATCAATGGCTTTGTTGGGGTGGTAGAGTGGCACAGCTACTCAGAATGCTGCCTCACATCTCCAGAGACCATTGTTCATCATGATCTCAAGTCACTTTTATTGTCATTTCGACCATAACTGCTATGTTCAGTACATAATAAAAACGAGACAACGTTTTTCAGGACCATGGTTTTACATGACACAGTACAAAAACTAGACTGAACTTTGTGAAAAAAACAACACAGAGAACTACACTACAATCTCTGGTCCAGCCCCCGTGAGTTTCTCTGGTTCCTCTAGTTTCATTCTACATCTGAAGGTTGTGCAGATCAGTAGGCTAATTCGCTATTCTAGTTTGCTCCCAATGTGTTGGTGAGTGGTACAATCAGCGGGGTGGGTGGGGGGGGGCAAGGTGAGTTAATAGGACAATAGAGTAGCGAAGAGTTGGTGTAAGCACGTATTTGATGTTGCTGCAGATTTAATGGGCCGAAAGGCCCATTTCTGTTCTGAATAGCTCTATGACAGTGTATTTTTAGCCATGCTGCATATAACTGTACACATCAATTATACCTTAATGTCACACTGCTGAAATGAGTCATTAACACTTCCTCTTTTCAGAGATGCAAGTTCACGCATCCATCATTTTCTATTTTATATCAATTCTGTCTGTGGACATTTGCTTTCTATTTATCTATATTGGGTGAAACCCTACATCTTATGGTCTTATGGAATTAAAGTAATTCACTGAAGAGGAAACATGTTCCTGACATTCCGATAACGATGAGCTGTGAAGCAAATTGAAGACTCAAACATCTTTGCTTTTGTGTGAGCCAAGCAAAACTTAAAGGCCAATATTTATACTACACATTCTCAAACTCTCAAATGTGCCACAGAAACTGAACAAAGACTATTATGCTCAGCTAAGCTGTTTAAATATAGCAAAATTCCCAAAACAACTCTAAGACTCAAACAACAGAGGCTTTCCCCACATAGTTTATCACCAAAAGATTGCAATTTAACAAAGCATTCCCAAGCATTTAATTGAAGTTTACAATCTTAGATTTAGTGGCACAGTTGATGCCTTTTCTCAGGACTACACACCAATAATCTGGACCTGTCTCTCGTTTTTTTTGCACTACCTTACTTTCTCTTTTCTATTTTCTATTTATGATTTATAATTTAAATTTTTATTATATTTACTATTGATTTGTATTCCAGGGAGTTGGAAGTGCAGAATCAAATATCGC